>NW_024429190.1:71888262-72488262 GCF_017639785.1 Mesocricetus auratus | reverse complement strand
AGCCTGGAAGAAGCTTAAGTCATTGGTCAATAGTTTATAAATTAATATAAGTCTTTCTGTGTTTATTTAGGCTTAAGTGGCTGTGGGACTAGGCGGGACAGAAACCTCCATCTTCAAATTGGGTATCTTATTTACTTATTTGCTACATAGAAACATTATTAAACAACTGTGGATGTATTGGTTCATGGTCACACTATAACTACTATAGCTCCAGGTGTCACATAATTATTTTAAGGTTAGAAAAAGGGATGGGACAAAGAACTCTGGCTGTTTGTTTTCATCAGTGAAGGAATGACTATAAGTTTTCATGATTTGACTCTGAGTCACATAGCCATAAATACCAGCAAAGGAGTTTGGGAAAACTAGTCTTCAAAGTGAAAAAAAATATAGGGGTGATGAGGGTTTTGACAATGGGTGATGAGCTACAAAGAGAACCCTTAAAAATGGAATGATAAGGCTGAGCGTTGGTGGCACATGCCTTTCATCCCAGCACCCCAGAGGCAGAGGCAGGCGGATCTCTGTGAGTTTGAGGCCAGTCTGGTCTACAGAGTGAGTTTCAGGACAGCCTCCAAAGCAATACAGAGAAACCCTGTCTCGAAAAGCAAAAAAAAAAAAAAAAAAAAAAGAGAGAGAGAATTAATGTCAGCACCAAGTGAGAATAGATTACCAAGTTTTATAGGCTGAGAGCCTCACAGGAGGAGGCTAATTGAGACATGGCTACCTCCAGAGAGACAGTGGTACAGAAAGGTGGGAATTAGATAGCCACCTCCCCAATGTATCTGTCTTCATAGGGCCCCATTTCATGTTAGTGGAGACTATTGGTTGGATCTCTTGGGAAAATAATCAGCAAGACATTTGGATCAGGCGACTAATCTAGATGAAACAGCTCCTGGGGAAGGGAGTGGCGAATGCTCTCGGTGCCATTCTTGGCCTGCACAATAGTATTATTACCTGTAAATGAAATGCTCCTCTGAGAGCCCCTCCTACAAATTCCCTTTGGAGCAACAATTCTAACTGGAGGTAATTTTTGTTTGTTTGGCTTTGAGATAGGGTTTTGTGACACAGCCCAGTTTAGCCAGGAACTCTTCATCTTCCTGGTTCAGCCTCCAAGTGCTCAGATTCTCCGCTGATATGGAGGTAAGAAAAATCTTAACAGGCTTTTGTGGACTCAAACATTCAAGTGGTTTGCTTTTGTTCTAAAGTTTTGATTTGTGTGTGCACTTGTGTATACTATATGCTTGTGTGTGTGTGTGTGTGTGTGTGTGTGTGTGTGTAGTTGAATGTGGAAGCAAGGAGTTGATGTGGAAGGTGTTCCTCAGTCACTCGTCACCCTTTTGATTTTGTTTTTAAATGGATTCTCTTCTCTTGGTTGGATAGCTAGCAAGCCCCAGACAGGATCCTCTTGTCTCAGCCTTCTCAGTAATGGATTAAAGGTCCCCTGGGACCACATCTGGGTTTTCAAATGGGTGGCAGGGACGTAGGGCCCTGTCACCACACTTGGGTTTTCATGTGGGTGCTAGGGATCTGTCTTGGTTTCTTTTCCTGCCATTGTAATAAAACACCTTAGCAATAGCGACTCTAGGGAGAAAGGGTTTATTTCAGGCCACAGTTCAAGGGTATAGTTCACCATGGCAAGGAAGTCAAGACAGCGGGAGGTTAAGGCTTCCCGTTGTATTCCATTCACAATCAGGAAGCAGAGAGTGATAGACTCTTTGTGCTTAGCTATATACACCTAGGACCCAAGCCAAGGACATGGTGCTGCCCAGTTTGGTGTGCATCTCACCACTTCCGTGAGTTTATTGAGCATAGTCTTTCACAAGAGCATCCAGAGGCCAAACGGTCCCTTATAAGTATGCGTGGTGGCATGTCTGCAACAAAGATTCTGGGTCTCACTGGATCCCAATACTTGCCTTGATGCTTCAATACCAAGCACATTACCAATTGTATCTTTCCAGCCCCAAGCACTCAGGTTGTGTTTTTTCTTGAAGCCTTTCCCTCCCTGAATTCAACATTAAAGAGTCATTTCTGAGTCATTTGGCTGAAGGGCTCTTATCAGCCAAGATCTGGAAGATTGGAAGGTACACCACCCTATTGCTTTCCTTCCTTAGGGGCAGGGTGGTGCTCTCATCATTTTGTGACTTCCTGTCTTAGGATCAGCCTTACTGTGTTTTAGTCACTTGCTGACTCTTTTTCTCAGGACCAGCAAAAGATGATCACCTCACAACAAACCGGTTGCAGAACAAGGGGCAAGTCTTCTGAGACTTCCTTTGGACCCCAGAATGCAGCCACTTCCTCCTCCTGACTTCCCACTCCTATCCTCTTCTGAATCCTAACTAACCCACAGAACACAGTGGTGGAAAAAAGCGTTTCCTTCATTGTAAAGTTAGATGAGAATTGTAGGTGGCATGAGAGGTTGGAATGGGTACTGCAGTTCTAATTCTGTTAGATCTGAAAACTTGAAACACTAAGGTTTACTGTGTTTAACTACAGCAAGACTGGCAATTAGAAGTATACAGCAAAGATAGGTTCATTTTTGTACCTTCTACAGGTGCTGTAAATCATAAATGTAAGTGTGACAGATTGACTTGTGAAAACAGTGTGGAGTGAAAGGGGTAAACTAAACACAAAAGCTTCACTTCTAATAATTTAGAAATAAAGGGACCAGACCCTCATTCAGGCCCTGCTTTAGCAGCCATGACAGGCTACAGAAAAGACACGTAGGCCTCTGACACAAGGAAACTCCAGACCCTCTGGCCTCACAGAGCCTAAGGTCAAAACTAAACACAAAGAAACTCCAGACCCTCCCACCCCCGGCTCCACCCCCCAGCCTCCTAGATGCTTGGTTCCTGGGAACTGTTTGGCCACAAAAGAAACTCCAGGGGGCGATAAAAACCTCCCCTGTAGTCTCCAGGATATCTATGTACATCAGGCCACCTGCAAGTAACAAGACAGTGCCATAGAAAACACAGAATGTTCCCCCTCAGCACTGACCAAATAAAAATAATTGATACATAGGTATTTCATGCCAAAATATGACTTTGAGAAAGGCTCCTAATTGTTCCCAAAAGTCAACCAATCAGAAACCAACCCGTACCTAGTGATGTAATCCTGTAACTTTTGTCTTTAAAACCCTAGCAGTAGAGCTGGGCGTTGGTGGTGAATGCCTTTAATCCCAGCACTCGGGAGGCAGAGCCAGGCAGATCTCTGAGTTCGAGGCCAGTCTGGTTTACAGAGCGAGTTCCAGGACAGCCTCCAAAACAATACAGAGAAACCCAGTCTCGAAAACCCAAGAAAAAAAAAAAACTAGCAGTAGACAGGGAACTTCATTCCTCTGAAGGCTGCTATATCAGCTTGCTAGACAGGGTCCCTGTCATAGTTGGATGAACAATCAATACAATTAAAACCTTGCTTTTACAGTTTAGTGGTTCTGTCTTCCTGGTGGTCTCTGGGGATCTTTGCAACTTGGGCACAACATGGAGAATTCCACCAAAATGAGTTGAAGTTATCTACAAAACGCCAACTATTCAAATAACCTAGACTATAAGGACAAACAGTAAATGAAACAAACACCCAGTGTAATCTAGGAAGAGTCCATAAAAAAGTCATGTTTGTAGTCCTTGAGCCAAGACTATCCTGCTCCTAGCCTCTCCCAGGTCTGCAATGGCTACTTCAGACTGACTGCCCCAGATCTCAGCTCCAGGGCTTTTGTAGGCTCTGGTTTTTCCTCATCCCATCACCAGATGTCTGTGGTTAAGGCTAAGCTTCTAACTGAGTGGCTGGGGTGTAGCTGTCTCCTTATTCCACCTAAACTGTATTTGTGCAATGGAGAGTTTGTCTTGAATATACTATACTGAGAGCATTGGGGCCTGCCCTGGGTCCTTGAAGGACAAGATTACCTACTATGCGGGGAAAGATGGGACAACTACTGGCCTTCATCATTCAAACACTTCTACCTCAGGCCCCCAGCACTCACGGTCTAGAGATTGTGTGCTACCCAGAGGAGCTGGTCCACTGTTTCTATCCCCAACTTACAGACACTTGCTCAGAAATTTTGCCTGAGAAGAGAATCAGGTTATTGTTAGGTCCAAAAGAAACTCCATTTCCCCAAATTCCAACTGTTAGACAAAAGACAGTATTCCTCAGGAACCTGTGAAGCTGGTTCCCTTCTACTAAAGGAGCCATTTCCTTTATCACTGGAAGAAAGGACAGATGCTATCTGTGATGCCTGTTAGCATTTAAAGTATGTGCTGGCCTCCAGGCTCTTTCCAAATCACAAGTACCTGTCACAGATTTCAGGGTCCTTGCTGGCATCCTGGCTCTCCTCAGCTCTTCTCCTCTACCCCAAAGGCTTCCTCCAGTCCTGGAGCTCCCCTCCCCGCAGCTTCTCGCTCTCCTTATAGACCTGTTATTTCATTTTTGCACTCTTAGTCCTGTCTTTGTCTACATCTCTCCCTCTCCCCACCCATCTCCCTCTATCTCTCTGCTCCTTCCTGCTTCTCTCAAGGCCAGGACCAGTCTGCTGGCCACGTCTACTACTTTATCTTTGGACTCTGGACTCTTCCGGATGTCTCTGGCTGTACTCTCCCCTATATGTACAATAAAAAGACTTTCCCCTTAACCATACCAGGGAGTTGTCATGTCATTAATTTATACAGTCATGAGACAGATACTACATTCTACCTTCCCAAGATACTGCTAGTTGAAACAAAATGTAGAATTTTAAGTCTAAGGGCATTCTCAAAAGCAGTAGATGTTGTGCAGAATGTTAGAGATTTCGATGAAGATACAGATTGGGCAGTCAACCATCTCATTTGTGGGAGATGCCAGCTGACCAATCAGCACAGGGCAGGTCGTCCAAGCCTGGAAGGGCACCAATCCTTAGACTGTTGCAGACCCCTAGACACTCCCCTTACGATGCCCCTAAAGATCCCCACCTCGAGTTTCTCAGGGTCTTTCTCCAGCCATCTGCTGTGGTGGATGGATGAAAAGCCTGAGCTAATGGGTTTATCTTGTTAAACAACTACAATAAAAGGCTCTTTGCTTTTGCATCGAAATGGGCCTCTTGGTGATTTTGGGGTTCAGAATTTGGGCACAACAACACCAGAAGTTTACAATTCTGCTTAAGAAGGATAGGGAGCAAAGGGTGGAGAATAGACTTCAATAAAACGACCCACCATTAGCTAAACATATCGTTTTAGTTAGGGCTTCTATTGTTGTGAAGAGATACCATGACCATGGCAACTCTTATAAGGAAAATATTTAATTGGGGCACTCACTTACAGTTTCAGAGGTTCAGTTCGTTATCATCATGGGGGAGGGCATGGTGACATGCTGGACAAGTAGCTGAGAGTCCTAAATCTTGCAGGCAACAGGAAGTTGACAGCAACACTGGGCCGTATCCTGAGTATAGGAAATCTCAAAGCCCAATCCCAGTGACACACTTACTCCAACAAGGGCATAACTTCTAATGGTACCACTCCATTTAGGGGTCACTTTCTTTCAAACCACCTCATATATCAACAAGAAATTTGTAGTAACAAGCCTTGGGAAAGGACAAGTTCCCTGAATGACTTAAATATAATATCAAAAATAGTCAATTTCCAGCAAAAACTATGAGCATACAAAGGACATGGGAAGTTTGAGCCACACTCTGGGTAAAGTGAAAATAACAGAGATTTCCTATGAGAGAGAACTTGATAATTAAATCAGAGCTGAGAGGCTTCAGCTGGGGTCTTAAAGAAAACAGGGCCCAACCATTCCTTGTACAAAATAAAGACTTAAATACAGACATGTAGATAGACTGAAAGTCAAAGGACATAAGAGCATTAGTTGCTAGCTAGAAAAACCCACACAGCTGGATAGTAGACAAAACAGCTTTCAGCACAAAAATATTGCTAGTCATAAGGAGGGAACTTTCTAATTATAAAAAGGTCAAACCTTCTTAGTTATAAACAAAGATGTATTCATATGTGTATATGCACACATGTATATGTGATGGAAAAATTAATAACTAAAAGACTTAAACATTTAGGCTGTGACAAAGAAAGAGAGAGTCCTCTGACCACAGAGTACATGACCAGAAGTTCTAATCCATGATCAACTGCACCAACATCTGCCCCTACCCTCTTGCCCCGAGAAAACTGGAAACCAGATAGCCTCTTGCCCTACCGGTCACAAAATCTTTAGATCACAGGATGTGCTCCAGTCATAAGTCCCTAGTCCACAGATGTGCCAATTAATTTTACTTAATCAGGTGACAGTTAATGTCTTCTTCAAGGCCCTTCATTTCATGATAACATTGTATGGAAACTTTGTGTGCTAAGTAATCTCTGTAACCACGGGAAACTTATAAATTGAGACTTGTGGTCTCATGACTACCTTCCCCTTTTTTTCCTTTAAAAGCTTCTTTTTGGCTGGTTGGAAGCTCATTTCCCCACCATGGAATGGGATCCAAGTTGGCCAGCTTGAACACTTAAAAGAAACCTTTAGCATCAGAAGTGTCAACTCCTTGGTACAACATATACACGCATATATTATATATACATATCACATGTATGTATATATATATGCACATATATCCCCCCAATATGAGAATAACAAAAAAAAAAACAACACAGAAAAGTAGAAAGTGAAGGGAGAAATAGAAAATCCAGTACTGAAGACTTCAATATTCCAGTTTCTTGTGGGTGTGTAGCTCATGGGCTGCAAAGGTACCAGGACAATTAGGAACTCAAGCCCCATAAAATCATAAACCTATTGAAAATCTTTAATATTATTGTTTTTTGGTAACTTCATTGTATGCTTTGCAGACCACAACTTATCTCACCATGTTAAAAAGTTGAGTCGGTCTGCAAGAAGGAGTAGGCAAAAGGTCAATAAAAAAAGTACAACTCAAACAATAAAGTAGCTGGGTAACCTAACACAAGTAGAAGGAAGGGAATGAAATAGATTAAAGCAGAAGATGAAGAGAATAAAAAATTGAAAACTTAATGAAATCAAAACTTGGCTACTGAGGAGATTACCACAAGGAGCTACTGAAGCTGGCTCAAGATAAAACAGATCATCTGTATACCTTAATTTTCTATTTTACAAATATTTGAAACTATTTTAGTTAGCCTGGTGGTGGTGGTGGTGGTGTACACCTTTAATTCCAGCACTTGAGAGGCAGAGGCAGGCAGATCTTTGTTAAGTTCAAGGCCAGCCTGGTCTACAAAGTTGGTTTTAGGATGGCCAAGGCTACACAAAGAAACCCTGTCTCAAGGCCCCCGCCAAGAGATTTTATTTATTTATTTGTGTGTGTATCCTCACTAATGTATGAACACCTCTGTGAACTCCTGGGCACCCCATAAACTCACAGGGGCTAAGACACTCTTGGATCCCCAGGGATGTAGTTCTAGACCTGTCTGGATGGGCTGAGTAGTTTGTTTTTGTTTGTTTTGTCAACTAGACACAAGGTAGAGTCATCTGAGAAGAGGAAACCTCTGCTCCTGTCAGATTTCCTGCAGGCAAGCTGTGTAGAGCATTTTTTGATTAATGGGTGATGTGGGAGGCCCAACCCCCTATGGGTGGTGTTACCCCTGGGTAGGAGTTCTGTGGATTTATAAGAACATGCTATGGTGATCAAGTCAGTAAGCAGCACTCTTCCATGGTCCCTGCTTCAGTTCCTGACTTTTGGTTCCTGCCTTGAACTCAAGGGATAGTGATAGTCTGGGATTGGCTAAGCAAAGCCTTTCCTCCCCAAGTTGCTTTGGGTCATGGTGATCTTTTTTTAACACATCAATATAAAACAAACTAAGAGCTTGGGACAGACACCCAGCTTGTTATGTGGGTGCTGGGATTTCAAATTCCAGTATCTATTGTGCAGTAAATGTTTTCAACCCCTGAGTCCTGGCTCCAGGTCAGATACTAATCTGAATAAATGGTATATCATCTTTCTTCTTGGGCTGCTCACAACTGCTTGTAACTCCAGCTCAATGGACCCAACACTCTCATCTGATCTCGGCAGGCACCAGCACACACCCCAACGTGCATGTACATGGAATTAACAATAATTCCTGTTTGACTAAGGGTTACCTTGTTCTTGGGTAAATTGTAGCACTGGGATTACTGAAAAGAATTGTCCCATAGGTAATTCACACACAGGCTATACTACAACTTTCCCTTTTGATCTATTTATTTATTCATTTACTTTCATGGCCAGCTCACTGCTGTGTTCACTAAGAAACCAAAATTCTCCAATCCCAACACTATCCACTGTATTTTTATGTGCTCTTCACCTCTTATAGCTGACAATTTTCATTCATTTATTTGTTTTTGGTTTCTCTGTGGCTTTGGAGGCTGTCCTGGAACCAGCTCTTGTAGACCAGGCTGGTCTCGAACTCACAGAGATCCACCTGCCTCTGCCTCCCAAGTGCTGGGATTAAAGGTGTGACCACAATTTCCATTCATTTAAAATAATTAACTTGTTAAAACATAAAAAACTTAAAAAAAGAAATTATCCACAGTGGAAAGCCCAGAAGAAATGTCTTAACTACTGGAGTATTCAGAAGTTAGTATTCATAATTCTTCAAAAACTCTTGAAAAAATAGAAAACAAGGGAACAAATCCTGACTAATTTCCTAAGGTCATTTTTATCCTGATTCCATAATCAGACAAAAATATATAGAAAGGGAAACTCTGGATTAATATTTTTTACTAACATAGGTGGGAAAATCTTCAAGAAAATATTAGATCAATCATCTAAAAAGAAAAAACACATTATGAAAGGGAAATATATATTGCTAACGTGTAGAGTTTTACTCAGAGATCCAGGTTTGGTTTAATATTTGAAATTCAACTAATATCAATAGAATAAAAATAAATGATATGATCACTTTAACACATGCATAAGAAACATTTCACAAAACTAACACAGTTTTAAATGATTAAAGCATCCACAAACTTGAGCTAGAAGAAGACTTACTCAATTGATAAAGGATACCCACAAGAACCCACATCTTAATGACAAGAGACTGGATGCCTGCCTGTTGAGATCAGAACAATTCAAGGATGTCTGCTTGCCCCACATCTATCAGCCCTGGGCTGGAAATCCTAGCTAGCCACAGCACTGAGGCAAGAAACAGAAAGAAAAGACACCCACACTTAAAGATAAAGAAGCTCAACAATATCTATTTGCAGAAGACATGATCCTGACACAGAAAAAGTCCAGGAAAAGTCAAATGAAGTCATTATGAGAAGTAGTAAGTATGATAAAGAAATGGCAGGATTTCCTAGGTTCTTTCAGTAATCAACCTGACAATGAAATTAACAAGACAATATTCCATTAATAATTCAGCATACAAATTTTTGCTGTACTGTGTGGGAATCTTTCCAGCAAAACAACAGAAATGTGACTAAGATCAGTCGATACCATTTCCAGAAGGGCTATGATAAAAAAGACAGACAATAACGAACAACAAGGTCATGGCAGGGCCTCAAAAGGTACATAGAGTTTGTTATATGATTTAGCACATTAAATGGTAAAACAATCCCAAATAAGCTGGAAAGGGAGAAACAGAAGTGTGAAAACCACAAATGAGGAAGAAAGAGTAATAAAATGACAGCTCCAAGTTCCAAGTGCAAACTTGATAATTGCATTAAGTGTTTTTGTTCTAAACATGCTAAAGAATGAGTTAAGGGGAAGTGTCACCATAAATCAAATAGATGTCATCTATACAACTGTTATCTCCAATGTAATGATAAGGGTAAGTTAATACACAGACATAAAAATAGCTACATGAAAATACAATCATAGATACATGCAATGACCATATCACTAGCAGATACAAATTTCATAGCTAAAGAAAATATCGTGGAGAAAAAAGAATCAGCAACAACCACAATTTAAATCATAATTATGAAAAGCTACTTACATGAGAAGAGAAATAGGCTAATATACAAATATAGATGGAGTCTCAGATACTCCTTTCTCTAGCCTGCTGTTAGTTAATTTTATTATGATTGTTGAGCAGGAGACTGGATAGAGACCATTCAAGGAGGAGCTAATCTTGGCTCCCACTTCTACAGGCTGCAGTCCTTCATGATGAGATCATCCCACAGAGCAGCATAGTTCACATCATGGTGTGCCAGGAAACAGAGAGTAGGGGTGCTAGAACCCCAACGGTTTTCTCTTCTCCCTGTTTTATTTCATCCAGGCACGCAGCCCAGCTGGTGGTATTCCCCATCATTTAATCTTCTCTGGAAACATGCCTGCCTACTTTTCAAAGGTATGCACACTAATCTAGATGAGGACAAATATAGTCAAGTTGACAATGAGGATTAGCTGCCACAAGTCTACGCCTTGTCAATTTGACACTTTAGATAATAAGATCCTACCCTTGGCTCACCAAAATCTCATGACAGTTTCACACTGTAAAATGCATTCAGTCCTTGTCCATGAATGCTCAACAACTCAACTGGTTCAACATTGCTCAAAGGTACGAATTCAAAGAATCACCTGAGACTCAGAACCAACTTTTCAAAACTGAAAATAGATTCTTCTCTCATACAATACATGAGACCACAGTTTCTCTTCCTTCTATTCCTCCCAGTTCCCCCCAACCTCCCCTATCACTCATCGACTCCCCTCTGTTTCCTCTTGAGAAAACAACAGGCCTCCAAGAGAAAACACCCAAACATGACAAAATAAAACCCAGTAAGCCAAGGCAAAAGCCCTCACATGGAAGCTGGACAAGACAACCCAAGAGGAGGAAAAGAGCCCCATGAGCTTCCACAGTTGAGAGTCTCACAAAAACACTAAGCTAACAGCCATGATGTAGCTACAGAAGACCTGGTGCAGCCCCACCCAGGCCCCACACTTGCCCTTTCAGTCTCTGTGTGCCCATATGCACCCTGCTTGGTTGGTCTAGTGGACCATGTGCTTCTGGTGTCCTCCAGCCCCTCTGACCACTACAATATTTCTGGGCCCTCTTGTACGGAATTCTCCAAGCTCCTAGGGCAGGGACTCAATGGAGACGTCCAATTTAGACTCTCTCTGCATGAGGTCTGGCTGTGGGTCTCTGCACCTGCTCCCATCTGCAGCCAGAGGAAGACTCTCTGATAATGACTGGCAATCTATTAGTATAGCAGAATATCATTAGAAATCATTTCATTGACTTCTTCTTTAAAGATCAATCCTGTTGGTCTCCATCCTAGGTCTCTGGGTTATCCAGTTTGTAGTTTCTGGCCAGGAAGTGTAGAACTTGGACTCCCTTTTACTGAGTAGGCCTCAAGTTAAATCAGACATTTGTTGGCTACTCCCAAAAGTTCTGTGACACCATTGCCCTAGTATATCCTTGAAGCCAGACACATTGTTGGTCAAAGGGTTTGTGGCTGAGTTGGTGTCCATGTTTCTCTTTCAGTACCCTGCAGGGTACCTTTCTGCACCAAAGAGACTAGAATATAGGAGTGAAGGCTCCATGCAGACACTATCTCGACCTTTCCATATTCAGTGAGCTGTTCTCAGCAATAATGTTCCACTGCAAGTTTGCAGAGAGCAATCCTCTGTCCCAGCATCAGTTTGGGTTGTTTGAGGATGTCCACAGGACTCCCCCAGACAACAACTAAACTGAATGCAACACAGTATCACCACAGGAAGCCTTGCCTGGCTGCAAGAGAACACCAGTAGAGACTCCATATCCCCTATTACTAGGAGTCCTCACTAGGATCATCCTCATAGATTCGGGGAAGTTTTCACTGCACTAGGTTTACACCCCCCAAATGCCCCCCATCGCCACTGTCTCTCCCTGTACTCTCTTCCTCTACCCATCTCCCTTATCCCATCTGATCTCTCCTACCCCTCAGTCCAACCACAAAATCTATTTCACCTTGCCAGGGAAATCCATGTATCTCCCCAAGACCCCTCCTTTTTATCTAATCTCTCTGGGTCTATTGATTGTGACTTGGTTATCATTTACTTAAAGACTAATGTCAATATATAGGTCAATACATACCATATTTGCTTTTCTTGGTGTGGGTTACATCACTCAGGACTTTTTCTAGTTTCACTCATTTGCTTTCAAGTCTTCTGATGTCATTGTTTTTAACAGTTGAGTAATAATCCACTGTGTAAATGTACCATATTTTCTTTATCCATTCTTCAGTTGAGGGGCATCTGGGTTGTATCCAGTTTCTGGCTGTTATGAATAGACATGAACATGGTGTTCTTGTGGTAGAATGGAACATCCTTTGGGCATTTACCCAAGAGTGGTGTACCTGGGTCGGTCTTAAATTAGATTGGTTTCCAATTTTCTCAGGAACTGCCATATTTATTACTATAGTGACTATACAAGCTTGAACTTGCACTAGCAATGGAAGAGTATTCCCACCCTTGACAGTATGAGCTGTTTCTTTTATTATTGATTTTAGCCATTCTTACAGGTATAAGATGAAATCTCAAAATAATTTTGATATTAATTTCCTTAATGACTAAAGATGTTGAAAGTTCCTTTACATGTTTCTCAACCAACTGAAATTCCTCTGTTGAGAATTCTCTGTATATATCTGTACCCCATTAATTTAAAAATCTTTTTTATTTAAATTAGAAACAAGCTTGCTTCACATGTCAATCCCAGCTCCCTCTCCCTCCCCTCCTCCCCCACTCCCCACCAACTCCCCCAAGGCCCCACCCAATCCCCACTCTGATCTCCAGGGAGGGTGAGGCCCTCCATAGGGGATCTCCAGAGTCTGTCATTTCATCCAGGGCAGGGCCTAGACCCTCCCCCCATGTATCCAGGCTGAGAGAGCATCCCTCAATGTGAGATGGGCACCCAAAGTCCATTCAGATGCCAGGGATAAATACTGATTTACTACCCAAGGCTCCATAGATTGCCTAGGCCTCCTCACTGACACCCACATTCAGGGGGTCTGGGTCAGTCTCTTGTTGGCCTCTCAGCCATAAGTCTGGGGTCCAAGACCTCCCCCCTTGTTCAGGTCAGTTGTCTTTGTGTGTACCCCATTTTTTAAATTGAATTATTTGGTTTGTTGATGTCTAATTTCTTGAGTTCTTTATATATATTTGGATACTAGTCCTTTGTCAGATGTGGAGTTGGTGAAAATCTTTTCCCATTTTGTGGACTGCCTGTTTTGTGTTTTTGATGGTGTCCTTTACTTTACAGAAGCCTTGTCTATTTCATGAGGTCCCATTTATTAATTGTCAGTCTTCGTGTCTGCACTATCAGTGTTCTGTTCAGAAAGTTGTTTCCTGTGCTAATGTGGTTAAGATTATTTCCCACTTTCGAGGAGTGATGAGCAAAGGGGTCATGACCAAGCTGGTGAGACCCACAGAAACAGCTGACCTGAACAAGGGGGAGCTCATGGACCCCAAATTGATAACTGAGAGGCCAGCATGGAACTGATCCAGACGTCCTGAACGTGGGTATCAGTGAGGAGGTCTCAGCAATCTTTAGGGCCTCCGGGTACCAGATCAGTATTTATCCCTGGCATACAAATTGACTTTGGGAGTCCATTCCACATGGAGGGATGCTCTCTCAGCCTGGACACAAGGGGGAAGGCCTAGGCCCTGCCCTGAATGATATGACAGACTTTGGAGATCCCCCATGAAGGGTCTCATCCTCCCTGGAGAGTCAGTGGAGATTGGGTGGGGAGTTGGGGGGTTGGTGGAGGTCAGGGGAGGAGTTGAGGGAGAGGAAGCTGGGATTGACGTGTGAAGCAAGCTTGTTTCTAATTAAAAAATATTATTTCCCACTTTCTCTTCTGTCAGGTTCAGTGTCTCATGTTTTATGTTGAGGTCTTTGATCCACTTACTTTGGATAAGAGTTTGTCTACCTTGCTGATCTTCTCAAAGAACCAACTCTTTGTTTTATTGATTATTGTATTGTTCTCTTTTTTTCTAGTTTATTGATTTCAGCCCTCAGTTTGATTATTTCCTTCTGTCTACTCCTCTTAAGTATACTTGCTTCCTTTTGTTCTAAATCTTTCAGATGTGTTATTAATTTGCTAGTCTGAGATTTCTGCAATTTCTTTATGAAGGTACTTAGAGCCATAAACTTTCCTCTTAGCACTGCTTTCATAAATTTGGTTATGTTGTGCACTACTTTTCACTGAATTCTAGGAAGTCTTTAATTTCGCTATTTCTTCCTTGACCCAGTTGTAATTGAGTAGAGAGCTGTTCAGTTTCCCTGAGTTTGTAAACCTTCTGTTGTTTCTGTTGGTGATGTCCAGCTTTAATTCATGGCAACCTGATAAGATTCAGGGAGTTATTTCAGTTTTCTTGTATCTGTTAAGACTTGCTTTGTGTCTGAATATGTGGTCAATTTTGGAGAAAGTTCTATGAAGTGCTGAGAAGAAAGCATATCCTTTTTGTGTTTGGGAGAGATGTTCTGTAAATATCTGTCAGGGTCATTTGATTTATAACATCTATTAACTTGCTTCTTAGAATACATTTGCTTGAAATATCTTTTTCCCAACCTTTCACATTTAGTCCTCGATGTGGAGCTGTTCTTGAATGCAGCAGGAGGATGAATCTGCTTTTGCATCCAATAAGTTAGTGTCTTTTTACCAGGGAATTAAGAACATTGATATTGAGAGGTGTCAGTGACCAATGATTATTGATTCCTGTGAGAAAAATTTCTGGCAGAAATAACTCAAGGAAGGATGGATTGACTTTGGTTCATGTTTTCGGAGGATTTTACTCTGTGTACTTCAGCAGAATACTGTGGCAATGAGAGCATGTGGCAGAGGACAGTTTTTCATATTGTGACAAACAGGAAGTGGAGAGAATGAGCGAGGATTTTCCCAGGGACATAAATCTCCACTGGCGCATACCTTTTCCTAGTTCCTCCAGCTAGGCTTCCCCTTCCCCCTTCCAAACAGTGACACCAGCTGGGGCTTAGGCATTCAGAAAACAAACCAGTTCCCGCAGACACTTCAGGTCCAAATCATAGCTTTGTTCTGCCCTGTCATTTTAAACATGTCAACATTAAGTAGCCTGGATTAGCCTGGGACATACTGTGTACACTAGGGTAGTCTTGAACTTACAGAGATCTACCTGCTTCTGCATCCCAAGTGCTGCGGTCATAGCTATGCATCACCATGCTCAGGCTTGTGTGCAACGAATATATGTAAAATCAGATTAAAATGTTTTTCTTTACATTTGAGAATTTCACACATGCGTACAATGAAATATGATCATGGTTATCCCCATTTTCTCCTTCTAATACTCCCTGCACTGCCAGAAGCATGCTCTGCCAACTTTGTCTTTTAAAAATTAACACACTAAGTTAAATTAGTGCTGCCAATAAGTGCATGGGTGTGGCCATCCACTGGAGCCTGGGGAACCTGTCAGGGGCCATACCCTCCAAATAGAATAATCTTCCCTCATTGCTATTGACAATTGATTGCCAGCAGCTCCTCAGTAAGGCCTGAAGACTGGAAAGCACGCCCCATCCATGCTGCAAGCTTGACTGGCCTGATCTTGCACAGGTGACCCCAGTGGCTGTGGGTTTGTGAGTGCGGTAGCCATGCCTTGCTCTCAGGACATTATTTCACAGCACCTCTCCCCACTTCTCTGCCTCTGACACTTCCTCTGCCTCCTCTTGCACTACAGAGGAAGGGGTTCATAGAAACGTTCCAGTTAGTCCTGAGCACTGCCCCTTATTCTCAGCACTTTCTCCATTTATGCATCTCTACACGTACCGCTTGCTGCTAGAAAAAAAAAAAAGCTTCACTGATCAAGTCTGAGATCAGCCCAGCTCCATGGGTACAAGCATAGATACCTATAAGCACCGCAGAGCAAGACCGTTCAGTTAATAACAATGGCAGATTCCATGGGTCTATAACCTCCCTAGCCATGGGCCTTTGACTAGGATTACTGTGTCAGCCACGACATTTTCTCCCGTGGAGTACGTCTCATATCTAATCACAAAGCAGTTAGTTACCCTCGGCTACTGTCGCCATTGGGCACATCTTTTCTGGCATGTCAATATTGCAGCATGCAGAGACCAGTGGTGGGCAACACGGTTGATACCTTTCTCCCCTCAGGAGCCTGCATAGCACATTCTAGAACCATGAAAGCTGGTCAGCAGGGAGGAAGCTGCTTATTCAGTTAAAGACTGATTTCTTTACTCCCTAAAGCCAAAGTGTGTGATATCTTCAGGAATAGGGTCTTACAATATATTTGTAGTGGGTAACCACGGGCAATAGTAATAGCTGTTGTTGTTTTGGAGACCTGTTGAGGTTTCTCATGCCTTATACTGATATATTCATTTAGTAACCGATGTTTTCTGCAAGTTAAATTGTTATCCCATACAGGGGAATTCTGCCCAAACTCTTTCTTTTAATGTGGTATTTTGAAAATAGATTTCTAACAAATGGATTTCCAAAGAACTTTTTCATAATCCTTAATTTTACTTAACCTACCCACTACCAACTTCTTCCCCCATTCCCCAGCCTCTAACCCCATACTTGCAACTACAAAGAAAAATTCCACTACATTGTGCATAAGTGCTGATTACAGTCAACATGCTGGATCTGTCTCAGAACTTGGTCCTGCTCTGTAACTGAAACTTAAAACCCCTCTATACTCATCTTGCGCTGGTAACCACTGTCCTCCTTTCTACCTCCCAGGGCTCCATTTTCACATTCCTTGTCTGAGTGATCAGGCCGGGTTTTTCTTTGTCTGTTCGGTTTATCACACTTAACCTAGTGGTCTCCTTAAGCCTGAGAACTATGATATTGTGTATATGTGTATCTTCCTTTTTTCTTTATCTTATTCTTTTTGTTCATCTGCTTGGCTTTGGGGCTGGGGATTGAGCCCAGAGTCTTGTACATATTACACACGTACTATACAATTACTGTCCCACTGAGCTACCTTGCATCCTTCAATACTTCTTTATCCATTTATCTCTCGGTGGACGCTTAATTGATTCCGTATCTTGCTATTATGAATAATGTTTCCACAAATGTAAGAGTGCAGAAACGTCTTCCACACTGATTTCATTTGATTTGCGCATATACTCAGAAGAGGAACTGCTGGATTATATGATAACACCATTTACTTTTTTTGGAGAAAACTTCATTTCCCCCATACTGTTCATCTATTTTCCATACTGTGTCTATTTATTTATGTTCTCACCAAGAGTATGTAAGGGTTCCCTTTACTCTACACCCTTGTCAGTTTCTTCCATCTTCTATCTTCTTGATAAAATTTATTCTAGGAAACCTCAGATGGTATCTTATCTTAATATTCACTACATTTCATAGACAATAGCATTTTAATATTTCTTTTGAACAATTGGATATCTTTTGAGGTGTGCCAATTCAGATCTTTCATCTATTTATGGTTGAGCTGTTTTCATATTCTTGAGTGGCCTGAGTTCCTTAATTATTTGGACATTAATCCTGTATCAGACATATAATCTGCAATAATTTCCCCATGTCATAGGTTACCTTGCCTTACTCTGTTGTTTCTTTTGTTATGCTTAAGCTTTTTAGTTGGATATAATTCTTTGTCTATTTTTGCTTTTCTTCCTATGTTTTTGGGGACATATCCAACATTTTTTGTTGTTGTTGTTGAGATCACAGCTAAGAAACTTTTTTTTCTAAAATAGCAATTTTATATTCTGAAATCTTACATTTGAATCTTTAGCTAACTTTGAGCTGATTTTCCTATATAGAGTGAAATAAAATTTTAATTCCATTTTTTTCTTGTTATCAACATTCATTCTTGATTAAAAATTCTTGTGGACTTGAAATAAAGAAGATGCTGTCCCAGATAATACAGGCCTTCTATAATCTGAAGCTAATATTGTACTCACCAGTATTAGAGTGAAACCTACACAGTGACTTAACAAGCAAAACCACCCACTCTTCCTGTTGCCATTTATCTCCATCCTGGAAATCTAGCCATCAATAACAAGGACAAACAGGGCAGGAAGGAGGAAATGCCCCTCCTTTTTTGCAGATGACAGAATTCCCAATATAAAGTATTCCCAGGTACAGGGGTTTGAATGACATGTCCCTCACAGGCTGGGCATTTGAGCACTTGGTCTCCAGTGGACGATCTGTTTAGGGAGGCTTAGGAGGCGTGGCACACTGGGGGCAGGCTTTGAGGTTTCAAAAGTCTCTTGCCAACTCCAGCTTGCTCTCAGCTTCCTGTTTGTAGTTTGAGATGTGAACCCTCATGTTCTCAGCTTCCTGCTCCCATCACCATGTCTGTCTGCTGCCACCCTTCTTTGATGTGATTGATGGTGATGAACGTTTATATCTCTGGACCCAGAAGCCCCAGATAAACCCTTAATTCTATTAATGGCCTTTATTACAGCAATAAAGACCCCAACTAAGACTTCAGGGAATGGGGATATTGTTTATAGAGTGCTTGCCTTTCATGAAGGAAGCTCATTTAAAATTACATTTATGGACCCCAACCCCAGCGAGTCCAGCTTCAAGTGAGATTGGGTCTCCGGCGGGGACTGCCCGCCCATCCTCCATCTCCCTTGATCTTCGGGGCCGCTCCTGGCATCCAGAAGACCCGCCCACACAGGAAAGACATCAGCCCTTCCAAGACCCCAACCCCAGCGAGTCCAGCTTCAGGAAAGACATCAGCCCTTCCAAGACCCCAACCCCAGCGAGTACAGCTTCAGGAAAGACATCAGCCCTTCCAAGACCCCAACCCCAGTGAGTACAGCTTCAGGAGACCTGCCCACACAGCAAAGAAGTCAACAATTCCAAGACCCCAACCCCAGTGAGACCAGCTTCAGGAAAGACATCAGCACTACCAGGACCCAAACTCCGTGTCAGCATCCCAAGCTTCAGCTGCAGGAAGGAAGGAGACCAGTGGAGATGGAAAGACCCCACCAGCACCCACTGAAAGAAGAGATGGGAAGAAGACAGAATAAGAGATCACTCAGCAATAGAAACACCAACATGACCCCACCAGAATCCAGGGATCCAACACCAGCAAGACCTGAAAAGCACTACATAGATGAAGAAGAGGAGACAGACCTTAAAAATTATTTCATGAAGATGATGGAGACCCTCAAAGAAGAAACGAGGAAATCCCTTAAAGAAATAGAAGAAAAAAACAAACAAAAAATCCATGAAATGGGGGAAAAATTCAAGAAATAAACAAATTTCTCAAAGAATCTAAAGAGCACCAAGAAAGAACAATGAAAAAAATGAAGGAAACAACTCAAACAGTTGAAGGATTGAAAACTGAAATAGAAACAATAAAGAAAACACAGAATGAAGGGATGCTGGAAATAGAAAAGCTGGGTAAACGATCAGGAACTACAGATGCAAGTATCACTAATAGAATACAAGAGATAGAAGAGAGAATCTCAGGTGTTGAAGACTCATTAGAGGATATAGAGTCATCAACCAAAGAAAGTCTCAAAACCAACAAATCCTTAACACAAAATATCCAGGAAATATGGGACACCGTGAAGAAGCCAAACCTGAGAATAATAGGTATAGAAGAAGGTGAAGATATCCAACTTAAAGGTACAGAAAACATATTCAACAAAATCATAGAAGAAAACTTCCCTAACCTAAAGAAAGAGATGCCTATGAAAGTACAAGAATCTTACAGAACACCAAATAGGCTGGACCAGAAAAAGAAGTCACCTCACCATATAATAATCAAAACATCAAACCTACAGAGTAAAGAGAAAATATTAAGAGCAGCTAAAGAAAAAGGCCAAGTAACATACAAAGGCAGACATATCCGAATTACACCTGACTTCTCAATGGAAACGATGAAAGCCAGAAGATCCTGGACAGATGTCCTACAAATGCTAAGGGAACAAGGATGCCAGCCCAGACTACTATATCCAGCAAAGCTCTCAATTACCATAGACGGAGAAAACAAAATATTCCGTGACAAAGCCAGATTTAAACAATATGTATCCATGAATCCAGCTCTACAGAAAATGCTAGAAGGAAAACCTAGAGCCAAGGAAGATAACTACATTCACAAAGACACAGGCAATATATAATCACACTTTACAAAACACCAAAAGAAAAAGGGAGGAGAAACTACACAAAATAACTTCACTAACAATAAATCAAGCACAAGCAAGGATCACCAATCAATGGTCATTAATATCCCTCAATGTCAATGGCCTCAACTTGCCTATAAAAAGACACAGACTAGCAGAATGGATACGAAGACAGAACCCTTCCTTCTGCTGCATACAAGGAACACATCTCAACATCAAAGACAGACGTTATCTCAGAGTAAAGGGTTGGGAAAAGATCTTCCAATCAAACGGTCCCAAGAAACAAGCGGATGTAGCAATCCTAATATCTAACAAATTAGACTTCAAATTAAAATCAATCAAAAGAGATGAAGAAGGACACTTCATATTCATCAAAGGAAAAATAAATCAAGACGAAGTCTCAATTTTACACATCTACGCCCCAAATACAAAGGCACCTACATTCGTGAAAGAAACATTACTAAAGCTCAAAATGCACATAAAATCTCACACACTAATAGTAGGAGACTTCAACACTCCACTCTCACTGCTAGACAGGACCTCCAGACAGAAACTTAACAAAGAAACACAAGAACTAATAGAAGTTATGACCCAACTGGGTTTAACAGACATCTATAGAACATTCCACCCAAATACAAAGGGATATACCTTCTTCTTGGCACCACATGGAACCTTCTCTAAAATTGATCACATAATAGGAAACAGCAAATCTCCACAGATACAAAAAAAATTGGAATAACCTCCTGCATCTTATCAGACCACCATGCATTAACATTAGAATTCAACAATAACACAAATTGCAGAAACCCTACAAATTCATGGAGATTGAACAATGCACAATTGCACCATCCCTGGGTAAAGGAACAAATAAAAAAAGAAATTAAAGACTTCCTCGATTTCAATGAGAATGAAGACACAACATACACAAACTTATGGGACACTTTGAAAGCAGTGCTGAGAGTAAAGTTTATAGCACTAAGTGCCCACATGAAAAAACTGGAGAACAGTCATACTAGAGAATTAATAGCACAGCTGAATGTTCTAGAACAAAAAGAAGCAAACTCCCCCAGGAGGAGCAGACGCCAGGAAATAATCAAATTGAGGGCTGAAATCAATCAAGTAGAAACCAGAAAAACACTGAGAAGAATCAAAGAAACAAAGAGTTGGTTCTTTGAGAAAATCAACAAAATAGATAAACCTCTGTCCAAGCTAACCAAAAGACAGAGGGAGAGCATGCTAATTAACAAATTCAGGGATGAAAAAGGGGACATAACAACAGACTCTGAGGAAATCCAGAGAATCATCAGGGCATACTTTGAAAATCTGTACTCCACAAAATTTGAAAATTTAAAGGAAATGGACAATTTCCTGGATAGATATCACTTGCCAAAACTAAATCAAGAACAGATAAACAATCTAAACAGACCTATAACCCCTAATGAAATAGAAGCAGTCATCAAAAGTCTCCCAAATAAAAAAAGCCCAGGCCCAGATGGCTTCAGTGCAGAATTCTACCAGAAATTCAAAGAAGAGCTAATTCCAATACTCCTCAAAGTGTTCCACACAATAGGAACAGGAGGCTCACTGCCAAACTCTTTCTACGAGGCTACAATTACCTTGATACCCAAGCCACACAAAGACACAACTAAGAAAGAGAACTATAGACCAATTTCCCTCATGAACATTGATGCAAAAATACTCAATAAAATACTCGCAAACCGGATTCAAGAACACATCAGAAAAATCATCCACCATGATCAAGTAGGCTTCATTCCAGGAATGCAGGGATGGTTCAACATTAGAAAATCTATCAATGTAATCCACCATATTAACAATCTGCGAAAGAAAAACCACATGATCATCTCACTAGATGCTGAAAAAGCCTTTGACAAAATCCAGCAGCCCTTCATGATAAAGGTCCTAGAGAGATCAGGGGTAACAGGAATGTACCTGAATATAATAAAAGCAATATACAGTAAACCAACAGCTAACATCAAACTAAATGGAGAGAAACTCAAAGCAATTCCTCTAAAATCAGGAACAAGACAAGGCTGTCCACTCTCTCCATATCTCTTCAATATTGTACTTGAAGTTCTAGCTACAGCAATAAGACAACAAAAGGAGATAAAGGGGATACAAATAGGAAAAGAAGAAGTCAAACTTTCACTATTTGCAGATGATATGATAGTTTACATAAGTGACCCAAAAAACTCTGCAAGGTTACTCCTAGAGCTGATAAACACCTTCAGCAATGTGGCAGGATACAAGGTAAACTCAAAAAAATCAGTGGCCCTATTATATACAGATGATGAAGTGACTGAGAAAGAAATCAGAGAAACATCACCCTTTACAATAGCCAAAAACAGCATCAAATATCTGGGGATAATGTTAACCAAGGAAATTAAAGACCTGTATATCAAGAACTTTGTGTCTTTAAAGAAAAATCAAAGAAGATACCAGAAGATGGAAAGATCTCCCATGCTCTTGGATTGGTAGGATCAACATAATAAAAATGGCAATCTTGCCAAAAGCAGTCTACAGATTCAAAGCAATCCCTATGAAAATTCCATCACAATTCTTCAAGGACCTGGAAAGAACATTAATCAACTTTATATGGAAAAACAAAAGGCCCAGGATAGCTAAAACATCCCTATACAATAAAGGAACTTCAGGAGGCATCACCATACCTGACTTCAAACTCTATTATAGAGCTATAGTCCTGAAAACAGCTTGGTATTGGCACAAAAATAGGCAGGTAGACCAATGGAACCGAATCGGAAGCTCTAATTTTAACCCACACACCTAGGAACACTTGATTTTTGACAAAGAAGCTAAAACTGTACAATGGAAAAAAGAAAGCATCTTCAACAAATGGTGCTGGCATAACTGGGTACTGGTATGCAGAAGACTGCAGATAGATCCATGTTTATCGCCTTGTACAAAACTTAAGTCCAAATGGATCAAAGATCTCAACATAAATCCAGCCACACTGAAACTTTTAGAAGAGAAAGTGGGAGATACTCTTCAACGAGTTGGTACAGGAGACCACTTCCTAAACATAACACCAGTGGCACAGGCACTAAGATCGACAATTAACAAATGGGACCTTCTGAAACTAAAAAGCTTCTGTAAGGCAAAGGACACAGTCAAAAAGACAAAAAGGCAGGCCACAGAATGGGAAAAGATATTAACTAACCCTACATCTGACAGAGGGCTAATCTCCAAAATTTACAGAGAACTCAAGAAACAAGTCTCCAAAACACCAAAGGATCCACTTGAAAGGTGGGGTACAGAGCTAAATAGAGAATTCTCAGTAGAGGAGGCTAAAATGGCCAAGAGACACTTAAGAAAGTGCTCAACATCCTTAGCCATCAGGGAAATGCAAATCAAAACAACTCTGAGATACCATCTTATTCCTGTCAGAATGGCTAAAATCAAAAACACTGAAGACAATTTATGCTGGAGAGGATGTGGAGAGAGAGGAACACTCCTCCACTGCTGGTGGGAGTGCCGACTCATACAGCCTCTTTGGAAATCAGTATGGAGATTCCTCAGGAAAATGGGAATTAATCTACCACTAGACCCAGCAATTCCACTCTTAGGCATATATCCAAATGAGGCAGGTTCATACAACAAGGGCATCTGCTCCACTATGTTCATAGCAGCATTATTTGTAATAGCCAGAACCTGGAAGCAACCTAGATGCCCCTCAACTGAAGAGTGGATAGAGAAAATGTGGTACATTTACACAATGGAGTATTACTCAGCAGAAAAAAACAATGGAATCTTGAAATTCGCAGGGAAATGGATAGCACTGGAAGAAACCATCCTGACTGAGGTAACCCAGTCTCAAAAAGACAAACATGGTATGTACTCACTCATATATGGATTTTAGACATGGATCAGGATAGTGCCAGTCTGCACTTCCACTGATAGAGAGTCTGGGAAACAGGAAAGAACCTAAAAGATATGCATATATGCATAGTACCCAAGAGAAGAGGATGGAGACAAGATCCCCTGAATGGATGGGGAACACGGCGAGGGGTGGGGGGTAGTGGGACCTGGGAAGAAGAGAGGGGGTGAAGAGGAAGAGAGTTGGTCATGGGGGAAAAGGAAGTTGAGGGGGTGGGGGTAGAATAGGGGGAAGAGGGAATCATAGGATCGAATACAGATCAGGCACCAGAGTGACCTCGTGTGATCTAAAGGGATAACACCAATTGGCAAGCTAAGCAATAGTGGAGGGACCACCTCGAATGCCCATTCCTGATAATGAACTTGATGTCTATAACTATCCGGGGGCCTTCATCCTGTGACTGATGGAAGCAGAGGCAAACACACAATGAATCACTGAACTGAACCCAAGGAACCCAGTGACAGAGAGAGAGGAGTGATGAGCAAATTGGCAAAGAATGGGCTGGCAAAACCAGCAGAGACAGCTGATCTGAACAGGGTAGAGCTCTTGGACCCCAGACTGACAGTGGGGAGGCCAGCATGGGACTGATCTGGACCCCCCCAAATGTGAGTGTCAGCGAGAAGGCCTGGGCAACCTATGGGGCCCTGAGCTGTGGATGAGTGTCTATCCCTGATATACAAACAGTCTTCGTGTGCCTATAGCACAAAGAGGGATGCTCTCTCAGCCTGGACTCTTAGGGGAGTGCCTGGACCCTACCCAGAGTAAAATGACAGACTCTGATATCCCCTATGTGGAAGGATTTGGCAATAGGGTGGTAGGGTGGGGGGGGGATGGGAGTGCGGGAGGAGGGGAGGGAGAGGGAACTGGGATTGACATGCAAAACAAGCTATTTAAAATAAAAAAATGATAAAATAAAAAAACATGTAAAAAAAAAGAACCTCAAAAAAAATAAAATTACATCTACATACACACACACATACATACATATATAGTCCAAGGGAACTATAAATTATACAAAGTCAAAACACAAAAATTCAAAAAGTACACACACAGAAGAATAATCTTTCTATACAAAGGCAATGTAAAATTTTATAGCAATTGTTTTGCTAAAATGTAAAATATTTTAATATAAAGATGGATATCAATGAACTTGAGATCATTGCTGAGCTCTATACAATGCTAATAAAGGAAATTTAAGGAAATATAAATCACAAAGAAATAGGGCTAAATATATGTGTTAGAATACTCAGCATGGCTAAGTTGTCAGCTGACCCTTAATCTACAGATAGCCCATCTGCACAGTTCTCAAAAGAAGAAATAAAAATGGCTAATATGGTAAAAGAAAAGAAAAGTTCAGCATTCTCCCTAGCAAGGAAGTGCAAGTTGAAACTACTTTGCTATTTTGTCTCACCCCAGCCAGAGGTACTAAGAGGAAAAATGGCATGGTGGGGAAAGGGACAGGTGGGGAGGAAGATAAGTGTAGAACAGGAGAGTGGAAGGATGTAAATAATCCCAAGGATATTTGAACAAGACATAGAGAAACCTATTAGTTTCTGAACTTTCTTTAAAACATTTATGGAAAATGCAGTTTATTTAGAATTACCCTACTCAGGGGATAATGCTTCCTCAAGAAGTCGTAGACCATCAAACAAAAGCCCAATGCCAGGTACAGGATATCCCACTTCGACCTGTAGGTCAGGAAGTCTAAGACATCTCCAAAACAACACAGGCTGTTTCCATTGCTCTTGGTTGACTGCAGAACTTGAAGGTAGGAGTCCTGCTGAAGACATCACACATGTTGCTTACAGGACCTGGAGAGATGAGTAGATCTGGAAGACTGCTCCCTGGTGCCGAACTCTTACAGTGTTTCAGGATGTTATGTAGACTACCAGAGAAGAGACATCATCAGCACTCTGTCTCAGTTCTGAATTCTGACTATGGCAGCACACAACAACAAAACAGAACAGAACAAAACAAACAAACAAATAAAAAAACTAAATTGAATTGAACAACAAATCAGCATAGTTTCCCTTTGTGAAGACCACTGCTGCTACAATGAAAAGGTTTCAGGCCAGAAGGAAGTACTGGCGAGTTGTATGACTAAACTTGTAATGAAAACACAGAAGAACTCTCAAACTGGACAGTAGCAAGAAGAGCCCAATTAACACACAAATGAATAATTTGAACAGACACTCCTCAGTGAGGATTGGTAGAAAGTGATGCTCAGCAGCTGGAGTCCTTAAGTGGATTCATTTGTGGAATCCTTAGAATTGCTTGAAGTCCTGGGAAACTCTGAGAGCTGAGGCAACTGTCTGGGATCTGGGACTCACATTTATCGATTGTGGTGTAAAGAAGATCAACTCTTTTGAGATGGTTTGGTAGTGGTTTCTCTGAGTGTGTGCTTTATAACCCAGCAGTCCCATGTCTTGGGTATTTACCTTGGAGAACTGAAATGTAGTCACAAAATCATAATTTGCTGCTGTTCACAACTGTATTCATAATTACCTAAACTGATAGCGACTGAAGTGTCCTCATCAAGTGATACATTTGAATCATTGATGCAGTGGAATGCTACACCAAGAGAAATGGGTTTATTAGAAATATGTAGATGAAACTGGTGGATCTCAAAAGTGTTAAGCTGAGTAAGGCCATCTGGAAAAGTTGCATGGTGCTGTCTTCATTTGTGTGACATGGTTGAAGAGACACAGTCACTGCATGGGAAAGTGGAGAGCTGCTGTTGACAAATACCTACAAACTGGGAATGGCTATTCCATTTTCTTGTCTGGAGAGAGATTTATGTGCTGACCAAGGAAAAGGTATTACCAAGAGATAGCAAGACCACACACAGGCACTACAAGGCTTTATCTGGACAGAGCTGTATAGTATAGGAAGTCCCTCACACCATGGCACTGCCTAGAGGTTGCGATGTGCATGAGGGAACTCATGAGGGAGACAGATGCATGTGTTGAGATGTCCCTTATGAGTGTAGGAGATGGTCTAGTCAGAAGGTTCTGGGAGCTACCAGCAGTTCACAGTCTTCATGCTTTCAGTCCTTCTCTTACCCACACTAGCAATTAGTTCATCAGCACTGTGTATAATTTCACAGGATTATGCAAAGAAGACAGGTTCAAAGTAGCTAACAGTCTTCCTGCTGGGGTTCTTTTTAAAAATGAGTGGGCACGTCAATGTTTGAGTTCGCTGCTGGCAGACTTTTTGGTTAATGGAAAAGAAGATAACCTGGGGGCCAATACAGAGAGATGTCTCTGACTCGCTAAAATAACAATACAGAGAGATGTCTCTGACTCGCTTATATAACAATTAGGCAATCAGTAGAGGCTACAAAACAGTTAAACACATCTTAGAAAAAGCCTATTGCCTTAAGGAGGCTGAGCATAAATAAGAAGGCTAAGAGATCCTGCAGAGGGAACTCAGATGGGAATGGGGACTATGCTGAAAACTGAAGGGATGTATGTACTTGAGGAACTGTTATATGGTAGCAGAAAACTTAGCTGAATTATGTTCCACTCTCTAATGGGGAGAACAGGAAGTGATGAAAAGGAATCTGTAGCTAAAGAGATTCTCAAGGAAGACATGGAAGATTGGTCCCCTTTGCCCTTTCCTTTCCTGATTCTTGCACTGTAGGGAAAGCATAATTTAAGGAAGGAACTGATAGTTAAAAAGACTTCAGTACTTGATGGTTTGAGAGGCTCTTGCCTATTGGCCTGCAATTGTACTAAGATGACTAGATTCACTTTTGAGCAACTATTCTCTGGAAAATAAAGTCTGAGGATATAACTGAAAAAAAAACTTTTCTCAAGTAATTAAGCTTGTGACTTGAAGATCAACTTAACGATCTGTGTAGATATCTGGAATAGAGATATGGTGATCCAGAAAAGCTCTGTGAAGGATTTTCTTGCCTAATGCTGTGTACCCCTGTGACATAAGTCACAAGAGTTTTGATAATATTGTGTCCAACACCAATAGTTGTTGGAACTTCAAAATATTAGGAACAAAATGAGAGAATGAGGCTAAGGGCTCAAAATCACACAGGCAAGAGACTGTAAGCAAAGTTTCTGTGAGAGAAAAGGAATAATGAGTCCAACACGGTGCATCACAAGTGAGAGAGGGCCTATGCACATCTCAGATGGCAAGGGATCAAGATGCAGAAACATATTCACAGGCAAACTAACGGAATTCTTGCTGTGCTCTTCAAACTTACTTGGAAAAGGTAGCACCTTTATTCCCTTCAATTTCTCTCATTTGGAATGGAACTCTCTCCCTTGTCCATATCTAATGTCTGTATCTGTTTCGCCACTGAAATTAGGAAGAGTCATTTGTTTTCTTAGTTTTCGTGAACAATTTTGTCTCAAAATGGATCATGCCCAGCACCTAATCTGTACCTGGCCCACATAATAAAATTGAGTTATTTTTCAGCTGATGATATTTGCTTAAAACTTTGTACCTAGAAATTGCTACTGTAATGAACCGAGACTGGGGACTGCTAGGGTGGTAGTAATATGATTTTCCAAGTGTGACAGATAAGAAAGGATAGACAGCAGAGGGTGAGCCGAAATGAGTTGAGCATGGTGGCTATCAAAATGCATGCCTACATTCTTGTTCCCAGAAATAGAAACCATATAATGACTTCTGTGATACATTGCATATCATCTAATAAAGCCACTGAAGATGAGAATGCAAAGCCAGCCACACCAGTTATCTAGAGAATATGAGCAGTGGTGGCACACACCTTAATTCCAGGACTCAGGAGACAAAGGCAGATGGATCTCTCTGAGTTCAAGGCCACCCAGAGCTACATGAGAGTGAATCAGACTAAAACAGAAGCAGAGCTCAGGCCTTTAATCCCAGCACGAGAGATGTGTATAAGACAGGAGCAGGGCATTCAGTAGTCAGTCTTCTGGCAATCAGTCTCCAGGCACGTTAGGTTAGGATCTCTCCAGTCCTGGTAGAGGTAAGAACTCTCTGGTGGATTTCCTGCTTTGCTTCTTTGATCTTCAGCTTGAACCCCAATGTCTATCTCTGCATTCATGCTACCATGACTTGATTTGGAAAAACGTGTTTTGACTGACACAATTAAGGATCTCAGATAAGCTCAACATGAAATTCATGAATTAGCAAATGTCAACGAGAAGTGTCCTAAAGAAGACACGGGAGAATGAGGCATACAAAGATGAGAAGAACTGCACATTAAGACAAAGGTAGAAACCAGAGCCACAGCAACAGTCTAAGCAATCCCTGGAGTCCGAGGGCAAAGCAAGGCACAACGCTCCTCTGGAGCTTTCAGGGAGATCTTTGTGCTGTAACTGTAGATACCGTTCTTCAAGGTCTAAAGTATCTGATCAATTGTTAGGGTAGCTCTCGAATGCAAGCATATCTTCTGTGCTGTAGATTTAGCATTCTGAAAGGGAAGCTAACACCAGCACAAGCTACAGTTGATTTCTTGTGTAGACTTGACAGCTTGAGATTCTCGATTTCAAAGTGACTGAAGTGTAGAAAATACAGCCCCAAGCTTATCAAACTCTGTTTATTCCCATGAATAAACTTGTAGGAAAAGCTTAAAGTTGTGTATCACATACAATTTTGCACCATACAGAACAATTCCTCTGCAAATACATCTTGCTGTGAACCTCTTTCCTATCTGTCCTTAGTGAGGTTATTTCCACAGTGCAGCATAGTTACAGTATCTGGACAGGACCTAAGGGGAAGAGAGAAACCATTCTGAACTGACTTTGTCTGTGAAATGGGAAGGCACTAATATGTTAGTGCAATTGTTTCCACGAGACTCTCTGCCTTCCTAGTGCTGGGATTGAAGCCATCACAGCCCATGATGAATGAGTTTTTAAGGCTGTAAAGTATAATGCCAAGGTAGCTTAAAACTACTGCTTTTTTTTTCCAAAAAAGTGATTTAGAGTTGAAATACTACAGCATAATGCTCTAAATAAATTAATTTTTCTCACTCTATTATTTTCTGCTCCTTCAGATTCATACATTCAACCACTGAGTCAGCTATCCTAATACCTTATCAAGTTCCACAATTTTGAGTTACATGGTCATCCCATCCAGGCTGGGCAGTTTGTGTCTGAATTTTGGCATTGTTGAAGGGAGGAAACTGCATTTGTAATTCAGTGAATATGTAGTTTTTTCCCCCTCCAGAGATGAAAACATTCCTGTTACATCCCAGACCTATCCAGATATTTTGATATTTTTCTTATTGGTAAAAGACTGGCCTGGGATTGTTGTTTTCTTGTTTTGATAAAGCAAACTATTTAGTCAGGCTGATTTTGTTTTAGAACCTTTCTGTATTGAAAAACAAAAAGACACCCCCCAAACAAAACAACAACAATAAAAACTCCATCTACACTGTACTAAAAAAAATCTCTGTTAAAAACCTGAATAAATATTGGAAAAGTAATTCCTGATATTAAAATTTTCTGTTTTAACCTGAATGTAGATGTGCCAACTGTAGCACTCTTGCTAATTAACTTCAATCAAATGAAAATTTGATTTTAGCAAGAAATGTCAGACAGAATAAGGTAGGAAAAATATGCTACCCCTCAGTCTTCCTGCTGTAGCTCTTAGCTCCAAAAACAATGGAATGAAAGGCTATGTAAATTTGTTCATGCAAAACAATTACTTCTCATATCTGACTCATTTCCATATAGTCATGTTAACTCATGATAGATTCATTTCCTTTATTTGCTTTCTCTGAAGACATTTTTTTTTACTTTAGTGTTTACTGCTTGTCCAATATTTTGTTTTTCCGACTATTCTTTGTTCAAACTGCAAAAATCTGAAATAAAAATATAATATAGAAGTATAGGCATCAGCTAACATTTTCTATGGCATATGGTACTTCAGATGCCATATGTACCAGTGTTTAGTGATTCTGGCAAAGAGGCGTAGAATGGTGAAATCCAACTGCCAGGACTGCTGAAAACAAATATGTAAATGCTCCAGGGCTTTTGTTATTCATAACATACCTCTAGCATAGCACATACAATATGCTGTTCATTCTGCAACTAGTGCAACTCAGAAACCACACTTTCCTTTCTCATTTTTTTAAAAGGCTTATCCAAGTTTGCGTGCTCCCCTGCCTCTGACCTTGAGCCCCATGGCTGAACTCTGTGTTTCATGAAGTTTGTGCTAATGAGTGAGGCTAGGGTAACATACCCACTATCCTTTCTCAAGGGTGCCTATTTATTTTTCAAATCAAAATCCACGCTTTTCTGGAGGCCTCTTCTGTGAAACAAAGAAAATGCACTCGGCATGTTCTCCAGATAACACACAGTCTAGAGGCACAAGCAGACTCCACCAGGGCATACTAATCTGAGCAAAAGAAGACATGGTTTCTTTGCTGTGGCACTGGGGACTCCCTAGTGTTGAAGTTCTGTAGGGTATGGTATCTGAGGATGGGGGTCTCTGATATAATGCCTTTGAAATAGAAAATAATGGTCGTTTTACTGGCTCTCATGCTACCATGAGCATTTGAGCCAATGTATAAAACTCACACCGTAGAGCTAATCACAATTTGGGGAGGAAAAGCTAACCTTGTTTTGTTTCATTTTTTTCTGCTACTTTGACGTAACTGATGGAGAGTAGACCTCAGCTCCGGTTTCTGTTTGGTAGACAGTCCTCATAAAGTGGAAAGGACAGCAGGGGTACTCAGAGGTCATTATTTTCCACTTGTCATCACGCAAGCTGTTTAACCTCTTTGAGCCTGTTTCCATATGTGTGATGAGGATAATATCTTCCCTAGGGATATTACTGTGAGGATAATATGCTGTAATCGTTGTGAAAGTGCACTTATCTGGCATTATTATTATTAAAAAGAAAGCATCTGTAGACTTTCTGGTAGTCTGGAGACGTAAGGAGGCTTGTGGTATTTATCCTTGAGTGTTTTTCTCTACACACAAAAACCTCCGAGGGATATTGGAAATTGTGAAGCCCTAGTGAGGCAGTCAGTGAGGAGATGGTTTTAAAGGAAACTGCATTTCTATAATTCTAAAATTATCTAATGTAAAGAAATCCATTTGACTTTCCTTAGTTGTTTTGAAAGATCTCCCTCCCTCCATCCCCCCTCTTTCTGTCCCTCCCTCCGTCCCCCTCCCTCTCTCCTTCCACCCCTCCTTTTGCCCTCCCCCCCTTCTCCCCTTCTTTCAATTTACTGCAGTTAATGAAGAACTAGAACAGCAGTCTGATTCCATTTCTGTCTATCGCCTTCCTTTTAAAAAATTAGTCTCATGATTAAATTTTATTTTGCATATGATCTGGAAGTATTTGTGAAATGTGAACTTCTCAGATATTCATTTCGTGTTAGGGCTATTGAACCATTGACCACCTGGTATTCTGTGACCACAGCAGTGATCATCTGAGGGCTGCTGCAAAGGGGAGCATGAATCCGGTCTGCAGGGACGGTATCTCTGGAGTTCAGATAATAGGAGCGTTTATGAAAAATGATACATAGTATACTAACTACTTTTGTCATTACTAAAACAACACAGGGAAGGACTTGTTTGTGGTTGGGAAGTGCAGCCCAGCTCTGTGGGAAAGGCATAGCACACTGAGCATCCCAGCTGGAGTTGTAACTGAGCTGGTCTGGTCCAGCTGCTTTGGTAAGAAGGTAGAGGTAAATGCTGGCACTCTACTCTCCTTCCATTTTATTCAACTCGGGTCTGCAGTCATTGAAAGGTGTCATCTACATTCAGGGTGACTCATTCAGATCTTCTCATCTCAGTTAAAATTTTCTGGAAATGCCTTTATAGCACACCCTGAGGTTTTTCTCCTGGGTGGTTATAAACCTCCCAGGGCTGGCAATTGAGAAGAGCCATCATGCTTACAAAAAAAGTGTGAAAGCTATTCCAAAGGGAAGATAAAGTAAAAAAAAAATTAGGGTGGTCTAGTATAAGGTACTTCCCAATAGAAATGCTATTAAAGTTTCCCAGGTATACATACTCTCATTGCCAGTGATTGAAGATGGGGAATAAGTCTTTTTTTCTTTTTTCTTATCTTTCTCTTTTTGTGTTTTCAAGATAGGATTTGTCTGCATAGTCTTCCTGTCCTGGAACTAACCCCTTAGACCACACTGCCTCGAACGCACAGAGGTCCATCTGTCTCTGCCTCCCTAGTGCTGGGATTAAAGGCATCCAATACCAATGACGAGCCAAGTCTTTTCTTAAATGTAGGAAAAAATTGTTTGCAAGGATTGAATCTGGATTTTTAAATCTTTGGTTTTTGTTTTGTTTTGAGGCAAGGTCTCACTGTGAAGTGCAGGCTGGTCAGGCACTCTCAGTCTCTGCTTCAGCACGGGCACAGGTATATACCATGGTGCCCAGTGAGGGCTTAGACAACTATAGCAAATGTAGATGAAATTGTTATGTAAGGAAAAGTTCTTACCTGGGGTCTTTGGTCTTTGAAACTCTATTAGGTATTAGCAATTTTTCCTTCCATGGCTACAGACAGTACTGATAAATTCTCTTTTTCTTAAGCAAGGTTGTCCAAGGTTGCTGAGCAGTTTCTTGTCACTAAACTGAAAAAAAAGTGAATAAAGAGCTTCTCATGTAATCTCAGTTTGTTCAGGAATTATATGCCGTGATTATTTTGATATGTTTCTGTAACGTGCATTCTTCCCAACAGCCTGGCTCCAGAGCCACGTTAGTCCCTAATGAACACACAGGATGCTATATTAATTTTGAAACTGTTGGCTGTTTGCTATGGTTTCTTAATGGCTAGCTCTTACTTAATTATTAACCTATAATTACTGACACATATTTTTATAATGTCTTATCTTTCCAAGGACACCAGACTTGCATCCTCTCCTCCTGGATCACATGGCAACTCTCTACTCTTAGCTACATTTCCCAGAATCCTCCTCTTTTCTTAGTCCCACCTATCTTGCTTCCCTATTGGCCAACAGTGCTTTATTTATCAACCAATAAGACAAACATATACACAGAAGGACTTTCCCCCATCATGTTTCATTCCACATATTAAGTAGGGTAGAACTTATCTTTGAACGTCAAGCAAGACAAAGGAAGTTGTAGATGAGTTGCACAACAAGTAAGATAGTGGCAAATACTTCCTGGAAAAAATAATGTCTGTATGAACATTAATGTGCAGCAGACCAGGTCACCAGTAGTTAAGAATTCCCCTACACGGCCTCCAGAATCAGAGAAATAATAGTCATTTAGGGACCACTAACACTTGTAAACCTTTAAGCAGACTTCTCACTGATGTGTCATTGGGTTACTGGATAGAGCAGAAAGTTGCTATCCTGATTTTACCGTTGATCTTGATGTTGTTACACGATTTACTAGAGAAGTCTGTCAACCAGAAAGAAAATTAACAGCAGCAACAAAAGCTTTTGAAATAGTTTACCTCTGACATCAGAAGGACCCAAGGCAATTCAGAGGACACCAGGACACACGTGAGCCAATGTAATTCTCATATTCCCATATTGATGGAATAGATCAATGAAGTGAATAATCTATTAAAACTCAGAACCAATTTCTATAAGAGGCATGTAGGATAAAATGTAAATATCACACAATTTTAATTTTCAAGAACTTTCAGTTTAATGGAGGAAAAAGAAATAATAATAGACCATGCAAGGCTCATTCATGGTTGGAGAGAAAGGGATTCACTTTTCTTAGGTTTCCAGATGATCTCATAGAAGATTTATCTTGTTTGGTCTTGAGAGTTTCTAATTTGGAAAATAAGGAAAAGAGTAATTAGGGGAGACATCATTAGGCATATGTAAATAGCATGAAAATATCACACTGGCAAGAACAGAGCATAAAAAATTGGAATCTGTAGAAAGAATGGGTCACAGCAAAAATGAACCTTAGAGATGAATTAAAAACAGATTTCTAGAACTGAGATGCTATTACTGAATTTTATGTCTAATGTGAATAATAAGAAATCATGAACATTTGAATTCTTGTACTGAACCAACTAATATATGTAAGGTATAATTTAATTTAAAAGAAAATACTGGGCATTTTCCAGTGACAAATATGTTGGTTCATGTATATCTAAAATCTGAATTTACTCTCATTGTCTTATGCATTCAGTTTCTTTGCCCTGTAATTTACCCCTCACCAAATGTCTTCATAGCTTGTCTGCACGCCAGTGTGGCTTAGATGGGTCAGGGATTTAAGAGCAAGTAACTTCACCACAATTTCCTATGAACGACTCCAGGGGATTGACACCAGAGGTATTTCTTTTTTCTTTTTTTTCAATATATGTTTTTATTTAAATTAGAAACATGAATGCTTCACATGTTAATCCCAGCTCCTTCTCCCACCTCTCCTCCCTTGTTCCTCCACCAGCCCTCCCAGCCCCCACCCAATCCCTACATCATTCTCCAGGGAGGGTGAGGCCCTCCTTGGGGGGATCTCCTAAGTCTGTCATTTCACCCAGGGAAGGACCTATGCCCTTCCCCATGTGTCCAGGCTGAGAGAACATCCCTCTATTTGGAATGGGCTCCCAAAGATCATTCATACATCGTGGTAAACACTGATCTACTACCCACGGCCCCAGTGATTTCTGTGGCTTCCTCACTGGCACTACATTCATGGAGTCTGGATCAGTTCCCTGTTGGCCTCTCAGCCATCAGTCTGGGATTCAAGAGCTCCCCCTTATCCTGTCAGCTGTCTTTGTGGGTTTCACCATCATGGTCTTGACCCCTTTGCTCATCACTCCTCCATCTCTGTCACCAGGTTCCAGGAGTTCGGTTCAGTGTTTAGCTGTGGGTATCTGTCTCTGCTTCCATCAGTCCCTGGATGAAGGTTCTAGGATGGCATATAGGGTAGTCATCAACCCTGTCATCAAGGAGGGACTATTAATGTAGTCTCTCCGCTATTGCTTAGTTTTCCAGTTGGTGTTATCCTTGTAGATCTCTGGAGATCTCACTAGTGTCAACTCTCTCCTCAAGCCTATAATGACTCCATCTATTATTGTATCTCTCATCCTGCTCTCCTCTATTCTTACCTCGACTCCACCCATGCCTTCTTCTCCCCTCCACTTATCCCCCTCTCTTTTTCCCGGTTCCCTCTCCCCTCCCCCAATGTTCCCAATCTGCTCAGGAGATCTTGCCTCATTCTACTTCTCTGGGGTGTCATGCATCTCTCTTGGGAACCTCCTTGTTTCCCAGACTCACTGGCACTGGGATTGTAGGCTGACACTCCACCAGGGGCATTTCTTGGATCCAAAAGATTCAGGGTAGTGGCTTTACTACTGCCTTTTTTCTTCATTAATGAACTGACCAAATGAAGTGAATTTGATGATAAAATCTGATCAGAACAAAATACGAAGATGGGCAACTGTGTTTCTCCTTCAGACATGAAGAGAAGTAGATTGAATAAACTTTCTGGTCATCTCCCAGAACAGAAAGTTATTAATACTTCTGCATTTTAAAATGTATTCTTTTCCACACTGACTGTTGCTATTCTTGTGGAAAACATTTTTCTGAGGCATACAGTCCCAATGTATGTCTTAAATATAGTTTAATTCTGTGGTAAGGAAGAAGATTGGTAGAATCATTCCACTAATATGGCATATTTCTACCAAAAATTACTTAATATTGTGTGGCAGCTAAAGCATAAATGCTGCAAAAATTGTTTAAGAAAGTATATCCATCCATGTATACATCTTCTGTATAATTAAATATATATGCCTAGTACAGGAAATGTAGCCAACTACACAGGGCTAGGAAGTCATAGATCTTGGAAGAACATTTAGCATCCTCACTTCACTAAACCAACATAATCTCCAACTATACTCTAAATATTTGTCCTTATACCCACATATAGATGCAATTCTCATCTCTCATCAGTCATACTTCTCTTTGCAACAGACACATAAAACCACAACTAATCAAAATACAGAGTTGCAGAATCCAACTGATACATCTACAACACACCCCTTCAACTAAGGCCCAGGAATCATTGTGGAAGAAAGGGAAGAAAGATTGTATGAGCCAGAGAATCAGGCAGCTTCCTATGAGATTTTAGTTCCTAGAAGTGCCAGAGAAGCTACACTCATGAAGTCTTACCACCATGGCCGCTTAAACATGACATGAACAAGGATAACACTCGTAGACTTGTAGACATGGAAGAGGAAAGCTCATGAGGTCTCAACCCTACTACACAAAGAACTACAAGCAACTAAGGAATGCTGAAAGCAGGAGAAATAGTATTCCCCAGGGAAGAGCACACCAATCTATTATCCAATACTAAATGGTCACCCCTGAAAACGTAATACATACAAGTAACATCATACAACCAGAACAGGTTGTATTTACGTATTTAGGAATTGATGTATGCACACACACATGCATATATATATATGCATATATATCAGACATTCATGATAAAATGGCTATAAAATTGAAAGAGAGCAAGGAGGGGGTATTTAGGAGGATTTGTGGGAGGAAAATGAAAGGGGAAATGTTGAAATTTTGTATAATCTTAAAGAATAAAAAATTAAATATATGTGATTATACCCACAAATACTTTAGGATAGGGACAGATTCTTTTATCAAGAATTTGCCGACAGAATAAGCAATCTTGGCAATAGCACGGAGCTTGCCAAGTCCTGTCAGAAAGCTCTCGTGGCTCAATGCAATTTTGAGCTGGTGAAGAACCAGTAAAATAACCCCTTCACTCAAATTCCTGTGATTCTCTGCAGGAAGCTTTCACTGCAATCATCACTGTGCAAAAAGAATCTAATACAACATATAGGCACAGAGAGAAGTCATGTGAGTGCAAGTGTCTGTTCTCACGTCTGTGCATATGTGTATAGGAGAACTGGCATTTTCTCTAATAAAGGACATATGAGAAATTGGGACCAGAAGTCTGATTGAATCATAATGACTTTTTTTTCACTCAGCAGAGTTTAAAATTTTTTCTGTAGATAATAAAGATTTTCTTTTAGCTTATATTCATGGATTTTAAAAAATTGACATCCAGTAAGACAATATCCCATAGGACAGTACTTTTCAAATGATAGACTTGATCCATTAGGAAGTCAAGAACTTGAGTTAGAGGGCATGGCCAGTCTTTTGTGAAATTGACAAGAAAAGGGATCTATAAGAGTGCCTGATAGGTAAAAATAATTGCTATCTTTTGTTAAGTCTGTGTTTTGTGTGCACATATGTATGCATGTGTATGACTGTGAACTTTGCTTTAAAATGTGGATTGTAATAAAAATAGAAGCTTACTAATGTAGGATTGATCTCTTATTTTATTTAGTATGATAGTCTCATAATGTAGATAGTGAGCTTCCAGAAGACAAGTATGGATATAAATTATCTTTATACCCACACAGTCCCAGGAACCCCATGCACTTAGTGAAATATTGCTAGAAATCTACCTATCAAATATCCAGAACTCCCAATGCCCCTGCATTTAAAAGGGTATAAAGGTGGAAATCTGCACTGAACTGGCACTTATTCCCTTCCTAAATGTATCCCATCAATGGTCTCATTGATAATTCAGAACTACTGTGGGAAGGAAGTATACAGAATAATGCAGCTTTAATAAATTTAATTATGAACTAATGTGCTTCACAATTTAGTGGCACACAAGACATTATTTAAGTAGGTCTCAGATTTGTGTTTGGGCAGAAGCCAGGTATTGAGAGGAGAGGCACCTGGAGTTTTGAATATTTTTATTTGGGGGTGGGTGGGAGAGAAACAGAGTATGAAATGAATAAAAATTAGAAGCAATAATGCATATTTATTAGTAATATGATATTCGAAAAGTACAAGATTTAAAAAGTTGACAGATATCACAACATGAAATCTCAAAAGTTAGTAACCCAGTTTCAGAACTGGTACTTGGTCTCTTGATACTATATTTTATTTCTTTTACTTTCTCATAATATTTGGCTTCATTTCTTCATGACCCTATGGATTATGTAGGGCCATGTTATCTATCTATCTACCTATCTGTCTGTCTGTCTATCTATCTATCTATCTATCTATCTATCTATCTATCTATCTATCTATCATGTGTGTATATAACCATATGTAGGAATCAGATTTCAGCTTTTTTGGGGTCATTTCTTGCCTAGTACCTTATTAAGGCAGAGTCATTATTTTTTTTTACTTTTTTCTTTTTATTTAAAAAATTAAATTAGAAACAATGTTGCTTCACAAGTCAGTTCCAGGTCCCTCTCCCTTTCCCTCCCCTTCTCCTGTGCCCTCCCCTTAACCCCCTCCCCATTATCCCCTCATTTCCCCAGGGAGGGTGAGGCCCTCCATGCGGGTGTCCATAGTCTGTCATTTCATCCAGGGCAGGGCCTACACCCTCCCCCAAGAGTCCAGGGTGAGAGTGCACCTCACATTGTTGGATGGGAGTCCAAAGTCCATGTGTATATCCAGGATAAATATTGATCTACTACCCAAGGCCCAATAGATTACCTAGGCCTCCTCACTGACACCCCCAGTCAGGGGGTCTTGATCAGTCCCATGCTGGATTCCCAGGCATCAGTCTGGGATTCAAGAGCTAACCCTTGTCAGGTCAGCTGTTTTTGGGGGTTAAACCAGCCCTTTGCTCATCAGTCCTCCCTCTCTGTCACTGGATTTCTTGAGTTCAGCTCAGTGTTTAGCTGTGGGAGTCTGCCTCTGTTTCCATCAGCAGAGTCATTATTTTTTTTTTAATTTTTTTAATTTTAAAAACTTTATTCACTTTATGTATGTGGGTGTTTTGCCTGCATGTATATCTATCCATCACGTGCATGTCAGGTGCCTTCAGAGACCAGAAGGGGGATTGTATCCCATTGAAACTGGAGTTATAAATGGTTGTGAGCTGCCTTATGGGTTCTAAGAATCAAAGCCAGGTCCTTTAGGAGAGCGGTCAGTGCTCTTCACCACTTACCCTTCTCTTCTCTTGAGGCCTTGCTTTCGTTGTCACACTACATATCCCAGGCTGCCTATCTGTACAATTCTACCTCTGCTCCGGTCTTACTACAGGAGTACTGGGGTTACAGATGCATCTGGATTCTTATCAGGACTTCAGGTATTGAACTCATATCATTAGGCTTGTGCGCAAGTGCCTTTGCCTGCAGAGTGCCTTTGCCTTACTGACCCAAGAATCATTTCAAATAGAGGAAACAAAATACTTCATTGAGAGAGATTTACTTACAGAGAATAACTGACATCTGTTTGAAGTTTTGGTTAAATTTTTTTCCTGTGCATAGTTTTATGTATCTGAGATTTTGTAGTTTCCCACAGACTAGCTTCCTGACCAATTTTATATTTTAATTTTTCTTTCTGTTCTCTGACCTACAGTGTTAAATCCCACAGAGACAGGATCATTTCCTGATACAAACTCTAGCATTGTGTTTTTAGATCACAGTCTCAAGTAAGTCAGCATATTGAGATATGATGCCATGGGAAGGCACCCTTTAATGTATGAAGTATAAATTGATCAGAGCTGTGCCAGGAGCATAAACATATCTCAACAAAGCCAAACTGAGACCTAGGCAATCTGAGGGGTTTTTGGGTAGTAGATGAGTATATATCCCTGGCACACAAATGGACTTTGGGTGCCCATCCCACAATGAGGATGCTCTCTAAATCTGGACACTTCAGGGAGGGCCTAGGCCCTCCCTGGAATGAAATGACAGACTCTAGAGATTCCCCATGGAGGGCCTTACCCTCCCCAGGGAATGGAGTGAGGATTGGGTGGGGGGCTGGAGGGGGATTGGGGGAGGCTGAGAAGAAGGTGGCATGGAGGGGAGGGAGAGGGAGCTGGGACAGACATGGGAAGAAAGCTTGTTTCTAATTTAAATGTGTAATAAAAGAAAGTGTTTCAAAAAATGCCAGACTCCAAAAGGCCAATGATTATAACAACCATGAAAGTTCCAGGGAAGAATGGGAGGCTTGGAGTGGAAAGAGGCAGAATAATAATCATTTGTATTTATAATACATTATTTTCTCAAATATATATAGCGGTTTGAAAGAAAATGACCCCCCCCCCAAGGAGTTGTACTACTAGAAGTTGTGGTTTTATTGAAGTAGGTGTGGTCTTGTTGAAGGAAGTGTGTCACTGTGGAGATGGGCTTGAGGTCTCATATATATTCAAGACACTGTCTAGTGAGATAGAACACTTCCTGTTGCCTGCAAGATGTAAGACTCGGCTTCTTCTCCAGCACTATATCTGCCTGCATGGTGCCATGTCCCAACATGACAATAATGGACTGAACCTCTGAAGTGTGAGCCAGCACATTAAAGGTTTTCATTTATAAGAGTTGCCATGATCAGCTGGGCATTGGTAGCATACACCGTTAATCCCAGCACTCAGGAGGCAGAGGCAGGCAGACCTCTGTGAGTTTGAGGCCAGTCTGGTCTACAAAGCAAGTTCCATGACAGGCTCCAAAGCTACACAGAGAAATCCTATCTCGAAAAACAAAACAAAACAAACCAACAAACAAAAAAGAGTCACCATGATCATGGTGCCTCTTCACAGCAATAGAAATCCTAAGATAGGAGTTGGTACCAAAAGTGGGGAATTGCTGTGATAGGCCTGACCATGCTTTTGTTTGGAGGGATTTGGACTTTGGGAGGTTGGGTCAGGAAAGCAGTGGAATACCTTAAGTACTGCTTAATGGGTTACACTAATAGGAGCACAGAAGACAGTGTTGTCAATATTTATTTGAACCATGGGGGGGGGTTCACTCAAGAGGTTTCAGAGAAGAAGGATTTTAGTATGCTACCTAGAGATCATTCTTGTGATATTTTGGTGAAGAAAGCGGCTGCCTTCTGCTCTTGTCCAAATCGTCTGTCTAGAGCTAAAGTGAAGAGTTTTGGATTAATTCTGCTGGCAGAGGAAATTTCAAACCACCTAGTTTAGACTCTGTTGTGTGGTTACTAGCATTAACGCTAGTGAAGATCTATAATGAAAAAGAGCAAATTGAACAGAGTAAATTACAAAATGTAAATTTTGAGGAAAGAGCACCAAGAAGTGGAATGGACTTAAGTCCTGTGTTCAAGGAGATAAATGGCTTAAATGGAATAAAGGGAGTGGTGACCTCAGGGCAAGATCCCATGCAGCTAAGTTTCCAACTTGGGAAAGGGAATTAGAGGAAAACTTAGAGTGAGTGTGGGGGTTTAAGCCTGAGCCTGGCAGATGTCTGACTGTGAGGCCAGACTGATCTACAGAGAAAATTTCAGGACAGTCAAACTTGGGCAGTGAAAGACAGAAAGCTGGTAAGGATGAAATTGAGCGAGGGGAGCATGCTCTGAAGAGCCCCCCACATCGGTTGAAAAAAATTACTAAGCTGTCCGGTCCTCAGAAGTGAGCAGCTTCTCTTAAAGATAGACATCCTCCCCTGGTGGTCCTCAAGAACTTGGAAATATTTCCCAGACCTCAGTCCTCAAGGACTTGGGAACATTCCCCAGACCTCAAGGTTCCAGGCCAGTCACAAAGTTCAGCCAGGGCACAGACATTGCCTGAGACAGATAACGAGCCAGCCAGCCACAAGCGTACGTGATTCATGAAGGTCTGGCACCAACTTCCATACTCCCCTTGTACCCCCACCACCCCTTTTGCAGTTTCAGGCTTTAAAAACTCGCTCTAATTTCTACTCGGGGTTCACTCCTTCCCAAGGCTGCTGAACCCCGGTGCATTGGCTTAATAAAAATCCTCTTGCGTTTTGCAATGAACTTGGGCTCCCTGGTAGTTTTTGGGGCGAGGGTCCTGAGAGAAAGACTTGGAGGGTCTTTTACTCTAATCCCAGAAAGCAGCAGAACTTGGCAGCTTTGGCCACCACTTGATTTTGGAGTTAAAGACAGAAGAAAGGGGCGATGGACTTTTCCCCCGTGGCTAAGGAAAACTGCAGAGGCCAGGGTGTGTCCCTGAATGGAGGCCTAGAGAGACCATTACATGAATCTCTGAAGTTGAATCCTGGATTGTCTTGGAGAACCTAAGATGTTGGAGATGACAGAGTTGTGGGATACCTGCTGAGGAAAGCTGTTAACAGGAAGTGGAACCAGCCCAAGATAAAGAAGTCTGTAATGGCCGACAAAGCTGAACGGAGTTGGAGATCTGAAGAGTGTTTTGACATCAGACATGGAGATGCAGAGTTTGGAGTTTGCCCAGCTGGTTTTTGGTCTTGCTTTGTCCCAGTATTTTCTCACTATGTTCCCTTCCCTATCCTTTGGTATGGTAATAGACATCCTGTGACATTAAATGTTGGAAGTATGTGATTTAGTTTTTAATTTAGATTTTATGGGAATCTCAGAAGAGACTTTCAACCTTGAACTTATAAACTTTGTTAAGACTGTTATATGCTATAGGGACTTTTGAAGTTGAACTGAATGCATTTTTGCATTATGACATGGCTACAAGCTTTTGGGGTTCAGGGAGCAGAATGTGGTGGTTTGAAAGAAAATGACCCCCAAAGTCAGTGGCACTATAGGAGGTTTGGCTTTGTTGAAGTAGGTGTGGCTTTGTTAGAGGAAGTGTGCCACTGTGGGGGTAGGCTTTGAGATCTCTTTTTCTCAAGCTTCACTCAGTGTGACACTCAGACCACTTCCTATTGCCTGCAAGGTGTAGAACTCTCAGTTACTTTTCCAGGTCCATGTTTACCTGCCCACTAACATGTCCCACCATGATGCTAATGGGCTGAATATCTGAACTGTAAGCAAGCCAGCATAATTAAAAGTCTTCCCTTATAAGAGTTGCTGTGATCATATCATCTCTTCACAACAATAGAAATCCTAAGACTAAATATATATACATATATACGTATATGTATATGTGTGTACATATATATATCCATATATAACTGTATGAATATATTTTCTGCACCTCACTTAGGTGCAATGAATGGAGTTTATGCACATGAGGACCATTAAAACTTAATATGAATTAACATAATTGTCAGTCTATTTCTTTTCTTGTTACAGTAATGGAAAATCCATTCTTTCAGTGACTTGATTCCTTTTCTCACTATTGTGACAAAATACTATGACAACAATGACTTGAGGAAGGAAGAGTTTCTCTTGGCTCATGGTTTACGGTATAGTAGATCATGGCAGTGAAGTCAAAGCTGAAAGAGCTTGGAGCATATAGTCATATTGCATCTGCAATCAGGAAAAGAAAGATATGAATGCTTATGGTCTGACACTTTCTCCTTTTTATGTGGTACAGGATCCCAGCCCAGGTACAGTGCCACCCACACTAGGTAAGTTCTAATTCAATGGGTATAAACAAGATCATTTCCTATAGTCACACCAGAGGCTGCAGTTCTACATCTCATCAAGGGACAATTGAGATTACTCATTATAATAGTTATGTGGATGTATGACTGCCATATTCTTGCTGATTTTGTTTGTTTGGAAAAGAGTCTCACTATGTAGGCCAGGTTGACCTGGCATTTATTATGTAGATCCCATTGACCTTGAATTCCAAGTGATCTTCCTGCTTCTGCCTTCCTAGTGCTAGGATAATAGGCATATATTACTATGCTAGGCTTGTCCTGTCCCTCTTACATTGTGAAAGGAAACAGTCTGTGTCTATGGAGGTCTACATGGTTATTAATTACTTGACCTTTTTAATATAAGGAATGTGACTGTACTAGTTATTTGTTCATTAAATGAGAGTAGCACATTCTTCAATATTATGGTTTAGACATAAAGTTTCCCCCTCTAAAGCTTACATTAAGGCTTGGACTCCAGCTGTTATGCAGCAGAGAAGTGACTGAGCCATGAAAGAGCAGTTGCATGTCAACTAACCCACTGATGAGCACATATTGAATGGGCTCTTAGGAAGTGGCTGACACTCTTTACATAAAATGTTCATTTCTTGGGATGAAAACTCAGCAAATGTCAATGCTAGCTCTTGTTATCACTTTGGAAAATGTCCATCAGTAAAGAACACAGGAAACAGTGTTGGGAACAGAGGGCCTTGCTCTCACAGAGAAGCACAAGGGAAACAGGAAATGTTAACATGCCCAGTAATCTCTTCAAGGAAGAGGGGTATGACCCACTTTCCACCCAGAAGGCTGTAATGGATATGGCTAACAGCACAGACGACCTCTGCATTGTCTATGTAGCCAGGGGCTCCCCCAGGCTCCCACAAACAGAGCTGGAGAAGATTAACAGACTAGGTGACATCTGCACTACCTGTATGACTGTGACCACACAAGACCCTCCCCATGGCCCTTAAAATAACACTTGTAGCTTATTTGTAGATCCATCTTCGTGGAAGAAGTGACATGTACTTTGAGAAGTATTTCCATGTAATTATGCTTTATTGTACACACGGGATTGTGTTATAGAGGGGAACTGTTTTCCCCCCAAATGTTCTGTACTTAAATATGCCTAAAATAAACTGCCCAGTGTCAGACTCTTGAAGTTTGAACCAACACTGGCTCCTGAGTCTTGAACCAGATTTCCCTCTTGCCTTACGTAGATAGTTACTCTGCCAACCCTCGTGCTTGCTGACACCTCCACAAATGATCAGAAACCTTTGGCTACCTGACCATCCATAAAGAACTGCTAACACTTTGGCTTTTGGAAATTTCAAATAGAAAGATTTGGTGGCAAGTTACCAAAAACACATTATAAATTGTGTTAAACCATCCACAATTGTATTTGTTTACATAAAACAAAGTAGTTTGTGAAACAGTGTTTCTGGCTTCACTTTTCTGTGATTTTTATTCAGTTTCTTATTATGCTTTCACAGGAAGACAATGTGACAGGCAGAGCTCATAATCCATTTACACTAACAACAACCAAGGAGAGAGCACTTCCTTAAAAGTGTTTCTAAGTGCGCTGGAGCAATTATCTTCCTAGCACTTGAGAGCCTAACCTGGGTTCAAAGGGAGACCCTATCTCAAAAATAAAAATAATTTAGAGTTAATGTTCAATTTGCCATTAAAAAGATTTATCTATTTTAGTTCATGAGTGATTTTGCTTCTCTCTCTCTCTCTCTCTCTCTCTCTCTCTCTCTCTCTCTCTCTCTCTCTCTCTCTCTCTCTCTCTCTCTCTCTCTCTGTGTGTGTGTGTGTGTGTGCCTGTGGAGACCGGAAGAGGGAGTCATACCCCCTAGAACTTAAGTTACAAATGGTTGTGAGCCATGTGGGTGCTAGGAGCCAAACTCAGCTCCTCTGCAAGAGCAGTGAGTGTTCTTACTCACCCATTCATCTCCCAAGCTCCATCTTAATGCTATTATTTTGCATTTCCATTGTTTGATTTTCAGCACAGCGGCACTCATATTTTCTTATTTACACATTTACCTCATAAGTTTTTTTTTTCTTTTCAGACAGGGTCTCTCTATGTAGTTCTGGCTGTCCTGAATCTCATGTTATAAATCAGACTGGCCTTGACCTCACAGAGATCTTCCTGCCTCTGCTTCCTGAGTGCTGAGAATTTTTGTCTTTTAAAAAAATTTTTAAATTGAAATTAGAAACAAGATTGCTTCATATGTCAATCCCAGCTCCCTCTCCCTCTCCCTCCCCTCCTTCCACACCCTCCCCTCTCCCAATCCCCACTCCTGAATGCTGGGATTAAAGGCTTTGTGTCATGTCATGTCACTATGCCTGGTTTACCTCACAATTTTATTAGATGTCAGATATTATGGATTTATTTTGTTGATTAATGACTTTTAAATTATTTCTTTAAGTCTTGGATTTTGTACAGGTAGCATATTTAATCAATTACATTTATTAAGTTTTAATGTTTGTAGGTATAAAGAACACATTAGTGTAGACTAATTTATTCCTGTTGTCTTCATGCTGTATTTGTGAAACTTCTATCTGATGCTCGACCTTGTATTGTTAGATCTTCCCATCCCAACTGACTAATGGGAAGTTAAACTGTCCCTAGCTTTCTGTGGGCTCAGGAGACATTTCTTTGGCATTAGTGTTTTCTTACTTTTTGTAACTCCCTTACACATTTGTTGACGAGCATTCAGTTAGAGACTCGGTAGTGTCTGTCTGCAGATCACGAGAGCTCTCTTACTGAGATTGCCGAATTCATTCCCTTGCCTGTCATATTATAGATGTCTGGAGCTCCAGTTTCCATCTCCCAGGATTCTGGGCAATGTCCCCTGCTCCCTAACCGCAAGGTAACCTTCTAGAATAGCTGATAGAAGTTACATATGATGGAACATGTGGTCAGGCCTGAGTATGGGCAGGCCACCGTGAGCATCCATGCAGATGTAGACAGCTGATCCCATCTTGAGTCTTGACATCATTGTCAGTCCCAATAGTAACATTCCCTCATCTCCCTTACTTTCAGCAGGGCTTTTGACTCTCAACTGATTTTTACATGATAATTCTTAAATCTCAGGTGAAAGAGAAGGACTCTTATGTTGTCACCTTACATCCACTCTTGGTGCCTGTCTGACTCATAACATGCTGTAATGTCCATCAGATGCTCATCGTTGATGACAGACTATGTCAGAGTCAGGATGAGAAAGTTTTTAATTCCCTTTCCTCTTACTTGTGTATCTTAACATTTGTTCCTTTGCAGAAAACACAACTCTTTGAATGTTTACCTAGTGTACCTGGGGGGGAAGGATTATGGAGACATCAGTAGAAGAGTGGGGAAGTGAAAGGAGGAGGGGACACAGGGAAGCATGAAAAGGAGAAAATACATTTTATCATGGTATGAAAGTGAATAGAACATAATCACCGGGGTTCTTCCTTCCAAGAAAGAAAGAAATTGTGTGTGTGTGTGTGTGTGTGTGTGTGTGTGTGTGTGTGTGTGTATGTGTATCTTACCCACTAGTCTTTGGTTGAGGATTGCCCTTGTAGGTATTTGTTTTAAAGGACCCCTCCCCTCATCTGCATTGACTGGAAGGAGAGCAGGCTTGGTAGACAGAGAATGCCATCAGGCAAAGATGGGAAGATGCTGCAGTTGGAAGCCAGGCTCGCACGAACAGATGGTTGGGGCTGAGGGGCTATGACCGCAGTATTGGTGGAAATCTGCCACAGTCCCTTCTTGGCACCACTTAGATGCATTCCTGACCTGTGATGAGTTTACTCTGCTCTGTTATGTATTCTTCAAATTAGTGACTCTGGTTATAGTGCTAGATAAATGAAATATTAACTACCATTCCCCCTCCTAAAAACTCCCACAAACCAACCCAACCATTTAATGTGAGCGAGTCAGCAGAACGCAGGATAGACCCTGTTCTTGTTAGTGCTGTTGTTATGAGTGAAATCATCATCTTTCCCACTGTTTGCTCTTGACCCATAACCAGCACCTCTGTTGGCCTAGGGTTCCTACTCTCTTGTGTCTCTCAAACCTCCCCTAAAAGATTTTTGAGTCCTTATTTACTGTGGCTTTGCCTAGCTGAAGCTTTTGCAATTTTCAGGCTTTTTTTTTTCCATTTGTAGTTATCTGAGTCATACCTGCTCCGGTTACTTCTCTAAACGCACGTAGGTCACCAAGTACAACAGACAATGATCCAAGGGCAGCAACATTGCCTTTAGCTGATACAGTCAGAGAGCAGCTGCAGCTTCATTTTATCGGAAAACTTATGATGCTTCCTGAAAACACACCTTGATATCACTTTTGAGCAGTGAGAACTGACTATGCCGTCTGATACCAATCCTCTACTTACTTTCTGTCTTTTCTGGTTGTATGTCAGGTGTGGTGCCAATAAGTCTTCCCCGTCTAGTTTGCTTCTTGGGCCTTCAAGATTATAAGTTGCCATATACATCCAAGGGTGAAGACCGCTTGGCATTCCAGCTGTCACCCATAGTGCTTCAAGTGCTATGACTAGTCATTTTTTATTTTTGAATTCTATCTTTTCTACTGAAACCAAGTCTCCTGCCTCTTATAGGAATAGTTTCTGTTGTAGTCTTTGACTTACAGAGGGCAGATACCTGTACACACTAACCTGTCTCCTTCCTTAATAAGAGGAGTTTACTTGGATATTTCCTGAGAGGTATAATTGGTGGGTTTTCTGGTAATATCTTTCACATCTATTTTTAACATAAGCCTCTGAATCCATTGTCAATACATTATCTACCATGGACATTTTTAGGCATTTCTACTTCACTTAACACAGTCCCTCCCCTTAACTTCCCTGCTTCTAGAATTATCATAGCAGCAAGGTGAGACTAGCTCAATTATGTGGGTTCCAAAGCACGGAAGAATGTTTGAAGTTTACAGATCAACAGGTTAACAAGCCACTTAACATCTACCTCTCTCCCTACTAATCTATACCTCAGATTCATTCTTGGTCATGGCTGTTTAAATTCTATGGCATTAGTAGTTCTGAAAGTATGTTCCTTGGACCAGCCCAATCACCAGGGACTTGTTAGAAATGCAAGTTCCAAGGTTTTGTTCTTTAATGGAAGATCTCAAAGTGTGGACCTGTCCATCTGTGATGTGACAAATTCTCCAGGTGATACAGAGTGGTAAAGTTTGAAAACCACCTACACAGACACCATGAGCCAGGGCGGAGTGCAGATGTTGATGGGGTCAGATGTTGTCTTGTAAGCAAAATCTTTCAGATGTGATTTTTTCATGGTCCAAAGTTATGATCTTTCACCATAGAGGATGGGGGAAGTTTTCATGGTCCAGGTTATCATCTTCCACCATGGAGAACAGAGCTGGTTCAGCTACTAGGAGTTTCAGGAGATAATTGGTTCAAGATTTAATGCGAACACACCTAGTCACTCTTAGTCTAGATTTTGGGTGCACTCCTTTCCCTACCAGGATCACGACTTTGGCAGAGGGAATTCCCAATATTACACATTCAGCCTTATCAGCCGTTACATTCACGATATGATCTGTAGCCTGACTAATGTTGGTTGTCTGTCCTTTGGCTGTGGAGGGTGAGGGAGTGTTGAGTGAAGAATTTTCCTTGCCAGCCGCTTTGGTTTTTCTCCACCAGTCACCTGGAATCTGCCACATTGTAGTCCCCAAATAACACACAAGACTCTATATTAATTATGAAGCTGTTGGCCTTGCTTGTTTCTTACTGGTTAGCTCTGACTTAAGTATTTACCCCATAATTGTTAATCTAAGTATTTCTCTTACCGGAGAATGGGTCTGGACTTCTTATCCCTATGGCAGCTACATTGTGTCTTCCCGTGTTTCTCCTTCCCAGAATACTCCTCAACTCCTAGTCCCACCTATCTTGCTTCCCTATTGGCCAGCAGTGCTTTATTGACATATACACAGGACTTCCCCATCAAGGGAGTTTTTAAATATGGGGGTATAATGGACCAATGGCACTGAGATTTGAGTTGATAACAACCTGAGCTGACTTCATGATTTTATTCTTTTTTCATGTCAGTGACAAAGTAATCGGATGCCATTGTTGGTACCATTGTCCCCTTGCCTCTTCAGTCCTCTAAGTGATGACACACCCTGCATTCTCTTCCTTCTGCTTTTGTACCAGTTCACCATGGTTAAGACTTTTGGTGTGGCTCTACCAGAATCTACCTTCTTGTTATTGTCTTGGTCTGTATTCCTCTAGAATAACATTCTAATACAATAGTTCTCAACCTATGAAAAATAACACCTTTGACAAACTTCTGTCTCCAAAAATATTTACATTATGATTCATAACAACAAAATTACAGTTATGATGTAACAATGAAAATCATTTTATTGTTGGGGGTTACTACAACATAAGGAACTGTATTAAAGGGTCACAGCATTAGGAAGGTTGGGAACCACTGCTCTAGAAGAACATTCTAGTATCGGAATTCAATTGCAAGTAGGTTAAGCAACTTCATATCACAAGAACCAGTAGTTTTGTGGATCATTTGGTATGGAACTTAATTTTTTCCTCTACTAACTAACTATAACATGAAGCAGCAAGAACAGAGGTGATCCCACAGCAATGTTTGCAATAGAAAGTAATAAAATAACATCACTTAGGCACACATACAACCACAGGCCAACACATGTGTCAGTGGATATGAATTTTATTACAACTTCAGCTTCTATAATGCTATATCCTTTCAAAGCATAGGATGAGTAGTGAGGTGATGGTTGGTAGAGGAGATGACAGAAGTCATGGGAAATGCAAATATTTGTTTAGATTAGAGGAAGGTCTGTGGATTTTCCAATACCAACAAACATTGTTAGAGTTAGGAAAGTTCTAGAGAATTTTCCCTCTACTGAAAAGTAGGTATGTTGAGTGTGGTGGAAAATGCCAGCAATGCCAGTAATCTAAGCACTCGATGGCTGGGATAGTATGTTTGCCAAGAGTTTAAGGCCAACCAGGACATGTAGTGAGACATTTTCTCAAAGCACCCTTTTTCACTGTTTGTGGAACTATAAAATGGTATAGCTGTCATTGTGGATGTCCCTCAAAAAACTAGAAATATAGCTTCCATGATGAAGCTCCACCATGCCTAGGCATACACCCAAAGGCCTTTAAGCACTGCCAGAGGGTACTAGTGCATCCACATTGTTGCTTCATTACTCACAACAGCTAAGATGTGGGATCAGCTTACAGGTTTGCCAATGGATGAATGGATAAAGAAATGTGGCACAACCACACAGCAGAATTTTATTCAGCTGTAAAGAAAAAGGAAATAATGGCATTTGCAGGAAAATGGATGAACTGGACATGGTTTTGCTAAGCTAAATAAAACAGATACAGATAGATGAATTCTGTCTTCTTTCTCTGGAATGCAGGTCCTAGATTTACATACATACATGGTACAGGTCATGAAAACAGACCATGCTAAAGTGGGCCAGGGGAAAAGGGATAATAGGATGTTTGCAACATGGAAGTAGAAGGTGGCCTAAGGTGAGTGTTGGGGGACCAGGAAAAGCCACAGAGGACCAGGGGGAGCTGGGTGAAAGAACAGCAGGGACAAAACATGTATGAAAATGCCTTGGTTAAACCCACTACTTTGAATGTAGTTAAAAACAAAACTAATTAAAACTATGTGAAAATAAAAACAAACAAAAAGGTAAAAACCCTAAGCAAGCAAACAACAATACCAAAATGTCTCTAAGTAGGCAGAGATGTAGGGAGTGGAGTGTCTGTATAATTGGAATCCAAGAAGCTGATAATCAAAATAGAGAAAACAACAACAGGAATGAACAGTATTATGAGAAACAGGAGGTTCTCATAAAGATTGCTCAACAATGTTTATTGACCTGACGTGAGTTTTACAATTTTGTTGGCATGGTCACTTGGGCTAAGTCTAGAAGCTTTCCATTTCCTCATTAGGAAACTCAGAACAGTTAGGCTCACTTGCTAGACTTCATTTCATGTGATAGGCGCTGTTTGTGGATTGCAAAACATCATTTAAAAAATAGAGACAAACATCATGTCAAACATTACCACTGGATTAAAATGTCAGCTTGAAACTTGACCCTAAAAACTAAAAGTCATCCCACACCATTCTCAGACACAGAGGATTCTGGACCTACTAGCATAGTCTCCTAAAACATGACCAGCATGTGCATCCCTGAAGGCCGACTTCCTCCTCCTCCCTTTACTCCTCTTCTCCTCCTCCCCCTCCCCCTGTTCTTCTTTATACCATTTTTAATGGAGGAGAAACATGACTCCTCAGAGAGCAAGTATTCCACTCTCTTGAATTTGGAAAAAGTTAAGATGTGGGAGAAGCATACCATTTTTGACAAAAGAAAGTAGTTTTAGGAATGTTAGGAGGAAAACCCGGTAAAGGTTCTATCTAGCAAAAGATCCACTATTAAAATTGGGAAAACTTAGGCAGCAAAATGAAATAACAATTGCTCATTGATGGGAACTGAATGTGTGAAAGCCTGTGAATTCATAATGACACATCAACAAGAAAAATGTATGTATATAAATTTTAAGACAAAAAAATAAAAGGACTGTAACAGAATAGACATACCATCTTTCTTCTTTATTAGTGTGCGTTACTTGTCCAAAATAATGAGGTTCTTTGTGACATTCTCATACATGTATACAATGTACCTAATTGTATTCACCTCTCATGACCTTTTCTCTTCCTTCCTTCTTTTGGCCTGTCTTATATCTGTTTTATTCTTAATACAAACTTTTCCTTTCTCTTTATTTTGTGTAAGTGTTTTGTCTGCATGTTTGTCTGTGCACCTTATTCATGGTTGGTGCTAGGAACTCAGAAGGAGGGCACCAGATCCCCTGGAACATAAATTGCAGACAGTTATAAGCTCTGATATGGGTCCTGGAGATCAAAAGTATGTCCTTTGGAAGAGTAGCCAGTGTTCCAGCCCCTGACATGTCTTTTACAAACTATCCCTAGTCTCCTCCATGTATGGGAGAAAATGTGTGATATTTATCTCTCTGTATCTGGCTCATTTATCTTAGTATGATGATCCATTTCATTTTCAGTGATATTTTTGTTTTCCTTCATGGCTGAAAACACACACACACACACACACACACACACGCATGCACGCACACACGCACATCACACATATACATATTTCATCATTTTCTATTGATGGGCACCTAGGCTGATATTAGCATTTGGGTATTGTGAATATTACTGCAATGAACATGGGTGTGCATGCATCCCCTTTGTGCGATGATTTTGACTCATTCAGGTGTCTATCAACAGTGGGATAGGAAGGGCATATGGCAACTCCATTTCTCATTTCTTAAGAAATTTTCATGCTGATTTCCCCAGTGGCATGACTAATTAAAAAATAGTGATACTTTTAAAGAAGATAAGAATTAGAAAAAGTTTTGTGGTTTCTGTTAAGCACACGTTGTTTATAAATCATGGTTATATTAATTTCTCTCTGAAGGGGTGGATGAATACTATAAATAAGAGTGACTAAAACAAGTGGTTTCTGAAAAAGTAGCCATGTACAGAGAGAAAGCTGTGGTCAGTACTGATGGCCACTCCTAGAAGGCAGCTATAACCACACACAGTAACAAAGTAGAAGAGACTCCAACTGGGCAAACTGAGGTAGATTAGCCAAATATATTATAAACCGTATTTTAAAATTCATTCTTTGAGAATTTGATTGCGACAAATTGATGAGAGAGAATTGAGAATGAATGTATATGATGATTTTTTTATCACAGCCACCCACCAGTTTTCCTTTCTAACTTCTCCAGACTTATGCCTCTCTATGCCACCCTTCCAGTTCCATGACCCCCTTTTAAATCTTATTGATTCCATATGGTTCATTCTTTATTTCCAAGGAGATGGAATGTCTAGGTCTACTAAAAATTATAATGGGATGTAGAGACAATGTTAACGCATTTCCAAATGCTGTAGGCTAATCATTCTTTCCTCATACCCACGTCCTCATGTGTTCTCTCCTCTTGAATTAGGGCTGGGCCCAGTCTTTAACTGAAGAATAAGAAAGTGGTGGCATAATTTACTAGAGTTTGGTGTGGAGCAGTTATGGGTTCCATGTTCTACTGCACCTCTCTGAGTTTATTCACTTCTTTGCTCTCATGGCTCATACTGTAAGCACCCCTGAAGTCCTGTGACAGAGAGACAAGGTTGGTACCTGGTTGAAGAATAGAGACCTGTTCTCTGTAGACAGAGGAACTCAGTTCTATCTGTCCCCAAACCAGTGTCCATGATTTCGCCCGGGAGCACTTGTGTTGAGTGTCTGTGTGAATAGTAACTTGATGAAGAACAGAGGGAAAGGTTAAATGCAGCTAAACTCTGCACTAATTCTGAATACATGTAAATTGTGAGTCAATGAATAGTTTTATTTAAAGTAGCTAGCTTCCGGGTCAATCTGTAGCAGCAGCAGTGACAGCATATCATTGATGACAATGCCAAGGAAATGAAATTGAGTGTGTCTTCATCCCTCGACCCAATCAGGACTCTAAGGCGGGCAACACAGAGTCCTCTTCTAAACGTTTCATTTACATCTATTAAGATTGATGCCAGAAAGATACGAGCACTAAGCTCATTGCAGCTCATATTTATAAACAAAATACATAACAGGCTGAAAATGGAGACAAGATAGGACAAAGATCAGTGAATATAAACTCCAGAAATGTTTAATTGATTTTTTTCTGTAATTGCAATAATAAATATAAATTATTGTTATTTTGTTCATACATTTTGCCTATTTTTCCTTTTATTTATATGTGTATGGGGATGCCTGAGGAGGCCAGAAGAAAACACTGGATCGTACTGGAACAAGTTACCGGCCATTGTAAACCACTCGAAATAGGTTGTAAGAGCTAGGCTTTAGTTTTCTGTAAGAGCAGCAAGTGTTTTTCTTTTCTTTTTGAGAGACTTTTTATCTGTGTAGCCTTGAATGTCCTGGAACTTGCTCTGTAGATCAGTCTGCCTCTATCTCACAGAGATCCACCTACCTCTGTTGGGATTAAAAGCTTTTTTTGTTTGTTTGTATTGTTTTAAAACAATCTTTTTTTTATTTTACATACCAATCCCAGTTCCCCCTCCTTCCTCTCATCCTGCTCTTCCCACCTTCCCCTCCCCATCCTCTCAGGGAGGATGAGGCCTCCCATGGGGAGTCAACAGAGTCTGTCACATCAGACTTGGACCTGAGGCAGGACCAAGAACAAGCAAGTGTTTTTAACTGGTGAGCCACTTAAGGCATTTAGACAATAGAGCATTAGAAAATTATAATTTTAAGATAATTTAAACACATTTGTTTAGGGAAATGTTGATTTGTTATGTAAATACAGCATGAATGATTACAGTAATGTTAATTTTTAGTGCCTAAAGGTCTTTTACATATTTAATAGTTTCATTAGGTAAGCAGATTGAACATTGAGGATTTTATTCTTGATTTAGGAACACTCCTTGGGCAATAGATTGTATCAGCACTGAGTGTTTACTCTGAGAGAGATGCACAGCTTTTATTGCCTGGGAACTGTCCAGGCATCTTTTCTCCATCACCATCATAAAAGAGACTGACTTCTAATGTGTGTGTGTGTGTGTGTGTGTGTGTGTGTGTGTGTGTGTGTCGTGTGCTTGCATGGAGGCAAGAAAACATCTCTTGTTTTGTTTTTCTAGAACTATGTACCTTGTTCTTTGAGACAGAGTCTCTCACTGACCAGGAGCTCACAGAGCAAACTTGTCTTGCTGTGCAGTCCAGTAATCTGTCTGTCTCAGCTTCCAGAATAACTGAAATTACAGTCAAGCAATACCATACCTGGTTTTCTTCTAGTTTGATTTTGAGACAATGCCCCTGTAGATTTCAGGCTAGTTTGGGACTTACTATCTTCCTGTCTCTGTTTTCCGAGTACTAGGATTACAAGTGTCTATAGTCACACCCAGCTTTCTAATCACTTGAATGTTCTATTTTCATTTCCTAATAGTATCTTAGTTCTAAAACAATTCCTAAATTATCTTTTAAAATGAAGTATAGTTCTACTGACAAATAAAACTGATATATTCAATATATGTAGAGTAATGATATATATGATATATAGGCATTATATAGTTTATAATTATTACAATGATCAAGGTAATTTTCACATTTATCATAACACACAGTTATTCAAATAGAAAAAGATAAGTTGGGGAGGAGAGTATGGGAATAAAATTATCTTTTAATAGTGATTGAAAATAGATAATATAAACTACTAACCAGAAATAGAGGACAAGTTTCTTGTATCTGGGGTGTTCTCCTACTGGCTACCACCACCGGTGACTGAAACTCATTGACTGGAGATCTGCTGAAGAGAGCAGGATGGCCTCTTCTTGAAAGAATGGGGAAACAAGGGTTTTATCTCATGATCCTTTTTTTTCCAAGACAGGGTATCTCTGTGTAGTTTTGTAGACCAGGCAGGCCTTGAACTCACAGAGATCTGCTTGCATTTGCCTCTGAGTGCTGGGATTAAAGGCATGCACCACCACCACATGGATTTGTGATTCTTTTTCAGTGGCCTTGCCCTTGAGACTCATACTTCTGGGACTCCCTGTTTGTGAGGAAATGTCTACTCCAACTGAAAGAACCCAGAGTAAATTTTTGTCGGGTGCCATTAGGCAGATAATAGTGTTGTACACTTTTGATTTCATGTCATAGTAAAATCCACATTGACTGAAAGTGTTTGGCACCCTCTCAGGCAGGAGCTGTGGGAGGCTGTGCTAATTCAGACAGCACTACAGCTTCTGCAATTGCCGCCCAACACGGTAGGAGTCTATAGCCGGCTTTCCCACAACTCTGAGGCTTATTCTACACAGAGGGAGTTTGACTGGTGGGATGTCCATGTTTTTACTCCTAGACAGGAAAGAATGACATTTGATGGTTGAATTTGGAAAGAGAAACTAGACAGCTTCTGGCCACTCATTTCTATTCAGTTCCAGTTGTATGGTGAACACACACACACACACACACACACACACACACACACACACACACGTCTCATTGTGACACCAGCATCTCCAGGTAAGTGCTGCACTCAGGGCTCCTAGGCTGGTTCATCAGTCAGTTGTGACAGAATGAGTTCATAGAAGGACAATCCCTGACCTGTAAGCCAGCCTAAACCATGAAGGAATACTTTAGTAACTGTCACCTTAATTCCTCTGCTTTCTTCTTAATTACCCCAAAATAAAGTTATGGGAGGCAGGATGGTGTTATACCTATCACAAATTGCTCTGCCTTTAAGCCACAGGAACCATATTTTAAATTTACTCATAAACTTTTCATTTTTGAAGTTACTTATAAATGAAGACTAGTCTAATATTGTGCAATTTCTTATCACATACAAAGTCCCTTTTCTTCAGGTCTGCCCATTTTACCACACCAGGTATGTATTCCCAGTATTCCCACAACTTTGATGATAGTTTGATTTCATCTTTGTCATTCTTTTTCTGGTTTCACTTCTTCACCAAACTGTTCTTAATGAGCAAAAGTTCTTTTTCTTTGGTTTGATAATAGCAGTCATGGTTATCATTGCTAAATGCTATTGCCATAATTTTCCATTTTTTAAATGGAGGTAAAATGGACAGTTCAATAAGTGTGTTGGTGTATATGAAGAGCAGGTAGTGTGATAGTTGAGGTCTTTTTAAGACAAAGTCTGAAGCCTAGATATAGTGGGAAGGGCCTTGGTCCTGCCTCAAAGTAAGTTGTCAGAGTTTGATGACTCCCCATGGGAAGCCTTACATTCTCTTAGAAGTCGATGGTGGATTGGGTGGGGAGAATGGGGAGTAGCAGGAGGAGGAGAGGGAGTGGAAACTGGGATTGGTATGTAAAATGAGAAAAGATTGTTTTTAAAATAATAAAAATTATAAAAAAGACAAAGCCTGAGACAAAGACTGTAGTTTATGTCTATTTATTTAGTGACAATGAGGTGAGATGGCACATGGACATGAGACTCCATCCTGTCTTGGATTCTCTGGGGACTATTGTGGGATGACCTTGGGAAACCCTTTCCAAAGATCCAAGACTCTGGGACTCAATGCCTTATGCCACCAACGCCCCTTGATTTAGGGGAGATGGGGCTTGAATGGGTTGAGAGGTATGCAGCTGGCATGACATCTTCCACAACAGCAGCTGCTAAGACTCATGGGGGAACTGAAAGGCTATGCCACAAGGTTCAACAGACTTCTGCTTTAAGTATGAACCAAGGAATGTCTAAAGTAGACAGTCATTGGCTATAGATGGCCGTGCCACCAATAAGTGTCTCAATTATTGACCTGATATCTTAGTTTTTTTTTTCTTTCTTATTGTTGGGACAAAATTCTTTGGTGAAAGCAACTTAGGAAAGAAAGGGCTCAGAAATCGAGGTTACCTCCATTTTGGCAGAGAAGTCACAGCAGCAGGAGAGTGCGAGAACTGCTTGCTTTCCATCCATAACCGAGAACAGAGAGCAGTGAATTAATTCCTGCACAATGGTACTCAGCTTGCCATCTCTGGTTTTTATATTCTGGAATTCCCTGCTCAGGAAATGGTTCTGTCTGCAATTAAAATGTGTCTTCCCACGTTAATTATCTTAATCAAGACAATGCCTCACAAATACTCTCAGAGACTAAACTTAATCCAGTAATTCCCTTACAGGTGTACCTGGGGACCTGCCTCCTAGGTATCAAGTTGATCTGGTATGGATAAACACATATGTATTTTATAAGGAATCGAAGCTAAAGTTTCTTGGAATTCTTTCCATCTCAAGAGCTTTCAGAACTCTCTGTATCTTTACATTTATCTGTATTTTTGTCTATTTTTCTTCCACTCACAAATCAAGATATCCTCTATAATGCACTGACCTTGAGGGATGTCCCAGGGAGAAAACTAAATAGAAAATCTTATGCTAATAACTGATGGAAGCTGACAAGAACTGATTTGAATGGACTAGGTAATGCAAGCTCTAAAAAAAGAAAATCATTTATAGATCACATTCGGTAGATTTACACTTCTTTCTTTGAATATTTTCCTGACATACTAAGCAAGACTTTTGAAATGTTCTTGTCTATTCTCTACTATGCTCATGGATATTAAGCAAAAGGCTTTGTGTTTGCAATTGGTTGTAAATGTTAAGGGACAATGGCACCCGGACAGTCTAGCCTGGCAGCATATGAGGGAGAGCAGGAAGGATTTGAAAGGAATCTTAGATTTTGCACCATGGAGATCATTTATTCTTTACCTTTGTTAAGAAGAGAAAGTTTCCTATGGGGTTTTACTGTGAACAGTTAAGGATCCCTACAAGTTGCTGTATCTTTTTCAGAGTTTATTTAATTCACTCATTTTCTAAGTTATAACAATTCAGAACTATGCTATATGTTAATTGAAACAGCAATACAATATTTAATTCTCTTCTATGAATTGTTGCATTATAGGAAATTATTCAATAATTCCGTGTCAATTCAGTACATGAAATTTTTAAAAATTTAAATTGGAAACCAACTTGCTTCGCATGTCAATCCCAACTCCCTCTCCCTCTCCTCCTCCTCCCACAAGCTCCCCAACTCCCCATCCAATCCTCACTTTGTTCACCAGGGAGGGTAAGGCCCTCAATGGGGAATCTCCAAACTCTGCCATATCATCTGGGGCAGAACTTAGACCCTCCCCAATATGTCCAGGCTGAGAGAGCATCCCTCCATTTGGAACAGGCTCCCAAACTTCATTCCTATGCCAGGGATAAATACTGATCTATTACCCAACGCCCCATAGATTGCCTAGGCCTCCTCACAGACACCCACATTCAGGGGGTCTGGACAGGCCCATGATGTCCTCTCAGCCATCAGTCTGGTGTCCAAGAGCTCCCACTTATTCAGGTCAGCTCTTTGTGGATTTTCCATCTCTGTCTTTATCCCTTAGCTCATCACTCCTCCCTCTCTGCTACTGGGTTCCAGGAGTTGAGTTCAGTGTTTAGCTGTGGGTGTCTGCCTGTGCTTCCATCTATCACTGGATGGAGGGTGGAGGAATGTTCCCCTTTCTCCACATCCTCTCCAGCATAAACTGTCATTGGAGTTTTTGATTTTAGCCATTCTGACAGGAGTAAGATGGTATCTCAGAGTTGTTTTGATTTGCATTTCCTGAATAGCTAAGGATGTTGAGCACTTTCTTAAGTGTCTCTCAGCCATTTTAGCCTCCTCTATTGAGAATTCTCTAGTTCTGTAGCCCCCTTTTATTTGGATCCTTTGGTGTTTTGGAGACTTGCTTCTTGAGTTCGTTGCAAATTTTGGAGATCAGCCCTCTGCCAGATGTGGAGTTAGTGAATATTTTTTTCCCATTCCATTTTGTCTTGCTGACTGTGTCCTTTGCCTTACAGAAGCTTCTCAGTTTCAGGAGGTCCCATGAATTAATTGTTGACCTCACTGTCTGTGCTACTGGTGCTACGTTCAGGAAGCAGTCTCTTGTACAAATTCGTTCAGGGGTACCACCAACTTTCTCTTCTAAGAGGTTCAGTGTGGCAGGATTTATGTTGAGGTCTTTGATCCATTTGGACTTAAGTTTTGTACATGGCGATAGACATTCTTCTACATGCCAGCATCTAGTTATGCCAGCACCATTTATTGAAGATGCTTTCTTTTTTCCATTGTATATTCTTAGCTTCTTTGTTGAAGATCAGATGTTCATATATGTATGGGATAGTATCAGGGTGTTCAATTTGATTCCATTGCTCTACCTGTCTATTTTTGTGCCAATACCAAGCTGTTTTCAGGACTATAGCTGTATAATAGAGCTTGAAGTCAGGATGGTGATGCCTCCAGATGTTGCATTGTTGAATAAGGTTGTTTTGGCCATCCTGGGTCTTTTGTTTTTCCATACAAAATTTATTATTGTTCTTTCAAGTCTGTGAAGAGTTGTGCTGGCATTTAAATGGGGATTGCATTGAATGTGTAGATTGCTTTTGGCAGGATTGCCATTTTTACTACATTGATCCTACCTATCCAAGAGCATGGGAGATCTTTCCATTTTCTGAGGGCTTCTTTAATTTCTTTCTTTAAAGACTCAAAGTTCTTGTGATACAGGTCTTTCATTTGTTTAGTTAGCGTTGCCCCCAAGGTATTTTATATTGTTTGTGGCTATTGTAAAGGGTGATGTTTCTCTGATTTCTTTCTCAGCCCTTTTATCATCTGTATATAGTAGGGCTACTGATTTTCTTGAGTTGATCTTGTATCCTGCCACTTTGCTGAAAGTATTTATCAGCTGCAGGAGTTCCCTGGTATAGTTTTTTGGATCACTTATGTAAAGTATCATATCTTCTGCAAATAGTGAACGTTTGACATCTTCCTTTCAAATTTGTATCCCCTTGATCTCTCTTTTTTTTGTCATATTGCTTTAGCTGGAACTTCAAGTACAATATTGAAGAGGTATGGAGATAGTGGACAGCCTTGTCTTGTTCCTGATTTTAGTGCAATCACGTTGAGTTTCTGTACATTTAGTTCAATGTTGACTGTTGGTTTGCTGTATATAGCCTTTATTATGTTTAGGTATGTTCCTGTTATCCTTGATCTCTCCAAGACCTTTATCATGAAGGGGTGTTGGATTTTTGTCAAAGGATTTTTGTTTTTCAACTTGTTTATATTGTGGATTACACTGATGGATTTTCATATGCTGAACCATCCCTGCATCCCTGGGATGAAACCTACTTTTTTTGTGGTGAATGATTGTTTTGATGTGTTCTTGGATCTTCTCCTTCTTCTATACCTATTATTCTTAGGTTTGACCTTTTTACAGTGTTCCCTATTTCCTCGATATTTTGTGTTAGGGATTTGCTGGCCTTAAGATTTTCTTTGGTAGATGAATCTGTTTCTCCTAATATATCTTCAACATCTGAGATTCTCTCTTCCAGCTCTTGTATTCTGTTGGTTATATTTGCATCTTTAGTTCCTAATCATTTACCCACCTTTTCTAATTCCAGCATTCCTTCAGACTGTGGGGTTTTTTTATTGTCTCTATTTCAGCTTTAAAACCTTGCAATGTTTTAATTGTTTCTTGTAAATTTTGGTTTATATTTTCTTCCTTTTCTCTAAAGGATTGTCTCATTTCCTCTTTTAGGGTTCCTAACATGAGCTCTGGAGTCACAAATGCATCTATGTGCATTCTTACTTATCCTTCTACCTCCATGAAAAACAATAAAAAATAAGCAACTCTTTAGGACTAGCAATTTTATTAGCTGAGAAAGTAAAAAAAATGGAGATGAATAATTAGTATACAAGTTTCTCCAACATCTGTCACATCATACTGTTTAGTTACTATTGAGACAAGACAGAGAACATCCAACAGATTTGAGCTCTGTAAATCACAGAAACATTTCTCAATATTTTTCTTTCTTAAGCAAACCACTTAATTCTAGTCTAGAGGAGACTAGCCAATAAATTTTAGATGAAAACAACCTGGAAACGGAGAAATTTACCATTTGAGTTCATTCACTTGAAATAGCTAGACCACCGTTTCAATTCTGTTGATTCTCAGTAACTAAACAAAGAGAACTCCAGGGTAGAATTAGCCATCTAAAAAGTGATTGACTAACACATGATGTTACTCAACAGTGATCTGAAAATGATTACTTTGGCAGCCATGCATATAGATGCCGTCTACATAGTTGGGAAACTGCCTTTAGTTCAAGCCATGTATATGGTATAAGGCCTACTGTGTGTCCAGAGTCATTTGTTAAAGCATCAATAAAGCTGACAGCTGGGGACGTTAGTTCACGTCCTGTTTTTACATTTGCTGATGGTGTGACTATGAGCTTAGTTTGGGTTTACCTTCTCCTAGACTTAGTTGTTCTTCAGAGAGCAGATCTGTAGTGATTATATGTGAGAACTAAATCATATGGGTGACAATAGCCCTGTGGACATCTGCAACACAAACAATAAAAGACCCTGAGACTGATATCAGGGTTCAAACTTCAAGCTGAAGATCAGAGAAACAAAGCAGACAGCCACTTGCTCTTAGCGCTACTACAGACTGAAAGGGCTGATCCCATCTCTAGGAGCTCTCCCCCAAGTCTCAGATTACTGCCTCTCCTCAGTGTGGCCAGAGAATCAATCTCCACATGAGACCCTTTGCTTTTTTATACCTCCTAATACTGGGATTAAAGAAGTGTGATCCCAAGTGCTGAGATCATCTTTGTGTGAGCCGTTTCTCTTTAGGGTCAATTTCATGTAGCTCAATGTGACTTGTAACAGAGATCCATCTCTCTCTACCTCCCAAAATGGTGGGATTAAAGGTGTGTACCACCACCACCTGGCTTCTATAGCTAACTAGTGTGGCTGGGTTTGCTTTCTGTACTCTCAGGTAAGCTTTAATAAATCATAAATAATATATCACTACAGACATCCTCACTGGCTAGCTCTGTGCACCTTCCCTAAATGAGAAGTAAATTAATACAAGAAGGCTCTGGTGGTATTAGCTATTTCATGTAAGGAATTAAATTACTCAAGCTGGACAGTGGTGGCACACGCCTTTAATCCCAGCACCTGGGAGGCAGAGGCCGGTAGATCTCTGTGAGTTCAAGGCCAACTTACTCTACAAAGTGAGTTCCAGGACAGCCAAGGGCTACAAAGAGAAATTCTGTCTCAGAAAAAAAAGTGAAAGGAAAAAAATGATTAAATTGCTAATCACTCACAAGGATTCAAGGAGTGCACATTTATAGAGGAAAATAAGTTCTAATATACGTAAAAGAAAAGATGTGAGAGAGGTCTCAGTAGCTGACATAAAGGATAATAGGCATGGAAGAAGAAAGAGACAAGGAATTAGAGAAAACAAAGAATTAGAAGATGATCTATTGAGCCTTGGGCAGCAGATCAGTACCCATCCCAAGTATACACACGGACTTTGGACTCCAATAGAACAATGTGAGGTGCACTCTCACCCAGAACTCTTGGGAAAGGGTCTAGGCCCTGCCCTATATGAAATGACACACTATGGACACCCCCATGGAGGCCCTCACCCTCCCTGGAGAAATGAGAGGATAACGGGGGGGGAGGGGAGGGCACGGGAGGAAGGGAGGGAATGGGAGAGGGACCTGGAACTGACTTGTGAAGCAACCTTGATTCTTATCTAAATTTAAACTGGAAAATAAAATTAAAACAAACATTAAAAAAAAAAGAAGATGAAAGACAACCCCCAGTGCAGCCAATAGTGAAGGTTTAGGGGGAAACCCAGTAGGATGAAGTTAATGAAGCTATCTGGGCCAAAGGCAGTGCATGAAACAGGAAGCTTGCCTGCCTGGTAGAAATGTCCCTATTGACAAACTATGTTTTAAGATCCTTTATTTTACTTTGGATATTGTACCTATGAACTTGGTTTTACTGATAGACATTCCAAGACAAGGTCTAGAGAAGTAATAGATCTGATAATAGCTCTCAGATCTATTGGTTATGCCTTTCTAATCTAGAGAAGCAGTTTGGATAATAACTCTCAGGTCTATTGATTCTGCCTTTTTAATCAGAGAAATCCTGAAGAAAACGATGCCCGTGTGTCCTGATTACAGAATGAGGTAAGATAAATAACAGACTTGTTAATAACGATTTGGGGTGGACTTACATTTTCACAGTCCATTTTCTCGCTCTCACTCTTTCACTCTCTCAAGCCCACATTCCTGCTTATACATCCTCACAACACACACCCACACCCACGCACGCCTGTCAAACTTTCTCTACCCAGATGGATAAAACGGACTGGAGTTGGGTGCACCGATGCTTCTTTTACATTCAGTATTCACAGCCTCAGAGTCAGACACATGAGAAGAAAAGGAAAAAAAAAAAACACGGAGAAAATTCAAGAGACACCACAGCCTTCTTTTTCTTCTGCTGTGATTCGTATTAGTCTACCTAGGCATGGTGTTCTCAATCATAAAGTACAGTTCTACCAGCGAACAGAGGGTCACAATAGGATGATCTAAGGGGGAACAAACAAGAGCTTTTCTTTCTTTTTGTCATCTCCCAAAGGAGATATTTAAAACATGTCTCCCTACTCTCAAGCATGGTTATTTTCAGTTGCTGGATTATATATGGACTTGGCTATAGCCGGCAAAACTATAAAGCCACACTTATGAATTGTATCCTTTGTTAATTTGCAATTTTAATGGATTTTAAATTAATCTTGGACTTGTTGGAAAGGGGACAGTTAGATCTGGTGAACAAGTGGAATGGGGGAGGGCTTGAAGAGAAAGGGACTGATTGCTTTAAAGAGAACAAGTTTGTACATTCTATGGAATGTTCATGATAACCCCTGAGCATCTTGTCAAAAAAAAGTTAAGTGCAGCATAGTAATGATGCTCTCATTTCTTTATTTACACATTCAAAATGTAAAAGGTTGTGCCTCCCAATCTTCCTAAGTACCCAGGGCAGAAGGTACATGGTTGGGGGTGGTACCATGTATCATTGCTTTGTTTTTAGCAATTCTGGTATTATTCCATAATGCAAAATAGAATTGATTAGGCACTTATCCTGGTCCCAAACCTCCCTTCTTAAGGAAAAGAAACAAAACCAAAAAATTCTATTCTTTCTTTTATAGAACTTGCCTGCATCTGGATGACTTTCCAGTGACGCACCCATCCCCACCAATCTAAAGCATTCCAGAACCCTGGTTTTAGTCCAGTGAGGAAGAAAGTGATTTGGAAATGTGTTAAGGAGTCTCAGAGCTCCTTTCTCCTCCAGTCAACTGTGGTTCTGTTTTGAAATGAAACTAAGGAATGCAGGTCAATGGTTGGATCTTTTAATTTGATTTTTTTTCTCAGCTTTTCTCTACTACTCCAGCCCTGTGCTGGAATGTTTGCAAGCATTCCAGAACCCTCATTTTAACCAGTCTCTACAGGCAGGAAGCCTTGAGGGAATGACCTGAATTGGATTGAAATTGGTTCTATCTCCATTGCTTTTTAGATAATTATAGGTACCTGACTCAATCAAAAGCATGGGCTTAGGCTGAGCTGGGCAGCTGGTCAAAGCCTGCTTGTCCACAATTTCCCGGCTTTTGCTCTTTTTTAAAATTCATTACTGAAGAAACATTCTACTGTGGTAACATATGATGAAAGTGACACTGATTGGAAATGTAAATATATGCGGGGTGTTAGAAACCAACAGCATTTTGTGTGCAGAAATGCTTTTAAAAGTATATACTATCTTTGAAATTTAATTGACAGAATGAAATAATAACCAATCTACCCTCCTTTTGAAAATACTCATTGGAAAAGTATGTTCACTCAGGACATACTTTTTTTGACTAGAAAGAAAATAGTGGGCCTTTTATACTTTAATACTTGACAACGAAATGGAGCTAGTTGGAAAATTGATTGGCATTAGTCAAATTGTGAACATTGTTAATACTTCATTGTTTAACCTTTATAGATGATATTCCCATTCAATCTGAAACACATGATTTTTCTAAAGAGACACCATCTCCCTCAACAAAGATACTAAAAAGTAGCAATTTTCATGTTTTATCTATTTTTAACAGCATCTAAAGGTTTGCAATGCTCCAAATAAACTGTGAATTCAGTTTCTCAATACTGTTTTTCACATAAGAGAGCATTTGAAAATCACATGGATTTAACACACTAGTAGATATTAATGTCCTTGCCATTTTAAAGGTCTATATTACACTAATAACCATTCAGTCAGCTAGGACAATTTAGTAAGCTCTTCGTACTTTTTTAAAAATGTTCTCATGCTTGAGTATCTACCACCACAATCAAAATGTAAAATATTTCTTCCATTAGAGCTTATGTCTTTTTATAACAACAGCTGACATTCCTGTGAAACTACTGATCTGATTTCTGTCAATGAATTAACTCCTCCTTGTTAATGTATATAAATGAAATGATAGAGTAGGCAAGCTTTTGTTCAGACTTCCACCAGTGGCTTAAGATCCATCCTTGTTAATATATTAATAATTTAATTTTTTGATATGTTATAGTATTCCCCAATATGCACATATAATGATTTCAGTTTTTTCATTAATCCATTGGTCCACATAGGTTGTTATTAGTCTGGAGTTATTATGACTAAGCTGCTCTGTACTTATACATATTACCTATGTATAAACCCCATGTACATAGGCATGGGATTACTTGATCACAAAGTAATTCATGTATTTAACTTTTAATAAATTATCAAAGTGCCTTTTGTAGTGCTAATATTTTGATTTTAGTTTCATGGTCTTTGTGCTAATTTTCTTGCTGCTGTAGTGAATATATTTACTGGCTCAACACACAACTACTGTGAGTTTGGGAGGTCAGAAGCAGCAAGGGATGAATTCACTAAGAGGCCTGGCTCCTAAGGAGCCTCTGAGGGAAGATTCCTTTTCCTTCTCTCAGTTCCTAATGGCTGCTGTGCCCAACTTACGACCACCATGTTGTTTCTGTGCCACCTGCCTCTGTGTGTGTGATGTGAGGATACATGCATGTGTCCATATGTATACATGCAGAGCCTGGAGAAGAACATTGGATATCTTCCTCTATAGCTCTCTGTTTTAATTCTTTTGAGACAGGTGTCTAACTGAATCAGAAGTCAGCTGTTGGGCTAGGTTGCCTGAGCAGAGAACTCCCAGGACCAGTCTGCCTCTGCCTTTCTAGTTTAGCAGTTGTAGGCATGCGTGACCATACTTTTGACTGTATCCCCAGTCCTCTGCCTCCTTTATAAGGATTCTGATTAACTGAGAACTATGTGTTTAGTCTCATACCTCAAGATCTTTATAGTTTTTGTTTGTTGGTGACATGGTCTAGTTGTGTAGATGAGGCTGGCCTCAAAGTCATGATCCTCCAGCTTCAGCTTGATGATCACATACATGATCACATGATAATAAGTAGACTTATTACATATAAGGGGATCCTTTTTACATATAAGGTAAGAGTTACAAGTTTTGGTGGACAGGGTGTATTTAGATTGACCATTTCAGCTACCACAGCCTCTAATTTTCTATCCAAAATATTTCAATTAGAATGATTAACTTAGCCCAAATTCAAGGGTTCATGCTACTAGTAGCTATTACTAACTTTTGACCACTATATGCTAGATACTGTGCTAAGGATTTTTGTACATATTTTAATCCTCATAGACATCTTATCACAAAAGTAAAAAGTAAAAATGAGAGGGCTGAGCAGACATTTGCATAGGTCACAGCATGATAATTTGTGATTTAAGTTTGTTGCAGTTTTCTCCAATGATCACGCCATTAAACAATGGTCTTTTTTTGTTTGTTTTTGGATTTTTGTTTTTATGAGACAGGGTTTCTCTGTATTGTTTTTGAGGATGTCTGTCCAGCCCGGCCTCGAACTCACAGAGATCTACCTGCCTCTGACTCCCGAGTGCTGGGATTAGAGGCGTGCGCCAACACTGCCCAGCAAACAATGGTCTTTATTGCACTTTTGCAGGTTTCTTTTTTTAAATCCAATTTATCCATATATCACACAGATGAATTTAAGAATTATATAAAGCAACCTTTATTTATATTCTTCCTTATATAAAACATAATAGACATTGTCAGGAAAGGAAAGTCAATTATGTAGACAATGAGACTAGACAAGGAAAAGAGTTAAAATAATGCAATGTTAAGAAGGTAATGTCACAAAAGGAACAGAGGCAATCACGTGACTTCAGAAGAAAGAGATCACATTTAGTTTTATGTGAGCTTTTGGTGAAAGGTGCTGCAAGTGCACATGAAAACATGGTGTTAATTAGGAAGGAGCTCATGCGGTAGGTTGAAGTTTTGAGATTTGTTTTAGATCTACTGAGTATAAATCCGGATGCATTTGAAAAAGGTGATCCTGCTTGATCAGTCTTAGCCACTGCAACATCTTGATTTATGTTTAGTGTAATCTTAATGGGACACCATATTGTTTAGAAATACATTAAATTTTATTCATTGTAGTGAGATGATATGTCAAGAGTTTCCCTAAGCAGACTGTGAGTCATTGCATTAAGATGAGCACATAAAGGTGCTTAATAGCACCTACATTCAATTCTTGACTTTTGGCTCCTAAGCAATCATAATTTTGATGAATTTAATATTAATTTAATAATCTGTTTACTGCATGCCAGATACAGTTCTGAAAAATACATTCATGTTTATGTAGTTATTACAACCCTTTGAAACAAAAAAATCTTTTTATATAACATTAAAGAGGTTAACATATGTAATATAAGATAGATAGTATGTATTGGCACTGAGACTTGAATGTGGGATTTCTAGATCTTAAGACCAAGTGTCTAATGCTTGTGTATTGATAATTATAATAGCAAACTATGTAAACTATGACTGATTCGTATCAGGAATTAAGTACTTCAATGTCAGTATTTTTGATTTATACAAATATTTGAGGAAAAAAGTTAAACTCAAATGAGCTGATGGGAAGAAAACAATTTGAGAGGCTATTACTGGAGGTTTAGTGGGTGCCAGGAAAGATCTTGCTTATTCATATTCCATGGAGTGTTAACTCTCAAAGAGAAAGCAAAAGAAAGCCTAGTTAAGGATGTTAGGACCCAGGGAAATGGAGTTGCCATGGACATCTGTACGTGTAACATCCAAATTAGGTCCTCAAGCATGATTAAGTGGTAGGTCAACCATGGCCAAAGAAATATCTGCTAACCAGTTTAAGGACAGCCTTTCACAGTCCTGTGCATCTTAGTAGGGTGACAAGTAACCTTCCACCATAGTGGGGTGACAAGTTACCTCACAGAAGGTTGGCTGCTGGTTTCCAAAGTGGGGGCCCCAGGCCACTATAGGATGTGCCTGCATGTCAGGACTTATACCAAGAGGCAGAATGGCACTCAAAAGTCAAGGAAACCAGACAGTATTAGCCAATGTGAATCAAAGATGGCACATTTCATATCCATGAATCTTGGAAACAGCGAACATCACAGAATTGTTCTCAGTAAGGAGAAAGGGGGAAGATCATGAAATAATATATTTCTAATCCAAAAGAGAGGGAGGCAGATCTAGAGCATGTTGAGACACTTTGAACTAATGAGTTGAAGCTTCTACTAGGATAAATATGGTAATTAAAAAACTAATAGTTTATGGAAAACCAAAGTCACTACATCTCATCCAAGCTGACATTTGTACCTCATCAGAGAATAAGAAAATAAAAGCACAATAAGGAAGCTCATTTGATTAAGAGGTGCTGAAGAACATGTATTGTGCCGCAAATATCTTCCCTCATGATTGTAGAGTCTTTGTTCTTAGGATCAAGAACATAGGCTATTTTGATATTTGTATAGAGATTAATCTAAGAGGATAATTTGCTTTAAGATCATTGAGAAATTGTAAGTGGTCATGCGTGTGAAATTATGGGAAATCCTGTAGCTCACATGTAAAATCTATTGCTTTCATTTTTTTAAAATGACAACACCATGGTTTTTTGACAAAAGCAAGGCATCTAGACTGTAGTTCATTTATGTTTTTCTGTGATGTCATGTACACCGCCCCTCACTTCACTGTGGTGAGTCTTCTTGTCCCGCTCCCACTGATGACAGAATCAGATGATGAAAGAGAATACACAGGTTCATCAGCCTTCAAGCCACCCGCAGTCAGACAGTAAGCATTTGGTTAGCTGTTAATAACAGTTCCGATGTGTGGGTGTCAGTGGGATGTATTTTCTAAACTTGATTATTTTGGCAGTTTAATGTGAGATATTTTAGGGGGGATGTGACACTGTAGATTACCTAGATTCGATTTCCTTCTGGTTGTAATCAAGTCTGTGATTCACCTGCTTGAACTACTGATGTCCTCAAAGAGCGTGAGTGTAGATGCCTCCTGCTAAGTGGGAAAAAAGTCTCTATGTCTTCTGAACACATCAGTGCAAACATGTCAACACATAATGGGACTCGGTACGCTTTGGGATATTTGAACACCTGATGAGATCTTTTCACTAGAAATATCCTGTTGGTTTAGTAGAACTAGGTGGCCCTTAGTTTACTCTCAGGTGCCTGAGACAGGTCTACAATGCACATTTCGAAATGTGGGGAGATCTCCCTGGGAAAAAGTGTATAGAATACAGTTAAACACACAATTTTGAGTCTGTTTCCAGATCCCAGTGTTTTAAAATAGGATGTCCTGCTGTTAGGATGGTGACTGAATATTCTAAAACAGACTAAATCCAGCATAAACTGCAGTTAGATTTCTTTCTATCCATGTTTGCAGCACATTTGTGTGAGTTGTGAAGAGGTTTGTTTGGCTGAATTCTCTTTAGCACATTCTCAGTGAGATGGTAACATTCAGCATCGCTGATGAACAAACGCATTGCCTGTCTCTACTCAACATTTTCCTAGTTACTGGATGTTGTAGGAGTTAGCAGAAACTGAAAATGTTGGTGATATAATAAGTGTAATGATTACTGTTATTATTCTAATTATAAAATAAATATTTCAACTAACAATCACAGTGATGCTTGCTAAGCACTGAAGTTCTGAAATCATCCACAAAACTTTCCACACAACACAACACCCCTGAGAGGTAGGCGATTCAATCTTCCTCATTATGAAGATGAGGAGAGCAGGCATGGAGGGGACACTTGACTGCTTGCTCCAGGCCACAGCCAGTGAGTGGTGAAGCTGTCCTGTAAGCAGTCTTTGGAGGTCTGCATGTTCACTAGGTGAATTCTAGTCACTTTCTTTAGTCTCTAGTTATTTTTTGGTTTTGTTTTGGGCTTTCGTGTAGCACAAAAAATAAAAGACCCAGAGACAGATACTGGGGTTCAAGCTTCCAGCTGAAGATCAGAAAAGCATAGCAGTGGGCCACTAGTTCTTACCTTTATGATCTCCTCAACATGGCTGAAGACTCAATGTCTTCCTATCCTCAATGTGGCTGGAGAATCCTGAGACTGAATGACAGCTCTGAGACCTTGCTGGTGTCATATACACCTCCCTAAAGCTGGTATCAAAGGCATGTGATCCCAGGTGCTGGGATCAAAGGCTTGAGCTCTGTTACTCTTCACTCTTGTGTAGGCCATGGTGGCCTTAAACTAACAGAGATCTGTCTACCTTTTAATCCTGAGTCCTGGGATTAAAGGTGTGTGCCTGGTTTCTATGATTTTTGGAAGACTTTGTTTTCTGAATCCTCACACAAGCTTTAATAAATCATAAATAATATATTATCACATTTCTGTTTTTGTTTTTTCCCCTTTTCTCCATTCATTTTCCTGATTCTCTTTCTTACTCTTCCTTTCTCTTTTCCTGGGTGATTACTGCCTTTTTTTGGTTTCTGTTGGCATCTCTTTCTTTTCTGCCTCCTTTTATTTCCCTTCTTCCATGTTCTTCTTTTCTATTTATAGTTACAGTCCCCAAGTCTTTTCAACGTAGAACATGCATTACCAAATCAATGTAAGTGTCTGTATGCCAGGTTTTGATCAGACAGCCTGAACAAAGGCATGGGTTAGACTTATGTGTTGTAATAAGGTGAGATCAGAGAGGATATTCTTCTACTAACAAGTGAATGGAGCTTTATTTGAAAGTATTCGTGGCAGAATCTCCCCAGGTAGCTGCTGTTCTCATCTCAAATGCCATCCTTGTTTAGTTTTCCCAGGGAGTTAGTGGCAGGTGCTGGGGGGAGAGGAACAGACTGGTGAAGAGTAGAGAAGGACTGACTACCCTTCAGGAGGTTTATAATGTGAATGCCAGGAGACTAGGAAGTGGCTCACTCAAAGGCCACTATCTACCATGAAAGAGGAACAAGTAGTTGAACGTTGGGTAAGTTTTAAAACAAGGCCTCCAGCAGACATGTTACCTTGGGGTTTTGATCTCGGCATAAAGGAGGGTCCTGCAGCTTTCAAATAGCTCCCTGTTCAATCCAGAGGTTTGTAAATAACCCTTTCTGTATTAAAAAAAGGAAAAGAACTTTTAAGGAAGCATAAGCCACTAATATGGAATAATAATTTTTATTGTTTTCTCTTCATTATACCTTCATCAAACAAACACAAATATTATCTGAATTTTTCAACTGATAAAACTGAGTTGATTGTCCTATTAAGGACATGGCGGAGTCATCACTTTCTATAGTCCACCAGTTTAACTGCGTGGCCTCCCATTATTCAAAAATGCTAATGTCTTACTGATGATGGGTGTGAGGGTTGTACTATGTATTATTTTCTTCTCATTGAAAATCCTCACTGAAAGAATGTACAGCTGCTGACTAGAAGAGAAAAAACAGTGATAGTGATGATTGAAATGCAAGCAAAGAGTTGAACTTTGTCTTCAGGACTTGCTGTGTACTGGAAGCTTTATAGGTAAACATCTGCACACATATAATTATTATGTAGACATCTTATGGAATGTTCACTGGAATATTGTAGATGTCTGTGTATGAAGAAGTATGCACGAAGGTGTCAAACAGCCTCAAACTGATCCAGAGCAGATCCAAGACCCATAAGTACACCATATTTGGGGGAATTAAAACATTTTTCTGATGGTCATTTAGGATAAAACTATCTCTGTGTCAATGCACCCAACTGAACATTTTGAGTTTTCAAATCATGACTTGCATTTTAACAGTTACAGTCTCGACGATCTGTATCCTTCTTAAACACTATTATTGAGAATCACAAGGTCAAGCCTAGACCAGGAGGTGTGATGGTGCAGTGTCTACATTTCACCAGAAAGGTCTTAAAAATTGCACTATTTAGGCAGCTTAAGTCGCTGATTTCCCTCCTACTGCTCATGCTCGTGTAGTGTAAGTGCCTGAGCAGGACTGTGGGCTAAGAGTCAAGTAGACTGCTTTGTGGGAAGCGGGAAAGACAACATAGAACAGCATAGTAAGATGCAGAGGGGTCTTCTGGAGGGGACGGATGCTAGAAGCAGAAAAGCATTAACGCTTAGAAGGAAGAAAGCCTGGATTTGGGAGGCTAAGAGCTGGTGGTAGATGTGACTATAGGAGCATGATGGCTTCTATCCAAGTCACATCTGGTGCCAAGGATGAAAATACCTTATATTCCCAAAGACCTAGAGGATGACAAGACAAACACAAAATGCTAAGATAAGCTGGATGTGAAAACAGGGAGCTGGTGGAAGTGGGGTGCTTAAGAAATCATGTTCGTGAAATGAAACCACATTTTGAAGAACAGTAGAATACAAGATTGGGAAGAAGGGAGGTAGGAGCTTCTGTCAAGAGAATTGTGAACATCAATGCTAAAATTTAAAGTTTAGGTTCTAGACAGTAAGTAGTCACTGAAGATTTGGGTCAGGTGATGGAAAGGGGGATAGAAGCACTATTTAAAATGTTAGAAAATGTCAATGATGGCTGAAGATAGTCCATCCCAAACTTCTCCAGTCATGCTGAACTAAAAGCATGGAGAGAGGCTGTAACTCAAAGAAACTTGCAGATCATCTCTGGGGAAGGATACCACTGCTAGGGCTTCAATTATCTCTATATAATTATCTCTATAATGTTTATGTACAATTTTAGTCTTGAAGTCCAACTTAGAGGGGAATAAGAGAAACAGATATCCCGATCAAAACTAAAAGTATAAGAGAGTCAAGACCATCACAGTAACTTTCTCACTGCTGTACTTAATGAATTAACATAAATAAAAGTATTTGAGAGAGCAGTTCCATTTTTGAACACATAGGAAAAATTTGAAAGGAAATATGAAGGAAATTTAAAAATCCACAGAGGCAATTAATACAGGTCATATAATGTATTGAGAAAATAAAAGAACTAACAAATAGTTATGAGGAAAAAGATTCAGACAGAGCATAGGCAACAAAGCATGGAAACACACAGACTAAAGCACAGAAGGGACACTGAGGAAATTCTCAAATAGGAATCATCAGAGAAGGAGGAAGGAGAGAGGATTGAGAAGGATGAGCAGCAGTAATGATACAAGACCACACAGCAGCTTCAGACTAATGGAAGAAAATGACTGCCTACTTGAAATTCGACACTGAGACAACTGTCACATACTCCAGGGAGAAGGAAGATTGTCTTTAAAGATAAGTATGAACAGAATTTGTGGAGTTCCACACTGAAACAAATTCACAAATGCATTCTTCTAGCTGGAGGCATGTGACACCAGACATAATTTTAGAGCAGCAAAAAATGTGTGTGTTTGTGTGTGTGTCTGTGTGTATGTGTGTGTGTGTGTGTGTGTGTGTGTGTAAATAAACACTGAGTATGAACTAAGATCCTCTCATGTCCATACATTCCGCTGCCCTCTGTCATCTATTTTCTTTTTCAGAGTTTTCTATAGTGCTGTGAACCTGTTTGTGGGTCCCATAATTGTGGAGATATTAACACATTATATCCTCAATCAGTGGACTTGCCCTAAGGGTAACTCCTCTACTCCCTGCTGTTCAGGATGTGGTTGTGTGTTGTTTCCACACTTCTTTGAAATTCTGGAGAAGTCACGGTCCTATCATTGACAATAGCCGCCTAGATGGTGACACCTTCTGTTGGCTTTCTTCTCCACACTCCTTCTCCTTACAGAAATCACCTGCCATATCACCTACCTCAATTGAAGGCCTTAGCCCATGCTATGCTTTCAAGTCATGGTAGTTAGTAACCTTCAGTATGAGCGCGAGAATGCACAACTAAATTCCTGTAGCTAATGGGGGCTAATTGCTGCGTCCTCAGGTCTGTATTCGAGGTGCTGCTGGGAATGAGGGAACAAAGAAAGCATACTCCTTCCTTGTCAAACCTGGATACTACATGTGTCACAATCAAGTCCCCAGGGACTTCCACACTGCATCTGAACTACCATGTAGAGAAACACAGCAGGTAGGATGGGGAGAAAGATCGACAGGTTACTCCCTGAGGCAGAGGGACCAGAGTTGGTTCCTGATACAAAGAACAGCAAGAAGCTGTGAAAAAAGAGACACAGTTCCAATTTGTCAAGAGTTAAAGACTGCGTTATTCAGTGTTTTTTTTTTTTTAAATAAAGCAAGCTCACTGAAATGGTAAAGACAGGGCAATGTTTATTGCCCTGATTTTATCATTACACACTGCATTGATTTCCATGTTCTTGTACATCATACATTTGTACAATTACAAAACAGCAAGTCTGGGTGCAGGACATCTAAACTCAAGGTCTTCTACAAAGATCAAGCCCAGTTAATCACTAGTTATTTTCCACGTGTGGTGCTCCATGCTTGTAACCTTCACAATCTGAGCGTGGAGGTGGATTACTAATGCCAGGCCAGGCTGGGCTACATAGTGAGATCCTGCCTCACACAATCCCCCAGGCCGCCCCCCCAAAAAAGTAATAAATACTTGTTGACCAACATATATGTCGGACTTTCAGTTTTGGTTTTTCTATTTACTTGCCTTATGTGATTTAATCATTTTTACTCATTTCTGTAGAATATTGGTCTCACAGGATTATCATACAATATAAACATAGAATTCTAAGTGAAATGAACATTTTAAATTGCGAAGCAAATACAAGAATTAGTTATGGCTCTGGAATACAGAAGAGTGCATGGACTAAAGTCCTTAGCAGCAAAGCCTCCTCCAAGTGTATGAGGAACTCATGGACTTTTAAGGTGATCTTGAATTGTCCTTGTTCTGTTCTTTATCCCACCCTAAACTATATCATTTAGGTCTAAGCACCCAACAAGCAGGCAGTTAGTTATTTTAACATCTTTTAAGGGTTATATTAAGTTGTGTGTGTGTGTGTGTGTGTGTGTGTGTGTGTGTGTGTGTGTGTGTGTGTATGGAGGCCTGAGGTCACAACAGGTGTCTTCCTTTCTCATTCACTAGCTTATTTTTGGAGGCAAGTCTCCTCACTAACCTTAAGGCTCACTGATTCAGCTAGGCTGGCTGGCTGCAAGGCCCAGGGATCCTCTGCTCTCAGCACTGGGATTACAGGTGTGTACTGTGGCATCTGGCTTTGACATGGCTGTTTGGGATTGGACTCAGGCCCATAGGCTTCCTTGTATGGCAAGACTTTTCCTAACTGAGCCATCTCCCCAGTCCTCCACATCAGCTGTCTACAGCAGCTGAGTCACAGAAGCTGTGCTGAGATTTGATTGATAATGACACTGCAAATGGAAGTATGTGTAAGACAAGGAGTGGGCTTTTCGGAAATTAGCATTTAACTGTATTTGAAGTTGTAGAAAGCGATGGGGAGTCTGTGATCAGCTGATGTTAGATACATTGGCTGTGGCACTATGCACAGTTTCTTCCTTTTTACCCTGTGTGCTTGAGAATACAAAATTTAAAAACTGGAAACAGCAACCATGTGAGCCATTGTCCTCAGCACCAGTCAGCAAGCAAACGAGTATTTCATGGGCTTAACGTGACAATAAACGACACGTCCAAAACAGGTTGTGCGTGTGCTTTAGCAAAACAAAATTAAGAGTCATTCTAGGGAAGGGCATTGCCACAGCTTTGGCATAATTAGGAATCATCATAATCAAATACAGGAAATTGGCACATCTGCTTTTCAGGCTGTTGATCCAACTGTGAGGCTGCCGGCACACTGGCAGGAACAGCTCTGATGCAGCTCGGTGTGCTCTGCAAAGCTGTCTTTGCATAAATATTTACATAATTTTCTCCAAACACCACTCTAAGCAGTTGTTTTTTATCACATCTTCCTCCCTTGGGTTGTTATTTCTTCCCATGCCTGCTTCTGGTGAAGGGGAGATCACTTGTGAGTCTCAGGATCCCTCTGTTCGTTTTCAAGAGAACTTCAGTGGGGGGGGGGGAGCCTTCAATTGGGAATGTTATAGAATAGCAAGGAGAGGAACAGAACTTCCTCAGGAAGCTGTTAGCATCCTTTTCTAGAAATGCACCAATGGAAATACATCCACCCTAGCTAAGGGGAAGGCAAGGAGACAGAGAAGATGGAGAAGGAGTGTACTCTGGGGTCTGTTAGAAATGAAGAGGGGGAAATCAAGTCAGGTGAGTTGGAATGGAATGGTTTGATGGAATGGTTCCCACTCCAACCATTGTCCCCATTTACTGAAAGAGCATGGAGTGGAGGAGCTTTCTCCCTTCTGGTCAGTGAATAATTCTGCTTGTTTCTTGCTCACTAAAGTGATCCAAAGCAGTTTTCCCGGTCTACTTTACATTTCTGGAACAACAGAATATTTTTATATGATATATATTTTATACTTTAAAAGTCAAATTTAGCAAAAATCTTGTATCTTTTCTATTCTTCAAGCTTGTTTTGTTTATAAGTGTGTCTACACAGCCTACACTTCGGTAAATGCAACTGAATCATAAGAGACACTGTATTTTATGGTATTCCAAATATTTCTAAGGCATGTCTTCAGTGTGGAAGGTGCGGATTTTCTCCTTTTTTATCTACTCTGTTACTGGTGTTGCCTTTTGTCACATACCTTTGGGATTTGTGTTTTTCAGGGTGGTATGGCATACATTGCTGTAACCAAATAATCATTTGGCTTACACAGGGAAAGGTATGCCTATTCATCTTTTCAGAAGCCTTAGAAGGTGGCTTAGTTCCCTTCAGGTGGAGGGGCAGAGTGCTGACTTTCTGGTGAAGAGCAAGGAAAATGGTGGCTCCGTAAGCAACAAAAAGGACGAGAATCTTCAATGGGCTCCCATGACTCCTAGCCATACCAGAAAATGTATCCAGGATCTGGAGTTCTGAGTGGAACAAGATGTAGACATGTTGTTTGCATCTTTCACCCGCAAAGCAGCTGATACTCTGAGTTAAGAAGGTCCTGCAAGAGAAATGGCAGAATGTCAAGTTTGTCAATCGAATCTAGAATCCTAAGGGAGCTTATGGATTTGATGAGGTCCTGGAGACCAGTCACATGATCGTGGTGACTGTGGTGATGGCAGCATTGACATTCTTTTAGTAGAGAGGGTCTTCCTTTCTCAGATAATGATGACTGGGTGATGCAACAGAGCTGAAGAATCTTGTTGCCCGCTGCACACAGACACTTCTGAACATGATCAAAAGACCTTGTCCTGCCTAGGCTGAGGCCAGTGCTACAACCAATGTAGACCTAGATGCAGCTGACTGAGTCAAGCTGGAGAAACAGCCCAAGTGGACTACCCTCCAAAGGTTGTTTGAGTATAGGACCTGGTTGCCCTTGAGGCACAGGCTCATGAGTTCCACGAGGAACTTTGCCACTTGGTGCCCATTCCTAGTGACCCCACAGAAGCCACAACTGTGTGTTCTATGGAAGACTCCTTCAAGTGCTTCAGTGAAGTTGGGCACATCCTCATCACGTCTGGCAGGCGTGTTCTCCATGTGGCTAGATACCACCTACAGAGCTCCATCATTTCTGTGACACAAAATCTCCTGGGCACAGACATCTTACCACACCCATTAGTACTATGGTGTCTTCTCTGTGCTATGTAAGGTCCTACTCAAGGAAGCCTGGGTAGAGGATGTAGACTTTGGAGTGAACTTGACCATGAATATTGGCAAATTCCAAGGCTTTCAAAAAGGGAGAGGTGGTCATCGTGCTTACTGGGTGGTGTCCTGACTCTCCTTTCATTACACCAAGAGTGTAATGCCATGATGGCCTCCTGGAGACTTTCTTCCAGCCTCCGTTTCATCCTCCTGCTCCAACCCATCAATGCACTAGAAATACTTGAGGCCAGTGCTCACTCTGAGCTGTAGTGTGGCACTGGTAAGCTAGAACATCACGAAGATTAATGCCTCTGCTAAACAGCGCACAACCAAGTTGCCCATCGCGGATCTACTCAAACCAGGGATGAAAGAGGAACACAGAACTGGAGGCCCTCTGATTTTATCCAAGGTCAACAATAACTCTGTACTTTGTTCCTATCAAAAACAATGCCCAGAGGGCTGTAAGTCCTGGCCTGGAGTCAGGAGACCGCTGGCAAGAATTGGGGCTTAGGGAATGGGGCTAAAGTTCCAATGTAGATGGCCCTCAGCCCTGACCCACACTTGTTTCCCTAACTGCCTGACCTCTCTTCCTCTTCCTGGTGCATGGTGCTCTTCTGTACCTACCCTCCACTCGGCAGTCACTACAAACTGTACCCCCACTTTCCCCTACTACTGCAGCCATCTCCAGGGTTGTTGCCATAGAGGCCACTTGTATGTGAATAGACAACAACTGAAGAAAAAGAAGTAAGGAAGAGGTGAAGAATTATTTAAGATATAATTTCATAATTGTATAAAAATCTCTTACTGAGCCATTTAACTGCATTTATAAGCAACTGAGAGAATAAGCTTGTCTTTCAAAAATAGAGAACTTTGGGTTTGGTCAGTTTTCTTCTTCATCATAACTGTCTCCTTCTCCTTCTCCTTCTCCTTCTCCTTCTCCTTCTCCTTCTCCTTCTCCTTCTCCTTCTCCTTCTCCTTCTCCTTCTCCTTCTCCTTCTCCTTCTCCTTCTCCTTCTCCTTCTCCTTCTCCTTCTCCTTCTCCTTCTCCTTCTCCTTCTCCTTCTCCTTCTCCTTCTCCTTCTCCTTCTCCTTCTTCTTCTTCTTCTTCTTCTTCTTCTTCTTCTTCTTCTTCTCCTTCTTTTTCCTCCTCCTCCTCCTTCTTCCTTCCTGCTCCTGATCCTCCTTCTTCTTTTTCCTCTCAGAGGAATTCTGATAACTAAACTCCATAGCTCAAGTAATAGAACCTACAGGCTGTAAAGCAGAGCCTGCAAGTTTGTCCAGCCTCCTCTTGTTTTGCCGCATGTGCCCCTGACATAGGTATCTAACAGTTCACTGCCAAGTTCTTACAAGCGTTTCTGCACTAACTGAGTTTCAGCTCGCTGGTTTGGTGGTGGCTTAGGTGTCTTTGGTTCTATTGTCACATGAGGATGTGCAAAGGTATATTTCCATTATATTTTATATTCAAGGACCCAGAGATAAAATTATAGAAAGGAACAATAGTAGAAATAAGAGGAGTGGGTTTTGTGTGTCTCTGACTTTGTTCTGTTTCAGATTCCCTGATTAGTGACTTCACCTTTGGGCTAGTGATGAATATGTTTTAAATATGTAAAATTGAATATATTAATTTTTTCTTACTTTAAGATATGTTGCAATGCTGATTATATGCCTGTATTCATATTTTAAGTTAATTGAGGAATGAACGTCACTAATTTTCTGTGACACAAATTAATAAAAGACTCAGAGACAGATATTGGGGTTCAAGCTGAAGATCAGGGAAGCAAAGCAGCTGGCCACTAGCTCTCACCTCTAGCTCATTCATGCACAAATTCTTCACCAAGTCTCAAACAGCTTCTTCCCTGTAGTGTGACTGGAGAACAAAATGCTTCTATTGACTTCTTGCTCCTGTCTTTTATACTCCTCTAGTGCTGGGATTGAAAGGTACAATTCTCCTTTAGACTGATTCAGTTTTGTGTCGATATGGGTGATCTTGGACTCACAGAGATCCATCTATCTCTTAACCCTGACTACCAGGATTAAAGGTGTACACCACCACCTTCTTCTAGCTTCTGACTACTGGATTAAAGGTGTGTGCCTGGTTTCTATGGTTTGTGGCTGACTTTGCTTTCTGAATCCTCAGGTAAGCTTTAATAAATCATAAATAATATATCACTACAAATTTCTCTTTTTCCTAATAATATTTATTCTCTAGTATTCTCTTCACTCCAAAACTTTATCAGTATTTATGTTAATTTAGTTGGCTAATGTAATAGTGACTGAGTTCAGAACTCAGGATAACTTTTAGTTAATCATGGACTTCGTCAGATTTGCAAGTTATTTGACCTCAGGACAGTAATAGTAGCACTTTCCATTATCATCTTGCTTTATTTGTAAATCAGAGATGAGATTGTAGTGTGGATTTAGAAGACACAGGGTGTAGGCTAAGACCAGAAAGTGTACACTTTATGTCAGTTATTATCATTGTCATGACTTGTAAAAAGTTAAATTTTCTCAGTAAAAGTAAATGGTCATAATGTTCTCCAGAAACAATGCTTGCAGCAATGTCTGTCAAAGCAAATGAAGACATTTAATTTTTTGATATTTGCGGAATAGTACCAACCAGTTTGGATTTGATATTCCCTTTGCTGTTTGTGGGAAACACCTTTAGGTCTCAGGTCCTGGCTGCCAGACAAATGATGCAAAGAGTCAATTTTATGTAAAGGGGCCCCTCACAGTTCCTGGGAGTGTCCGGAATGCAAGGAAGGCTCTATGTGTGTCACGGCTGCAAACCTCTATTCCTGCCAGGAATGATGTTATCTGAATTGCTTGGCACAATCTGGTCATCCCACCCACTGGCAGCAGAACTATGAAATTGTCAGACATAAGCAAACAGCCAGGGCCAGGTGCAGAGCTCCCTGGGGCTTATGTGAGAAGGTACAGCTCCAGTGCAGAAAGGCAAACAGCAAAGACGTTTGCACAGGGATGTGTCACACTTAAAGTTTAAATAGCAGAATCTAGTATGAAAAACTTAGATGAGATATTAATGAAACTTCTTTGTGATTTTCAACTCCTTCCTTCTGAGTTCACCCTCTGCCTTTTCCCTCTCCTAGACTAAGGCTGACTGGTACACCCCATGAAAGCAGGTGATACCAAAGATCAGCTCAAGCCTTATTTCTCCACTCCTCTGCAAGTATCTGTGGCTCCGCATAGTACAAGCCCTCTAGCTGTAGTGTGTATATGGGGAAAGAGAATAGGGAGTTGAAATTTGACTGAAATTGTTTTTATAAGATAGGGACTCTTGACTCTACTAGAAATTTAGCAGTCTGGGCACAATATATAATATTAAATTCCTGATCATCTTGTTTGGTGAGATTCAAATATGAAACATACATGCCTACAACATTCTTTTTCTCTCTTGTCTCCCTACACTTTGTATGTTGAAATTCCCATCTCCAATGTCATGAATGATATGGGGAGGTGGGTCTTTGGGGGCTATGTATATTACAAGGGGCAGCTGTTGCGAATAGATTTTGTCTTTAAGGGAAAGGCCCCACAAAGCCCTGTTCTCTCTGCTGTCATACAAGAAAGCAGAAACAGCAAGTGACATCCGACCATATACCAAATCTAGTGTCATGTTTGTCACTTCCCAGCCTTCAGATTGATAATAAATTTCTTTCACATATAAGCAACTTAGTCCATAGCATTCAGTGCTGTTAGCATCCAAAATGGGCTAAAGCAACGGTTTTCTATCTAAAGTAAAAACTAACTAGAACACTCTTAAAAAGATTCATATTCGGTGATGCTCATGAACAAAGAAGCACAAGAAAATTTCTTGTGGGGATTTGCTGCCAATCATCATTCTGCCAATATTGAAAGCCACAACCTTAAATTGCTCATGCTGAACTGAATTAAACTTCTGAGGGACAGATCTTTGTGCTCATTCATTCACCAAACATTTGTCGAGCACCAATTATGGGTCAGGCAGCATGCCTGCCACGGGGATTTATTGCCAAGAAGCATGTATGGGCTAAGAAGAGGTTTTTCCCTGTCAGACACAAGTTAAGATTTTCTATGAAAGAATGCCGATGGGAGAGCACTGCTTATAAGAGATTCTTTCATGAGGTTATTTAATTATAGATCTAAGTGGAGTTGGATAATCTGTAATTTCCTCTCCCAACCAACAGACTCTGTCCCTAAATAGCTCTGGAGGCCGCCAGCAAGCTAAGAGAGCTGTGGGTAAGTGGTTTTTTATCGGTTGATCTGGCTTGTTAATTCAAAGGATAAGACCTCACCTCTCAGTTTCTGACTTAACATTCCAGTACATTTTGGGAACCACTGATAATTTTGGAAGCTGTCAAGCAGATGGACAAATGATAACGGACTTAACAGGTCTGGGGAGCTAAAACTCAAGCTACCAATAAGCAAATTAAAACTGTGCTGAACTTGGAGCTGCTTGGAAACAGAAGAACCATCCATTTTGGAAGTTGAGGAGGTGGGCCGGAAGCAGAAGGGCGTGTCTTCTGAAGGTGAAGAATACCAGAAGCAGAAGGGCAGAGAGAGGATGACACAAGGAAACCACCCTTCTGTTCCTTATCATTCTCTTTCCCAGACAGACACCCTGAGCTTATCTGCTCGAACTAAAGAATCGTCTTGGTTGATTTTGATTGCTATATAAGGTGACGTATTTAAGCAGTTAGTATATGCTTAAAGTTTTCAGTGTCTTCTAAAGGCCTCTGAAGTGAAGATTTGGTGTTTGGGGGAAGTGGTGGTAAAACCTTCAAGGAATTTATCTTCTCTAGAAGTTTTCAGTGAATCAGGAGGCATTCCTGAAGGGTCTGGAGAACCCAGCACCTTCTTCTTCTTCTTCTTTTTTCATTCCTTTTGATCCTGCCATACACATTATGTGATATGCATTGCTCACACCAGCAAATAGGTCTCTCTAGCCATGGGCTGCAATCTCTAAAACTGTGAGCCAGATCAAGCCTTTTCTACTCATAAGTCAGTCATCTCAAGCATTTGTTATAGTAATGGAAAAATGTATACAGAGTCAACCAAATTACTTACGTTATGACTTACGTTGTATTACTTTGTCATTCCCTCCCTTTCAGTGTTGAACGTTTGGTTAAAGGCCTCAGATAAGCTAGGCAACCATTCTATCACTGAGATTTCCTTCCGGCCCCAATATGGCAGTGCATTTTGAATTGGGGTGACTAAATCAACTCAGAATAAGGACAGAAATACTTGGCTTTGAGTGAACACACATTATTTGTATATGTATGGGTGTGCATATACTGTGTCTATGGGGATCCTCAGATAATGTACACATGAGGAGCAAACACAATAAAGCTTCTGAGGACCAGGGATGTTTGCCTTTTACATTCATGGTAAATTAGTAGATTAAAATAAGTAATGCCAGTCCTACCGAGAAAGAAGAAATAATTTTACTAAGTAATCCTTTGTTGACTCATTTCAATTCTCTTGTGGAATAGGTGTCATATAAATAAGTCCAAAGGATTTAGTGAGTATCTACAATGTGCCAAACATTGGCGAGGCACTAGGTTCAGTTACAAATCTGCATGATTGTCACTTTTGATTAAAGCGCTTTCACATATGCTCTTCCATATGATTTTCATAATTGCCCTGCATAACCGGTACATTAGCATTTTAGAGTCAGTCTTGTTAGGAGGTAAGAAATGAGGAAAAAGTTGTTAAAGAGAAGCAAGGCACAGTAGTTAACAAGGCATTAGCATAGCTATGGAAGCAAGGCGGAGAGGTAATGATTTGGTTATAGGGAACTTTTTACAACTCAGTGTGGGGATATTTAAATTTAATTTTCAATAAGAAATATGTAACAAAGAAACTGAAACTCTGGTGTTACTTGGTTCATATATCTTTTCTATAAAGAAATTAAAAGTTTCTGGGGAAATTGAAACATGTTGGCAGAAGTGCATTTGGAACACAGCTCTGGGATAATTTTAAAGGTGGATGTCATCAGTTTATTCATGATGACCCTCAATAAATTCTACCTCTTCCTTGCCAGGTAGATGGCTGGCCAGGGCAGTTGAATGAAGGACTTTCATTCTTGGGTCATGCTGTAACTAATCTGGTAGAGTTGTTTGAGTTCATGCAGACCATCTGCTGACACTCTTTTAAAAAATATTGTAGTATTTTAAGTTCTTACTTTGAGAGCTTCACACATGTATACAGTGTGTTTTGACCATATCTACCCAATTCCCATCTTCCAGCTCCTCTAGAAGTGGATTCTATTTAATACAGTCTTTATCCAATTTTCATACTTTTTCTTCTTAATTGTACCGAGTCCATCTAGTATCATGCACATGGTGAATGGGTATGGGGCTATTTTCTGGAGCACAGGCAACCTACCAGTGGCCACTCCTCTAAGAAACAATGATGCTTCCTCCCCCACAGCCATTAATTGTGAACAGGTCCTCAGCTTGGGGTGGGGTCTCATGAACCCCTTTCTGTCTATCCTGGAATTTTGATTGGCTTGAACTTTCATAGGTCTTTTGCAAGTAACCACGAGTGCACCAATCATGTCATTTCATAGCACTCCTCCCCAGCCTCTGGCTCTTATACTCTTCCCATCCCTTTCATCATTATGTTCATTGAGCGATGGGGTGGGGGATTCTACAAATGCCCCATTTAGGTCTGAGCACTCACAGTCATGTAGTATCAACACTTGACCAAGCATGAGTCTCTGCATAACCCCTGCCCACTGCAAAAAGAAGTTTTGTTGATAGAGGTTGAGAACAGCCCAGAATTATGGGTATAAACATAAATATTTAGGGAGTAAGACAACATGATCATTTAGTAAAATAACAATAGTAGGTCACCCCTAAGGCCTACCCCATTCTGATCCATGGGCTTTGACGAGGACTACATAATCAGTAATGAATTCTTTCCCGTGGAACAGGCCTCAGATCCAATCTGAAAGCAGTTATTTCTCCCTCTAACAGTTATGTCACTATTGCATCAGCAGGCATGTCTTACCTGGCCAATGGTTATTATAGGATGTAGGTTTCAGGGCTGAGTAAGACCACTGATGTGTTGGCACTTAATCTTCAGCCTTACTTCAGATGTTTAGGTAAAAGTTTTCTCTTTCACCAAATCACATTCTATCCATACTTTATTGGTATTATAGATTTTAAAGTAAGGCCTGAAAGCAATTTCTTCAGGGATTAGAAAAAAATCACCATGACTGATGTAGTCATATGGTTTTCTAATATTCTTTTCAGCTTTTTGATTTTAGATTTCTGATGCAGGATCTTGTTACACAGGCCAGTCTGCCCTAAAATTTTATCTAGCCCTGACTGTCCTCAGACTTGTCTTCTTAAACTTTGGAGCACATGGCCTCATCTAACTAGGCTTCTAGGATCCTTAGAAGTACAAAATAATTAAACTTCATTCCATTTTGATAAAAATGAAGCTAAAGGCTTTTAATTATGATTAAACGAACACTGCAGTAGAGGCTGTGTCAGAATATGAAGTGCACCATCTCTGGTATTCTTTAGGATGTTATGTGTACATTGAAGACACTATCAAAATCTTTTAATTACTACCCTTATGTTAAATGCTTTATTTGCCTTAGCTCATGAAGTGTCACTTCAACAAAACCAAAAGAATTTTAAAAAATCCACATGCTTACAAAGCAGAAAATAGCAAAATGTGGGAAAAAAGTCATCTTCACAAGGAAAGGGCAGCAGAAACATATGGACCCAGAGTGATTTAAAATAAGGTTTCTGCATAGACTAGATACGGTGGCAGACAGTGTGCCAGAGGCCAGACAGAAGGCCCTCCAGGCTCCAGGCTGCATTCTTACTTCTGCTCTGCTGAAGATTTTATCCAACGCTGTTTGGTGATAACACTTGTTATACATCCTCTACATCCTCAGATGCTGAGTTGTGCTGTAATAGACTTCATCCAGGAAACCTAAAGGCCAGCCATATTTCATCATTTTTTTAAGTCTCAGTGATTTTAAACGGCCATCTGCACATGTCTGGAAGCACATTTTTATTTGGGTTATAATTTGATAACGTACAGACAATCTAGTTGTCTTCAATCCTCTAATTTGTCTGTTTCTTTTAAAAGTTCATAGAAAATTTTTATGTTGTTTTATTTTTTCAATTCCAAGTTTATTCAATGAAGTAGGGCCATATCCATTTTAATTAAAATGAGAATAATTTGCTACATAGAGGAACAGAGAATATATTTATTGAAAAATATGACTATTTTCATGCTGAATTTTTTATTAAGTAGCCTTCCCTCGAATACACACCTTTGAGACTACATGTAAACATTCTATATAGAAAGTTCTGTGCATCAGTTGTGGTAGCATATGCTTATTATTCTAGCACCTGTGAGGTTGAGGCAGGAGAGTTATGAGTTCAAATACCTCCTGAAGCAGGAAGTTTCAAGATCACATTTTTAAAGGTAAAGATGCAGCAGAGAGAGTGAGCAGCCCAACCCCACTGGTGCGCTTCCTCCGGCAATACCCCATGACCTCCAATACAGTATCAGCCCCTGGGAAGCAAGTGTTCAAACCCTGAGCCTGTGGGAGACATTTCTGACTCAAACCACCACAGACAGTGCCCATCACCGAACCTGGAGCTCATGGGTTTGGCTAGACTGGCTAACCAATGAGCTCCAGGGAGCTACCTTTGTCTTCCATCCCACCTCTCCTCTCCAGTGCTGGAATCACAGATGTGTGCTGCTGTGGCAGGCTTTTATGTGGTGACTGAAGTATGGAACTTGTGTAGTGATGTATGTGCAGTCAGGACTTCAGCAAATGAGCCATCTTCCTAGGATCCCTGGTAAGTGTGTGTAGCACAGCAAATCAAAGGCCCAGAGACTGATATTGGGATTCAAGCTGCAAGCTGAAGATCAAAAAAGCAAGGCAGCCAGCCACTAGCTTTATCTTTACCTCAGTTTAGACCAAAGGGGGAAATCCTCAAACTGCTCTAGACTTCACTGCTCCTCAGATTCACTCAGACTGTTACGCCCTCCTCAACATGGTTAGAGACTAATGTCTTCCTATCCTAAATGTGAGTGGAGAATGAATGCCAGCTCTGAGACCCTGTTCTTGTCTTAAATACCTCTCCTGAGTCCTGGAATTAAAGGTGTGTGATCCCAAGTGCTGACATTATCTTTGTGTGAGCTGTTTCTCTTTAGGACTGGATCGATCTTGTGTAGCCGTGGGTGGCCTTGAACTCAGAGAGATCCATCTGCCTTTGTCTCCTGAGTCCTGGGATTAAAGGTGTGTACCACTACTGCCTGATTTCTATAGCCTGAGACTGGCTTTGCTTTCTGAATTCACAGGCAAGCTTTAATGAATCATAAGTAATATATTAACACAAGTGTGTGTGTGTGTGTGTGTGTGTGTGTGTAATGTCATGCTGTTTTCTCTTTAAGAAGAAAGCTTGAAGAGCTGGGTTGTCTAGAACAAGGAATGCAAAATTTAGTGGAAGCTAGGAAGAGTTGAGAATGGACAAGCTAGAAATGGGAAATGTGCTTGGTAGAGCATAGGGTACTGCTCAGAGTTGGGCTGTTTTAATCAGTCGTCCAGAAGGATGTAGTTTGGAAATGTTCCTATTGGATAATTTAGAAAGTACACATTTATTTGTTTTATTTTATGTGTATTGGTGTTTTATCTGCATGTATGTCTGTGTTCTGCTTGCATGCCTGGTGCCTGTAAAGGCTGAAAGAGGGCATCAGATCCCCTGAAATTGGAGTTACAGACACTGTGAGCCCCAGGTAGATGCTTGAAGCTGAACTCTGGAAGAGCAGCCAGCGATCTTAATTGTTGAGCCATCTCTCTAGCCTCTCAATTGGATAATTTAATGGAGAGGGTTTTTTTTTGTAAAATATGGGGTGGGACCCTTTAACACTATGCCTTAAGAATGAGTCTGCTCACTTCTCCACTCCCTATTCTTGGGAGTGCTTTCCGTTTAACAAATGGACTACTGACACCCTGGACTCTTATTCCTCCTCTAGAGCTCTCTCCCTTGCTGTCATGCAGCTTCTTGTTGACTACCATTTCTGAATCTCCCTGTGTTCTTGCATGCTAACTCAGAAGACATGACTTTCTCCCTCTTTTTCCCCATCTTCTGACTTCCAGTAACTACCACAACTTCCAACTCCACCACAATGTTGTCTTTCTCACAAACTAATAAGATGGGCCTTGAGTTTAAAGTCAGATTCTAGAAGTAGAGAACTGAATTGTGGCCTCTGCTGGTATAACTGCCAATCTGAGGAAACCCCGAAGAGCATGGAGAGAGAGAGAGAGAGAGAGAACAATGACCAAAAAGAACACAGTAGGAAGAAAACCACACCCAACATTTGTTAAAAGACTTGTAGACAATGGGCCAGCTAAGTTTTGTGCCAGTTTCTCCTCTGTATTAAGAATAGAGAGAACATTTGTATTTGTTAAATCTATTATGTTTACTTTGTAATAACAATGCAAATTAAGGTCATTTATTATATTTCCATAAATATATCCATTGTCTTCAACCCCCCTTTCCTTTTCCACTTCTTCCCTGTTTACATCCACTGTCTTCTGGCCTCAGCTCTTCTCTTCTTCTAGTTTATAGCAATCACTCTCTTACTTGAATTTTTCTGTTTTTTTTTTACATGATTGAGAGGAAAAAATGTGATACTTTTCTTTCTACATGTGAGTTAAGTTCACTTAGCATGATGTCTTCCAGTTCTGTACATCTTTGCAAATAATAGGATTTCATTATATTTTATAACCAAATATTTATTCATTATATATGTGTGTGATCAGGACTTAGGCTGATCTCCTACCTTAGCTATTGTGACCTGTACTTCAATAAACATGGAAATCCTGCTGTTTTCTTGTGTCTATAGACTTCATTGCCACAATATATATTTCCAGAAGCAGGATAACTGGGATACACTGAAGTTTTCTCCTAATTATGTTTTGGAGGGGTACTCTCAGACAGACTTCTATTGAGGTTGAACTTAGCAGCAGTGTATAAGGGTTCCTTTCTCTCTGCTTTCTCGCCAGCATTTGCTATTTCACCTTTTAAATTATAACCATTCCATGGCTTCAGAGATTAAAAGCATGTACTAATTTTGCAGAGGACCCGAGTTTGTTTCCCAGAACCTATATTGGGTAGCTCTAGGGAATATGGCAACTTTTTCTTGCATTTGTGGTTCCCAGCACCTGTGTGGCGCACGTGTGTACGCACACACATACACTAAATACACAAACACATACACTATATACAAAACACACATGCACACACACACAAACACACACACAAGTAGGAATAAAAATAAATCGTTTTTAAAAATTTAATTTACATTAGAAACAAGTTTGCTTCACATGTCAATCCTAGCTCGCTCTCCCTCCCCTCCTCTCCCACCCCCCCCCCTCAGCCATATCCAACCCTTTCCCCAATGCCCACTCCAACGCTACTCTCCAAGCATGGTGAGGTCCTTCTTGGGGAATCTCAAAACGCTGTCCTATGATCTGGGGCAGGGCCTAGGCCCTCCCCCATGTGTCCAGGTGGAGACATCATCCCTGCACGTGGAATGGGCTTGCAAAGTCCATCTGGGTGATAGGGATAAATGCTGATTTATTACATGAGGCACCAAAAGATATTGAGGCCTCTTCACTGACACACATGTTCAGGGGGTCTGGATCAGTCCCATGCTGGCCTCTCAGCTATTAGTCTGGGGTCTATGAGGTCACCCTTGTTCAGATCAGCTGATTCTGTTAGGTTCACCCGATAAGTCTTTTTTTCTTTTTAAATTATTTATTTATTAATTTTTGTTTTAAAATATAAATTTAAATGAGAAACAAAGTTGCTTCACATGTCAATTCCAGGTCCTTCTCCCTTTCCCTCCCCTCCTCCCACACCCTCACACCAGCCTCTCCAATATCCTCTCATTTCCCCAGGGAGGGTGAGGCCCTCCATGGGGGTGTCCATAGTCTGTCATTTCATCCAGGGTAGGGCCTAGACCCTCCTGCAAGAGTCCAGGGTGAGAGTCCATCTCTCATTGTTGGATGGGAGCCCAAAGTCCATTTGTACAACCGGGATTAATACTGATCTACTACCCAAGGCCCAATAGATTACCTAGGCCTCCTTACTGACACCCACGTTCAGGGGATCTTGATCAGTCCCATGCTGGATTCCCAGGCATCAGTCTGGGATTCAAGAGCTAATCCGTGTCAGGTCAGCTGTTTCTGGGGGTTAAACCAGCCCAGTCTTAATGCCTTTGGTCATCAGTCCTCCCTCTCTGTCACTGGATTCCTTGAGTTCATCTCAGTGTTTAGCTGTTGGAGTCTGCCTCTTCTTCATCAGCCATTGAATGAAGGTTCTGTTTCCCAGACTCTCTGGTCATGGGATTGTAGGCTGGCACGCCCCAGATCTATGACTAAAATCTACATATGAGAGAGTACATGCCATGTTTCTCTTTTTGTGCCTGGGTTACCTCACTCAGGATGGTTTCTTCTAGTGCCATCCATTTGCCTGCAAATTTTAGGATTCCATTGTTTTTTTCTGCTGAATAGTACTCCATTGTGTAATTGCATCACATTTTCTCTATCCACTCTTTCGTTGAGGGGCATCTAGGTTGCTTCCAAGTTCTGGCTATTACAAATAATGCTGCTATGAACATAGTGGAACAGATGTCCTTGTTGTATGAATGTGAATCATTTGGATACATGCCTAAGAGTGGAGTTGCTGGGTCTTGTGGTAGGTTTATTCCCATTTTTCTGAGGAATCTCCATACTGATTTCCAAAGTGGCTGAACCAGTTGGCACTCCCACCAGCAATGGAGGAGTGTCCCCCTTTCACCACATCCTCTCCAGCATAAATTGTCATTGGTGTTTTTGATTTTAGCCATTCTGACAAGAGTGAGATGGTATCTCAGAGTTGTTTTGATTTGCATTTCCTGGATGGCTAAGGATGTTGAGCACTTTCTCAAGTGCCTCTTAGCCATTTTAGACTCCTCTATTGGGAATTCTCTATTTAGTTCTGTACCCCATTTTTTGATTGGATCCTTTGGTATTTTGGAGACTTGCTTCTTGAGTTCTTTGTAAATTTTGGAGATCAGCCTTCTGTCAGATGTGGGGTTAGTGAATATATTTTCCCATTCTGTGGGCTGCCTTTTTGTCTTGCTGACTGTGTCTTTTGCCTTACAGAAGCTTCTCAGTTTCAGGAGGTCCCATTTATTAATTGTTGACCTCACTGTCTGTGCTACTGGTGTTATGTTCAGAAAGCTGTCTCCTGTACCAGTTCGTTCAAGGGTACCACCAACTTTCTCTTCTAAGACGTTCAGTATGGCTGGATTTATGTTGAGGTCTTTGACTCATTTGGACTTAAGTTTTGTACATGGCGATAAACATGGATCTATCCGTATTCTTCTACATGCTAGCATCCAGTTATGCCAGCACCATTGTTAAAGATGCTTTCTTTTTTCCATTGTTTATTTTTAGCTTCTTTGTTGAAGATCAGATGTTCATACATGTATGGGTTAATATCAGGGTGTTCAATTCGATTCCATTGTTCTACCTGTCTATTTTTGTGCCAATACCAAACTGTTTTCAGGACTACAGCTCTATAATAGCTTGAGGTCAGGGATGGTGATGCCTCCAGATATTGCTTTGTTGAGTATGGTTGTTTTGGCTATCCCTTTGTTTTTCCATAAAATTTGATCATTGTTCTTTCAATGTCTGTGAAAAATTGTGCTAGTATTTAAATGGGGACTGCATTGAATCTATAGATTGCTTTTGATAGGATTGCCATTTTTACTAAATTGATCCTACCTATCCAAGAGCATGGGGAAATCTTTCCATTTTCTGGTGTCTTCTTTAATTTCTTTCTTTAAAGACTCAAAATTCTTGTGATACAGATCTTTCACTTGTTTAGTTAGTGTTACCCCAAGGTATTTTATGATGTTTGTGGCAATTGTAAAGGGTGATGTTTCTCTGATTTCTTTCTCAGTCCTTTTGTCATCTGTATATAGTAGGGCTACTGATTTTCTTGAGTTGATGTTGTAGCCTGCCACTTTGCTGAAGGTGTTAATCAGCTGTAAGGGTTCCCTTTGGGTCTTTTTTGTAAACTATCATATCATCTGAAAATAGTGAAAGTTTGACCTCTTCCTTCCCAATTTGTATCTCCTTGATCTCCTTTTTTTGTCATATTGCTCTAGCTAGAACTTCAATTACAATATTGAAAAGGTATGGAGAGAGTGGACACCCTTGTCTTGTTCCTGATTTTAGCGAATCATGTTGAGTTTCTGTCCATTCACTTTGATGCTGTCTGTTTGTTTGCTGTATATAGCTTTTATTATGTTTAGGTATGTTCCTGTTATCCCAGATCTCTCCAAGACCTTTAAGACCTTTATCATGAAGGGGTGTTGGATTTTGACAAAGGCTTTTTCAGCATCTAGTGAGATGATCATGTGATTTTTGTTTTTCAGCTTGTTTATATGGTGGATTACATTGATGGATTTCATATGTTGAACCATCCCTGCATTCCTGGGATGAAACCTAGTTGATCGTGGTGAATGATTGGTTTCATTTGTTCTTGGATCTGATTTGCCAGTATTTTATTGAGTATTTTTGCATCAGTGTTCATAAGGGATATTGGTCTGAAGTTCTCTTTCTTTGTTGTGTCTTTGCTGGCTTGGGAATCAAGGTTATTGAAGCCTCGTAGAAAGAGTTTGGCAAAGACCCTTCTGCTTCTATTGAATAGAATAATTTGAGAAGAATTGGTATAAACTCTTCTTTGAATTTCTGGTAGAATTCTGCACTGAGGCCATCTGGACCTGGGCTTTTTATGGTTGGGAGACTTTTGATAACTGCTTCTATTTCCTTAGGGGTTATAAGTCTATTTAAATTGCTTATCTGTTCTTGATTTTATTTGGCAAGTGATATCTATCCAGAAAATCTAAAGATTTTCAAATTGTGTGGAGTACAGGTTTTCAAAGCGTGACCTGATGATTCTCTGGATTTCCTCAGTGTCTGTTGTTATATCCCCCTATTCGTTTCTGATTTTGTTAATTTGCATGTTCACACTCTGCAGTTTGGTAAGTTTGGATAAAGGTTTGTCTATCTTCTTGATTTTCTCAAAGAACCAACTCTTTGTTGCATTGATTTTTTGTACTGTTTTCGTAGTTTCTACTTTATTGATTTCAGCCCTCAATTTTATTATTTCCTGGTGTCTACTTCTCCTGGGTGAATTTGCTTCTTTGTGTTCTAGAGCTTTCAGTTGTGCTGTTAACTCTCTAGTGTAACTGTTGTCCAGTTTCTTCATGTGGGCACTTAGTGCTATAGATTTCCCTCGTAGCACTTTCAAAGTGTCCCATAGGTGTGGGTATGTTGTGTCTTCATTCTCATTGACTTCTAGGAAGTCTTTAGTTTCTTTTTTTTATTTCTTCATTGACCCAGGAATGGTGTAATTGTGCACTATTCAACTTCCATGAGTTTGTAGTATTTCTGCAATTTGTGTTGTTGTTGAGTTCTAATTTTAACGCATGGTGGTCTCATAATGTGCATGGGGTTATTCCAATTTTTTGTACTTGTTGAAGTTTGATATGTTGCCAAGTATGTGGTCGATTTTTGAGAAGGTTCCATGTGGCGCTGAGAAGAAGGTATATTCTTTTTTATGTGGGTGAAATGTTCTATAGATGTCTGTTAATCCCAATTGGGTCATAACTTCTATTAGTTCCTTTGCTTCTTTTTTAAGTTTCTCTCTGGTAGTCCTATCTACAGGTGAGAGTGGGCTGTTGAAGTCTCCCACTATAAGTGTGTGGGGCTTTATATGTGATTTGAGTTTTAGTAATATTTCTTTTATGAATGTGGGTGCCTTTTTATTTGTTGCATAGATGTTCAAAATTGAAACTTCATATTGGTGGATTTCTTCTGTGATGAGTATGAAGTGCCCTTCTTCATGTCTTTTGATTGATTTTATTTTAAAATGTAATTTGTTAGATATTAGATTGCTACCCCGGCTTGTTTCTTGGGTCCATTTGATTGGAAAATCTTTTCCCAACCCTTAACTCTGAGGTAATGTCTGTCTTTGTTGCTGAGGTGTGTTTCTTTTATACAGCAGAATGATGTATACTGTCTTCAAATCCATTCTATTAGCCCGTGTCTCTTTATGGGCCAGTTAAGACCATTAATATTGAGGGATATTAATGACCATTTATTGCTAATTTTTCTTTGATTTGGAATGGTTGTTGGTGGTGAAATTATGTGTTGAATTCCACCCTTTTTTTTCTTTTGCCTGTTGGTAAGGTGGGGTTATCTATTGCTTGTGTTTTTCTGGTTGTATTTAACTCCCTTGGGTTGGGATTTTCCTTCCAGAACTTTCTGTAGGACTGGTTTAGTGGATATGTATTGTTTAATTCTGGTTTTGTCATGGAATATCTTGTTTTCTCCATCTATAGTGATTGAAAGCTTTGCTGAGTATAGTAGTCTGGGCTGGTATCCGTGGTCTCTTATTGTTGGTAGAATATCTATCCAAGACCTTCTGGTTTTCAGTGTTTCCATGGAGAAGTCAGGTGTGATGCTAATGGGTTTGCCTTTATATTCATTTGTCATTCTGTATGTTTGGGGTTTTTACTATTATGTGGCAAGGGGACTTCCTTTTTGTGTCCATTCTATTTGGTGTTCTGTAAGCTTCTTGTACTTTCATTGGCATGTCTTTCTTTAGGTTGGGAAAGTTTTCTTCTGTGATTTTGTTGAATATGTTTTTTGCCCCTTTGAGGTGGTTTTCTTCACCTTCTCTTATACTTATTATTCTTAGGTTTGGTCTTTCCACAGTGTCCCATATTTCCTGGATATTTTGTCTTAGGGATGTTGGACTTAAGATATCCTTGGTCTATGAATCTATTTCCCCTAGTATATCTTCAACACCTGAGATTCTATCTTCTATCTCTTGTATTCTGTTTGTTATTCTTGCATCTGTAGTTCCTGATCATTTACTCAGCTTTTCTATTTCCAGCATTCCTTCAGTTTGTGTTTTCTTCATTGTCTTTATTTCAGTGTTCAGGTCTTTTACTGTTTGAAATCTTTCCTTTTTGGTTTTTTTTTCTTGACTTTGTTTTATTTAAGAGATTTGCTGATTTCTTGCATTTTTTGGTTTCTTTTTTCTTCCATTTCTTTAAGGGATCTTCTCTTATCCTCTTTGAAGGCCTCTACCACTTTCATGAGGTTGTTTTTAAGGTCATTCTCTTCTGTTTCATCTGCATTGGGATGTTCAGGTCTTGCTGTTGTAGTTTCTAGACTGATGGTGTCATATAAGTCTTTTTTTGTTGTTGGATGTGTTCTTATACTGTCGTCTTCCCATTTCTTCTTCCAGTGGGTATAAGTGGAGTCTCGTTCTCTCCTGGGTGGCATGGTTCAAGGCTCTCTGTCTCTGTCTCTCTCTCTCATATACACACACACATTTATCTGATATATATCATGAACTTCTGTGGTTGTCCATGTTTGCCTTTGTCTTCTATTCCTTTGGATTCCTAATGTCATTGATATATTGATGGGTATTTCATTGAACTAATAGATTGCTTTGGATAGTATGAAAGTTTTAACGTTTTACTTTCTGTTTATGTGGGATGCCTTTTTACCCTTTGGCGTCTCCTCTAATTTGAGTTTTCAGTCTTTTGTACTTTTTACCTGGAGTTGTTTCACCTCCTTTGCGCCGGTGTGTGTGTGTGTGTGTGTGTGTGTGTGTGTGTGTGTGTGTGTGTGTGTTACTCTAGGTTTCATTGTTTTCTATATTTCCTTCTCATCAGATTTACTATTAGTTTATAGAAAAGCTACTGATTTTGCATTTTGGGTTTAGATCATGCTGTTTTATTGAGTTGATTTCTCAGCATAGTAGTCTTTCTGTGGATTACACTTTTCTTTGTGTTGAATCATAACATCTGCCAACAAGGATACTTTGTTTTGAAGCAGATTCTCACCATGTCTTCCAGCCTGAGCTTGAATTCAGGATCCTCTGGTTATTTCCTCCTAACCGCTAGAATTACAGATAGTTGCCACCATGCTGGACTTACAAAGATAACCGGATGTTCCTCATTTTGTGACTTTCATTTTATTTCTTTTTATAGCCTAATTGCTGTGCATAAAATTTGCCGTACTATCCTGAGTGATGGTGATGAGAGTGGGCACTCCATTTTATTTTAGGTCTTAGATGAAATGTGACAGTGTTTTCCCATTCAGCACTATGTTAGCTATTGGTTTATCATATACATCTTTTTTTTTTATCTAGAGGAGAGACCTTCCTACACCTAGCTTGTTCAGGGCTTTTATTTGAAATGAAATTTCATGTTATCTAATGAAAATTTTACAACTATTGAGAAGATAATTTTTTTGGAGATGATCATTTTATTTGAGACAGGGTCTCACTGTGTAGTCCTCATTTAACTTGAAACTTACTGTATAGACTAGGCTGGCTTTAGACTCATAGAAAGCTGTTTGTCTCTACTATCCAATTCCAGTTTTGGTATTAAAGGTGTGACTCACAATGCCTGAACATATGGTGTGATTTTTATCTTTCAGTTTCTATGATACATTCTGTGTGTTTGTTGAACCATCCTTGCATCCCTGGCATGAAACCAATATAATCATTGTGTATGATCTTTATGAGGTGTTGTGAATTCAGTTTCCTCATATTTCATTAAGAACTTTTGCATTTGTGTTGATCAGAGGTACTGATGCCTTGTCAGACTTTGATAACAGTTAATAATGGTCTCTTAGAATGAGTTTGGAGGATCCAACTCTTTTTCATTCTATAGAATAGTCTGATAATTATGAGATTTATTCTTTAAAGGATTGGCAAAATTCACTGGTGATGTTGTTCAGTCCTGGGCTTTCCTTTGCTGGGAAACATTTTTTTATTGCAGATTTGATTTCAGCATTTGGTGTTGGTCTAATAATCAATAATAAATATTAACAATGCTTTATATAATCTTGGTTCTATTTTGATTATTCATATATATTTAGAAGTTTGTCCATGTCTTCAATATTTTCCCATGTTTTAGCATATAGTCAAACAAAAAATAATTCATAATTGTCCTTTGAATTTCTGTTGTGGCAGTCATAATGCCTTTTTTCTCTAATTGCATTTATTAAGGTATCTCAGCCCAATCCTTTTATTTTGGGTAAACGTTTGTTACTTTTTTATCATTTCAGGGAAACAATTCTGGGCTAGTGAAATGGATCATTGGGTACTGACAGGTGCTGCCAAGTCTGAGAACCTCAATGTGATGTCCTGTACCCACAGAGTGGAAGAAAAGAGCAGATTCCCAAAAGCTGTCCTCTGACATCCACGCATGTACACTTGTATGCATGCATGTGCTTTTGTGTACAAGTATACATAGACAGACACAGAAAAACAGATACACACACAAAGACATAGACAGACAGACAGACAGACAGAGAGACAGACAGACACTGGTGCAGTCCAGCTCCCATGACTGCTCCTGGGTAGAAAAGAGAAATGTCTCCAGACAGTGAAGGCTAGGAACAATTCTTATCTATCTGAGGGCTAGACTTTTTCTATCTGAGTGGAAAATAAGGAAACACAGATGCTTTCTGATGATAACTTTCTCTTTACTTCATCCTGAAAAAAATCCTCTCTGAAAAATCTCTGTCTCCACACAGCTACATTCTTACATATAGCTACACGTCTCTCTTTACATATATACATCTCTCACCTACATTGTCATACATCTTCACACACAGCTACATCTGTTTTTTACCAAGCCAAACATCTTTCTTTTACATATATTTCTCTTCTACATCTCTTTTTCTGTACAACTTCATCTTTCTTACCTCCACACAGTTACAAATCTCCACACAGCCACAGCTAAACATCTCATTTGCACAGATCTCCACACAGAGCATTTTACACAGTTCCTAGGCATAGCTCATCTATGTATCAGCAGCTCTTTCACACAGCTCTCTCCCTCCCTCTCTCTCGTCGCTCTCCTTCTCTCACACACTTCTTCTACATCATTCACCCTCTCCACTCACTCACTCTTTCACACACTCACCTCCTCACACTTCTCTCATGTTTCTTCTCCTTCTCTCTCTCATCTCACTCAGTGCACACACTTAACTTCACTCACATTCTGCACAGTTCTTATTCCAGCAGCTCTGCGTATAGCTCAGTGAAGCTTCCTCCTCTCCACTTCTGCTCCTTTTGCAGACAAATTCTGGACAATTATCTGTTATAGTTTCAAGGCCTGACCCATTCACACAACATAAGATAAGTCACACATTTTCTCTTAAAGTAGAGTGGTTGTATTGACAAGACAGCGAGAACAATTGGCCATGCATGTAGCCTAAATGGTTAGGGTTCCCAGACAGAAAATGATATTGGAAATTATGACTTAACAATAACAATTAATTTACTGGATCTTGAGGAGTAGGGAGTATGTACAGAAGATCTATGGCTTCAGGAGTTATGTCTACTAAGTTGCTTCAAGCTGTGACTTTGAAATCAGCAAAACACCTGAGAAAATGACCGTTTGTCTCCAGGGGCAACCACATTTTTGTCTTCAGGGGAAACTGCCTGCTTTGAATACATTGGAGTCTAAAATTAGCTGTCTGTGTAAAAGGCTGTCTTTGCTGATCAAGACCCCCTGAATGTGGGTGTCAGTGAGGAGGCCTAGGCAATCTATTGGGCCTTGGGATCAGTATTTATCCCAGGCATACAAATGGACTTTGGGTGCCCATCAAACAATGAGCGATGCACTCTCACCCTGGACTCTTGGGGGAGGGTCTAGGCCCTGCCCTGGATGAAATGACAGACCATGGACACCCCCATGGAGGGCCTCACCCTCTCTGGGGAAATGAGGGGATATTGGGGGCCGTTGGTGGGAGGGCATGGGAGGAGGGGAGGGAAAGGGAGAAGGACCTGGGTTTGACTTGTGGAGCAACCTTGTTTCTAATTTATATTTAAATTTAAAAAAAATTAAAAAAGGCTGTCTTTGAGAATTATCCTATGTCAGTCTGAGTAATATTCTAGTAATCAGAATTATACAATTAAGCAGAAATCATCTTCCTGATAATCCATAATTATATGGGTATCCAATAGATGGAATATTTTCACAAGAGAAACACACAAGCATTGGGAATACAACCACTTATGGCAGAAATTACAGACAGAGACAATTATCTACAACCAGTGACCCCATGACCTTTCCAGGTGGGGATCCCCATCAGTTAATCACTCATCTGGTGGGTCATTCTGCTAAACACTAGTTGTCACATGCTATATACTACCACAGCTCTCTTGCAAAACACACACACACACACACACACACAAATAAAATTAAAAAGAAAAGAAAAAACTTATGGTGCAAGCTTTACCTTAATAAGTTTAGATAGTTTGCTCCAGGCAGCGGAAGCTGTTGGACTGCCTGGGACAGCCTTACTATGTTCCTCTAGTAGAGGGATAAACAATTATCAACTCCTTTTCCTACGTTAATAATGACAGGCATCCATGCCTAGCACTGGGAGATGCTGACAGAAATTCCGTGTGTAACTGCCTTCATTCCTGGCACCCTTATGCAATCCCACATGCATGGGTATTCCTCAGGTCTAGAAACTTGGGATTCCCACTTCCCATTTCATAAGGGTAGCATCACACTCATTTCATGCCACAACACTCTGCTCTCAGCAGTTTCATGTCATTTACTCATGAGCCCCGTTTGACTGAGTCACTGGGGTTACCCACTGAGTCACTGCAGCAGAAAGCCCCTGGAGTCTTAGAGCCAATGATATCCAGCCTTTTCTAACTTCCCAGAACAGTCCAAACATGTGCAATGCTTCTCTTATCATTACTGTGTTTGTCGGGTGACAGGATGAGGGGAGGGTCGTGGAAGATGACATGGCTTCCTTTTCCAAGGTGAGGATCCTGTGTGGATTTCTGAATGCTTGTCTAGTTAGGCTGCAAGGCACTTGTGCTTGTGAGACTTCCTGGCTTGGGCTGCTGTTATCCTTGTCAGTAGGATTTGCTGGTATTCTCTCTTCACTTTTGATGGAATGGGGACTCCTCCCCCACTCCCCAGCTGTGGAGCCAGCGTCAAAAGTGTTAACATATGTTTTCCTCTCTTACTATATTTTCATCTTTAGTCTGTAGACTTCACACGTTTTAAGCTTCTTTTCTGTCCAGTCCAGTGTCCCCTTATAACCCCTCACCTCAGTGTGTGGCAGTATGCTTGCTGTTTTGAATATTTGTGGAGGAACAAGTGCCTAATGGGCCATCATCTTGTTCTTCCAGAAGTTCTGTAACTTTCTTAACTCCTTTTACTTCCCTACTTCCTTTGTGTGTGTTTGTGTGTTGTGGATGTGTCATGCACATGCAGCATGAGTGTGCAGTGCATGAGTACTTGCATGCACATATGGAGGCCAGAGCAAGACTTCAAGTGCTTATCTCTACTGCTGTCTGCATTGAGAGGTCTCTTACTGAAGTGGGAGCTCACCATTTTGTCTAGGATGTCTAACTGGAGACCTTTTGGGATCTACCTTTCTCCACTCTCTGATGCAAAGGTTACAAGCATGTGCAGCCATGTCTAGTCTTTCATTTGAGTAGTAGGGATTTGAACTCAAGGCCTCAGGCCTGTAGAACAAATTCTCTTACGCAAGGAGTACACACACACACACCATTGGAGAGAATGGGCCGTAAGATATTATACACAGCTCATATGCCAAGGAATCACTTTCTGGTTTCTGTGGGCCCACCATCCTCCCTCTGGATCTCCCACCATGTGTAAACCACATAGTGACAGATACTGAGTCCTCTGAGATGACAACAGAAACTTAGAGACTGATCAAAAGAAAGACTAACAGCATCTTGTTCAGAAGTGATTTAAAGAACAAGACAGCACCATTTGCATAAAAACTACCGAAACCAGAGCCCCCAAAAGTGGAAAACCAGAAGAAAGAGTTAAGCTGAAGAGAAGACAAAGACTCAAGGCATAGGAGCAATGAGATGGCTCACTGTGTGAAGGCACTTGTTTTACTCCAAGCTACCTGATTTCAATCACTGGAACCCGTGTACAGATGGAAGCAGAGAACTGACTCCAGAGAGTTGTCCTCTGACCTCAACATGCAGGCCTTGACAGGTATGCTGCCCGTAACATGCTATTATGTAACATTCACATAACACAACAACAACAATACATAGTAAATGAAATTCAAGGAACAAATAGAAAGGAAGACATTTTCCTAATGTTTGTTCTAAGGCATGGGGACATGATTAATCCATACATGTACATACAGACAGGTGTGTTAAACACACCTGTGATGTCTGATATGAATAAATAAGCAAACTCAGGAAGAGAGAAGGGAAGAGAGGGGGAGGACGAGAACAGCAGAAACAAACCTAAACTTTTCCTTGCGTCTTTAGAATAAAAAAATGGTTAAGTGTAGACAGTCACAGAGTAGCTTATAACTTTTAGCAAGGGTGTGATTATGACTGTTTCAAAATGTCTCTGTAATAACTGCTTTTTGTTCTCTCATGTACATTTTAATCCTGACCACTAACTTTCTTATTAAACCACGAGGACTCAAAAAGACACCGCTGCCTGTTTTCCTGCAGAAGTAGCTTTTGACTTAAGTCTCAGCACACAGTGATGTATAGAGATTGCTGAAACGCTATTATCTTCTACATGAATACTATAAGAAAAGTCAGTAGTTAAAAGGGATGATGCATGTCTTAAGTCAGCATCAGGGGAAAGAGAAATTGCTGTTTGATCTCAAGAGCTTGTTACTGAATTACCATTTAATACAAATGCAATATGAAATTCTATGTGAAGCCCCTCCGCTTTGACTGTCAGTTCAGGGTGGGAAACTAATCTTACAGAAGTCAAGGAATAATGAACAATGGAGTGTCGATTTACTTTTCTTTTTGACTGCCTCACGATTCATCTTGTACAAGATGAATGAGCAAAAACAAGCATTTATTCAAAGACCAGAATTCGAAGAGTTTAAAGCCACCTCAAGGTATGTGGCAGCATTCTTTGTATATTAGTGTTCATGCATCCTCAGCTCCCTTGGTTTTATTCCATATTTGTGCTACAGAAGGAAAATCATTAATGAATGACTTTAAAGTGCAAATTTTCAAGGTCAAATTCAGAAACAGAAAGTTGTTGATTGAACCTGCACTGAATAATTGCTCCTTAGCAGTTTGCTAGATTATCAATCAAAATATTGACGAATTTTTTTATGAATTACAAAAGTCATTTTCTGTCTTTGTCTAATTAAGCTTAATGAGAGTGAAAACCTTTTTGGAAAGAAGAGATGGGGATATACTAAGTATAAGCAATCTACATTATTTTAGTCTGTGGAACTAAGGGGTCCCAAAGAGCTTGGCCACAACAGAAAGGACAGCTTTCTGAACGTGAATCTTGTCCTTACCCCAACAACTCTATGGGGGATCACCTCCTGAGGTCTCTTCCAAGTCCATCATCTCTAGAAATGTCTTCTTACCTCCTGGACTGGGCCTGGTCATAGTTTGGTTACCTGAGCATTCCTTGGAACTTAAGATGTAGTCATGGATGACCCTCTGATCTAAAAAGGTCAATATAACAGAGTCCTTTTCCTGGAAATTTGAACTTGAGACCTGCTGTTTACAGACAAGCCACCAGACATTGGAGGCTTTGCTTTTCCAGTAGACACATTGTGGCCTAATGGCATGTTTCCCTATGTTTTAACACAGGCCTCAGTTTCTGTTTCTAAAACCAAATCCATTTCCTCCTCTGGTTAAACCCCGTGGCTTGATTTTTTTTTTTACTGTCAGTATCTTTGAGACGCTTTCCCATGGGAAGTTCCCATGTGCTGTTCCCTACCCACTAGCAGCTCATGTGACTGCCTGGCTTTTCCCAGGCAGAGTTCACTGTAGACCACTGGCTTTGCTTCTCTGAGGCATAGAAATACCCTTGTCTTCTTTGCTCATGAAAATGCCATTCTGATTTTACTGTTAAATTTTCAGTTTTTAATCAGTCTTGGCTTTCATATTTCCCTAAATATGAATAACATGGATTTTTATCTGTTTTAAAAAGCATTGCAAGGGCTCCCAGAATTTCATCTTTCCTTTCTAATTTGTCTTGCTGTAGTAATCGGATAATTCTTTTTTCCCTCAATATATGTTTTTATTTAAATTAGAAACATGAATGCTTCACATGTCAATCTCAGCTCCTTCTACCATCCCTCCTCCCTTGTCCTTTCACCAGCCCTCCAGCTCCCCACCCAATCCCCACATCATTCCCCAGGGAGGGTGAGGCCCTCCTTGGGGGGGGATCTCCAGACTCTGTCATTTCATCCAGGGCAGGACCTAGGCCCTTCCCCATGTGTCCAGGCTGAGAGAGCATCCCTCTATTTGGAATGGGCTCCCAAAGATCATTCATAAGCCATGGTAAACACTGATCTACTACCCAAGGCTCCAGAGATTTCTGAGGGCTCCTCACTGACTCTACATTCATGGAGTCTGGATCAGTCCCCTGTTGGCCTCTCAGCCATCAGTCTGGGGTCCAAGAGCTCCCCGTTGTCCAGTCAGCTGTCTTTGTGGGTTTCACCAGCCCGGTCTTGACACCTTTGCTCATTACTCATCCATCTCTGTCACTGGGTTTCAGGAGTTCAGTTCAGTGTTTAGCTGTGGGTATCTGTCTCTGCCTCCATCAGTCACTGGATGAAGGTTCTAGGATGGCATATAAGGTAGTCATCAACCTTATCATCAAGGAGGGGCTATTAATGTAGTCTCTCCACTATTGCTTAGTTTGCCAGTTGGTGTTATCCTTGTAGATCTCTGGAGATCTCACTACTGTCAGTTCTCTCCTCAAGCCTATAATGACTCCATCTATTATTGTATCTCTCATCCTGCTCTCCTCTATTCTTACCTCGACTCAACCTTCCTGTTCCCCCATGCTTTCTTCTCCCCTCCTCTTTTCCGCTTCCCTTTTCCCTGGCTCCCTCTCCCCTCCCCCGATGTTCCCAATCTGCTCAGGAGATCTTGGCTCATTCAGCTTCTGATAACTCTTGAAAAGCCATGCTGTCTCACCTTTCTCCTGCTTAAGCTTTTATTCTTTTCTTTTCTTTCTCTTTTGGCTCCACAAATGTGTTTAAATATTCAAATCTGTTTTTGGTTTGAATTCTGGATTAGTCATTCTGCTGTTGGTATAGCACAGAAGTAACCATAATACATATGGGCACAGCTGTATTCAATAAATCTTTTTTGTAAAATTTATTTACAAAACTGTATGGCAAGCAGGAGCCATAAAGAGTCTTCCACCAGCTGGGCTTTGCTCAATTCTGCAGCTTTACTTTTTAGTCCTTTCTCCTTCCTCCAAAATTCTGAAGTCAATTTCTATTAGGTATTCTACATTCACTATACTACATTCTGTCCCCCTAGACTGGGGTGACGTGCTGCTATTTCTTTAAATACATTTCCATAGGGTTGTAAATCCACATAGCTTTATTAATCTATGTTGTCATTTTGTATGTTAAAATTACGATCAAATTTACTAGAGAAAAACTGATAAGAAATGAATGATAAAACATTTTAGTCCCGGTGTAGTGAGTGGGTCAACTCCATCGTCTTGGCTACTTTGAGTACTGAAATGAAGGGTTCATTTGAGTATAGGAGTTGGAGACCAGCCCAGGCCACATAGTGAGATCTGATTTAAAAACAGCAATCCTCCCCCATTTAACAATTCGAAGATTTTGATATAGGCAATACTATGAGACAGGCATAAAGTAGTCAAAGGACTACATCGTCATAAGCTTCTATTTTATTTTATTTACCTTTTGATAACTTCATATATGAGCATTGCATCTACCACCTATCCCCTCCCTATCTTGCCTCCTCTTCTTCAGCATTTCTACCATGACACCCATGATCTCTTCCTTATTACATATATGTGTGTATGTGCACATGCTTATATAAGTTAGCCCATTTAGCTTGTATGTATATATGCCCATGGATGACCACTTGGGACTGGACAACACCCATAGGAGCTGTCCCTGGAGGAGACTTATTAGCTCTCCATGAGCAGTCACTGACCACCTGTAGCTCAGCTTTTCATCTAGTTGTGGGACCGTGCTGAATTCTCCCTGTCCACGTTTGCATGTCCATTGTTGTCATTGTGTTGATTTTTGGAATCTTTAGATAATAGCACAGCTCTCGCCCTTCATCAAAGAATCCTCTTCTTGAAATAGATGGAGACTGTTACAGAGACCTACAAACAGGCAAAATGACAAGATCAAGTGACTGTGTGGTGCCTGCCTCCAACTGATACATGTCCACTGCAATCCCTACACCCAAGTCTTGGGGAAAATCACTGAAGAGAGGGTGGGAAGACTGTAAGACCCAGAAGATGCAGGCATCTGCTGTGAAATGGTGTCTGCTATATATATGACAGGGAAGCTGCACCCATGAGCTCTCAACAATAAGGACTTAAAAAAAACTACATACATATGCTCGCTCTTTTGCTAGTTCCAACCAGTGATGCCATCTTATCCTCACTTCATCCTCAGAGAGAAGCTGCTGCTCTTTTTCTTCCCTTCTCTGTGCCAAACTGAAAACCACTACCCACTTTTAAATATGGAGATGAATCCCTGGTCCTCTCTATGCCTTGAACTGTGAATAAGTTCTCCCTCATTGGGACCCTACTAGATTCATCACACCATTTTAATCGTTGTCTACTTATTTTTATTAATGACACCATCCAACCAGGGTATCTGTCTTAAGAGACTTTATCTGTTCCTAAAGCACAGACCAGTTTACTAAGAGTAGGCATTAAGTGACTGATTAATGAGTTAAAAATTATAGAAAGTTGTAAAATGATGCGTCCCTTATTTGATGAGGAAGTGTTTATTCTGTGTTAGGATCAGGGCCAAAGGCAAATTTCTGCTGTACTGATTTTTAAAAATGTCCTCACTCATGAGTGGTTTAGTGTTCCTGAACTTGCACCGAGGGTTTAGTTAGCCAATTTAGCTACATATGAAACCTATTGGCCATTTGGGGATTGACAACTTTCCTACTGCTCCTTCAAACAACTTCCCAGGGAAACTGGGATGTCTAATCTACACACCATATGTGCTGTTAACATAAAGTTGGATATGCGTTAATCAAGTGGTTTCCATGAGAAACACACAGCCTCCAAACCATGGGAATAAAATCTCTTTAATTGTACTTCTTACAGTAGTCACTCCAAAGAACAAAATCACATTTCAAACTTTTCATTTAAAAAAAAAGCAGTCAAATATCCAAAGCTGAAATATCTTGGAGCAGAAACACTGTGGCTGTTAAAAAATGTTAAATAAACAAGTAAAAAGAGGGTTTATGTCTTTCATGTCCTCCAAACCTTGAGCTAGTGCTTAACCTCACAGAGAGCTTGTATGTCTGTCGTGTGTGAAAACCGTGTAGTCAGGGATATAAGATGCCCCTCCTCCATGGGAACAAGAGTATAAAACCATGAATTCCCTTAACTTGATGCATTGCTGAGACTATCTTTTATTTGCTACTGTTCCCAGCACTAGCCTGCTCTTATTATTTGTTTCTTTGGAGGAAACTTCTGGATAAGGAGGGAACAGCACTGGACACTGTTAATCTTGAATACCTCAACCCTTGGGTCATCACCACCATCATGGGGTGAGCAGGCACATGCTATATCACTACATCATCATATAGGAAAAGGAGCCAAGAGGGGCTCTGAGCCCAAGAGACATGTGGTTGCCTGGGTGCTTCTTGTTGCTGGGTTGCTTCATGTGAGCAAGAAGCCTAAAGATAAGAAACAAATCCTCACTTATGGGAAAATGGCCAGAGGGGGAGAAATAGTGGCTTACCGATTTTGTTGGTGTTGGATGTAGGATTCCAGCAATCCTTTAGTAGGAAACGTGACTGGTTCCAGGGTTTAAGGGTCCCAGCGTTTCTCAGAACAGGCATAAGGAGGGGCCTATCAGTCTTTTGACACCAATGTGATGATTCCGTGTGAGTGAGACTTTGGCAGGTTGAGTCCATACCACCGTGGACAGGACAAACATGCCCTGCAGACAGAGAAGTTTTATTGGAGGAAGGGAAGGGAGTGGAGAGAGGCAAGGGAAAGAGGGGAGAGAAAGGGAGCACAGAGCAGCCTCATGAGATGAGGGAGAGAGGAAAAGAGAGGAAGAGAGAGAAAGGAGACAGAGCTGCAGAAAGGCAGAGACTTAGAGAGAGGGGGTTGAGAGAGACACAGGCATGGGAGAGGAGGAAGAGAAGAGTTTTTCCTTTTAAAGGGACCACTCAGAAAGCCAGAGTACTGCCTGCCATGAACGCAGGGGTGATATGCTGTGCCAGGTCCCCAAATGGTAGGGTCAGGTGTTCCTGGATGCTAACATTTCTCCATTTTTGTTTATTAAAAAAGTAAGCAGTTAGGTGTGACAGGTTAGGGGAATGAGGGCATTAAGTTCTCAAGACTACTTCCTGCCGATCGACCATCTTTGGGAAGTTGAGAATACTGGACAGCTGGCCACATCCTGGAGTAGCTGGTTTCCTCACCACGTCCAAGCTCTATGGAACCGTCCATTGCCTCTTGGACCTGGTGAGACGCTGGCAGAGCAGAGGACACGTTAAGGTTAGGGATTTTTTCCTCTTAGGTCCTGGTAATTGAGGGAAGGGGGTGTCAAGACCAGGGAAAGGTGGGAACTTAGGCTGCTTAGGTGCTGGTAACTGAGCGAGGGGTGCATCTGACCTATTCGAGGTGAATCTGAGTTGACTTCCTGCAACTTACAAGAATTCTTTGGGTTTGAAAAATATGTAAGCTTTAGATGCATTAGCAGACATGGTGACAGGGAGCATGGCAGCAGGCAGGTGTGCTGCTGGAGAAGTAGCTGAGAGCTACATCCTGATCTGCAAGCAGAGAGAGAGAGAGAGAGAGAGAGAGAGAGAGAGAGAGAGAGAGAGAGAGAGAGAGAGAGAGAGAGAGAGAGAGAGAGAGAGAGAGAGAGAGATTGTGTCTGGTGTGGGCTTTTGAAACCTCAAGGCACATTTCTTCAACACATTTCCTAAAAGAAGACTACATCTTCTAGACCTTCTAATCCTTTTCAAATAGTGCCGCTGCCTGGTGATCAAGCATTCAAATGTATGAGCCTATGGGGGTCATTCTTATTCAAACCACCACTTTCTACCCCAGTCTCCAATAGGCTTGCGGCCATATCATGAAGCGATATGCATGTAGTCCAACTTCAAAAGGCCCAAGGTCTTCCAGTCTCCAGACTATTCAAAAGCTCAGATTTCAAAGTCTCTCATGAGACTCAAGGCAATCTCTTAACTATACCCTCCCAATAAATTTCAAAAGCAAATTATATACTTCCAACATGCAGTGATACAGATATACATTACCTAACTCCACATGGGAGGAAATTCTTGATCAACGCAAGAGTGAATGTCAGTGGGGGAAGAATTTGATTCTATAGCTACATGTATGATGTAGGGCTTAGATACTTCAGACCTTCCAACTTTGATGACTACAGCAGACTTTTCTATCCTTGGCTGGCTCCACTTCCTCTGTTCAGCTCTCAGTAAGCTTCATAGATCCCTTTGCTTTGCTTTCACAGCTTCACACAATGGTCTCTCTGGGTCTCTACTCAGAGCTTCTTCTACAGCATCCCTGGCTCCAGTGGTTTTCCTTAACCTAAAAGGAAAAGACCCTTGACTCCTGAGTCCCCCATAACTCTAAAGCCATGACCATGTAGCTTAAACTACTACATTCTGCTGCCTGCTTGATTTGGAACATGCCTCCCCACCCCCATGCCTGCCTGATTTGTAACATGGCCCCTTCTTGGATTACATTTCCACAGGGTTTGATTTGCTGGTGTTTTTAGGAGGAGGACATACACTGGAGCCTCTTCATTTCACAAATTGCAGGATTCACTGGGTTGTGTCTTGTTATGAGAGCACTACTCCTTTTATTCCACTGCTCTTTATTTCTTTCATTATAAACCATTGTTCCAACCTTATATTTTCTGGTTCTTTTCTCCTTAAACTATATAATTTGTATTTCTTTTCTTCCTCTCTTACTCTTTCATTGTAGATCTAAATAAGAGTGATCACTAATGATCATGTAATACAGTCAATATTGAGCTATCTTTTCTAAAATATCTTTTTGTTATTGTTTGGTTAGTTTTTACTTTATGTTTTGAGACAGGGTCTCACTATGTTGCTATGGCTGTCCTGGAACTCATTTGTAGACCAAGCTAACCTTGAACTTATAGAGATCTGCCTGCCTCTGCCTCCCAAGCTCTGAATATGTAACACCACACACAGCTATTAGGATGTCTTGAATTATTCTCTGCAAATGAAATTAATCCAAAACTTATCAAGTTAGCCTCACATAAAATCTTAGGAAAAGGCAAAAGACTCACAAAATATCACAAGGATGAACTCTAACCCAGTTAGTAATATTATTTCCCTCTGAAACCTCTTTAACTGGACCTCAGCAGTACACACAGTTCTTAACACTGCTGTCTTCCATAACTAGGGTGGCCATTCAACTACTTTCTTAGTCTCAAAGTTTTCTATATTTCTCCAAAAAGCAGCATGGCCAGGCCTATCACTGCAATACCTTACGCGTGATACCAAGTTTTGTCTTAGTTACTTTCTATAGCTATGGCAAAACACCTCAGCCAAAGCAACTTTTTTGTTTGTTTTGTTTTTTCAAGAAAGGATTTCTCTGTATTGTTTTCGAGGCTGTCCTGGAACTTGTTCTGTAGACCAGGCTGGCCTTGAACTCACAGACGTCTGCCTGTCTCTGCCTCCCGAGTGCTGGGATTAAAGGAGTGTGCCACCAACACCCGGCCAAGCCAAAGCAACTTATAAAAGAAAGTGTTTAATTGGGGGCTTGCTTACAGTTTCAGAGATTGAGTCCATGACCTCCAAATATGGCAGCAGGCAAGTATACATGGCACTGAAACAGTAACTATGAGCTTACATTTGGTCCACAAGCACAACACACACACACACACACACACACACACACACACACACACACACACACACAGAGAGAGAGAGAAAGAGAGAGAAAGAGAGAGAGAGAGAGAGAGAGAGAGAGAGAGAGAGAGAGAGAGAGAGAGAGCATGGCATAGGTTTTTGAAATAGTAAAGTCAACCCCCAGGAACATACTAATCCTTCCCAAACAGTTCCAGTGAGTGAGGACTAAGGGTTCAAACATATGAGCCTCAGGGGGCCATTTTCATTCAAACTACCACACCCAGCTTAGCAAATTCTTTTTAAAACATCTATTATAACTTGGAGTAAATTGCAACTTTTTTTTGTTTGTCTATATTGTTTTGGAGGCTGTCCTGGAACTCACTCTGTAGACCGGGCTGGCCTTGAACTCACAGAGATCCACCTGCCTCTGCCTCCCGAGTGCTGGGATTAAAGGTGGGCACTATAAATTGCAACTTGTATCCTTCAGAAATTAGTAAGGAGTTATTATTATACTAAGTAGCTAATAAGCAATAATACAAAACAAAGCAGAAGTATTAATGCTGAAATTAATGATATTAACTAAGAAATAATGATTAGTGTTAATGAGGAATCGAGAATTTTATTTTTTTGTGGAGAAAAGACAATATTTGAAGTGGGGTTAAGGAATAATTGGTATTTTGGCAATATCAATTATATTTGGTTATAGTTTTTAAATTTCATAAAAAAATCTTCAAATTGAGGACTAATTTTAGGTTTAAAAACATTGCATTGACATAGGGTTCCTATACACCATCTGATGTATCTAACTTGTTGTATTTACATTGTCAAATAAATAAATAAATATATACATGCATATATAAATATATATATATATATCTGTCAGTAGGCAGTAGTCTGATTTTTGTGATTTGGAGGTCAGAGGTTGACATTTGCAGATGGAGGTCAGAGATTAACAGTAGGTGGCTTCTTCAAATGCTTTGCACCTTAAATTTTGATATAGGGTCTCTCACTATACCTGGAGCCCACTGATTGACTAGACCAGCTGCCTAAAACCAGCCATCTTCTTAGTTGCCAAAAGTAGAAAGTTCATACTGGTATAAAGAAACTAATATTAATAAGTGTTAGGAAAATTATTTCACTCCATTTCCACAAAACTTCCTAATAACAACTATTTTCTGTTTTGGGATAAAACATAGGCTACAGATTGCTCCTTAGCCTCATCTTCCACATAAACTTTAATGTGATCTGAGATTTACTAAGGAATTGCAAATACAAAGAGAATGAGTTGTTTTCATCACAAGCCACCATATCCCAGCACTTCTGTGGTGTTTTCTTAAGTTCAGCTGTTCTCCAATATAGGCACAAAGTTCTCTAATCATTTCAGTAAAGTCCTTCAGAACACAATGATTCACTTGAAAACGACATATTTCACATGGTAGCTACATCTCTTTAGTCTTTAATGTATAATGATTTATTAGTCTTTTCTGGATACATTTCAAGAATCCAGACTAGAAAGATTGTACAAAGTCCATTGATTTGGGGTTGCATAATGCTTGTTCATGATTTGATTCAGGTTATATGTCTAACTCAGGAATATTACCAAGTAGTGTGTAAGCATGAGTTTTCTGGCCTGGCATGTCCCTTGGCTCTTGAGCCACAAATGAACACACGGATGCTATATTAATTATGAAACTATTGGCTGATGACTAGATCTTCTTATTGGCTAGCTCTGTCTTAATTATTAACCCATTTCAATCAATCTATGCATTGCCATGTGATGTCTGCAATGGTGTTGCTCCTCTGGCAACATCACAACTCTGTCTGGAGGGCTCACTCTGCCTCCCTTTTCCAGAATCTTCTCCTCTCCTAGTCACACCCTATCTTACTGCCTCATTGGCCATTGGCCCGACAGTGTTCCGTTCATCAACCAATAAGAGAAACATATACAAAAGGACATTCCCCATCAATAGTACAGCATTCTTTTCATTAAATGCAATTAAATACACAATTTAATTTATTGTGTGTGTGAGTTCATGTGTGCACATGCATGACAGATGTTGACATTAAGTGTCTTCCTCAATTGCTTTTCATCTTATTTGTTTAAATATGCTTTTAATTGAAATAGAATTGCATCACTTTCCTCCTCCCTTTTCTGCTACCCATCCCCCACCCCCAGCTGGCTATGGCTACCCTTTCTTGAATCTTTCACTTTCAAGTTGGCAGTCACACACACACACACATACACACACACACACACACACACACACACACACGCACGCACAGGCACGCACGCATGCGGACACGTGCACGCACACACGCACACAGGCACACACACACCGTTGAGTCCATCTTAACTTTGGAGAGAAGGTATGTCACTGAACCCCTAGCACACTGACTGGATTGCTAGCTCAGGCACCATTTCTTTCTCCAAGCACTGAGCTTACAGGTGTGAGCAGTTGTACTTGTGTATTATGCACTGTTGCACTTGTCTTTTGCGTGCTAGCAGGTAATAAAATTCAGGACCTCACATTTTATTGATTGATCCATTTCCTCAGTCCATTAACTTAGTTTAGTGTCCTTGCTGCTGATGTTAACTTTGGTAGCTTGATTGAGAAAATATCAGAGTGATTTATCTAATGTAAATTTACTTCTTTTTTGTCATGTATAAATATTTTGTGGTCAATTCTATAAATTCTGCTTCTCACATACATATTAATATATATGGACTCATGTTCTCTTATTTTATCTAATAAATTATAATGTTTTACCATTGTTCAGTTAATCAGTTTTTTATTCAACACTAGATTATGCAACAGATTATAATTTTTAAAAATTTAACATTTATTTTCATTTACAAGGAGATGTCACATTTTCTTTCTTTCTTTCTTTCTTTCTTTCTTTCTTTCTTTCTTTCTTTCTTTCTTTCTTTCTTTCTTTTTCAGTTTAAATTTAGATAAGAAACAAGGTTGCTTCACAAGTCAGTTCCAGGGCCCTCTCCCTTTCCCTCCCCTCCTCCCGTGCCCTCCCACCAACCCCCCCATTATCCCCTCATTTCCCCAGGGAGGGTGAGGCCCTCCAAGGGGGTGTCCATAGTCTGTCATTTCATATAGGGCAGGGCCTAGACCCTTCCCCAAGAGTTCAGGGTGAGAGTGCTCCTCACATTGTTGGATGGGAGTCCAAAGTCCGTGAGCATACTCTCACGGTAGTGATTTGCTGCCCAAGGCTCAATAGATTACCTAGGCCTCCTCACTGACACTCACATTCAGGGGGTCTTGATCAGTCCCATGCTGGCTTCCCAGGCTGATGCCTGGGATTCAGGAGTTAACCTTTGTCAGGTCAGCTGTTTCTGGGGGTTAAACCAGCCCAGTCTTAATCCCTTTGGTCATCAGTCCTCCCTCTCTGTTACTGGCTTTCTTGAGTTCAGCTCAGTACTTAACCAAGGGAGTCTGCCTCTTCTTCGATCAGCCACTAAATGAAGTTTCTGTTTCCCAGACTCTCTGGCCATGGGATTGTAGGCTGGCACTCCCCAGATCTATGTCTAAAATTCATATATGAGAGAGTACATGCCATGTTTCTCTTTTTGTGACTGGGTTACCTCACTCAGGATGGTTTCCTCTAGTGTCATCATTTGCCTGAGAATCTCAGGATTCCATTGTTTTTTTCTGCTGAATAGTACTCCACTGTGTAAATGTACCACATTTTCTCTATCCACTCTTCGGTTGAGGGACATCTAGGTTGCTTCCAAGTTCTGGCTATTACAAATAATGCTGCTATGAACATAGTGGAACAGACATCTTTGTTGTATGAATGGGCATCTTTTGGATATATGCCTAAGAGTGGAGTTGCTGGGTCTTGTGGTAGGTATATTCCCATTTTTCTGAGGAATCTCCACACTGATTTCCAAAGTGGCTGAACCAGTTGGCACTCCCACCAGCAATGGAGGAGTGTCCCCCTTTCACCACATCCTCTCCAGCATAAATTGTCATTGGTGTTTTTGATTTTAGCCATTCTGACAGGAGTGAGATGGTATCTCAGAGTTGTTTTGATTTGCATTTCCCGGATGGCTAAGGATGTTGAGCACTTTCTCAAGTGCCTCTCAGCCATTTTAGACTCCTCTATTGAAAACTCTCTATTTAGTTCTGCAGCCCACTTTTTAATTGGGTCCTTTGATGTTTTGGAGACTTGCTTCTTGAGTTCTTTGTAAATTTTGGAGATCAACCCTCTGTCAGATGTGGGATTAGTGAATATTTTTTCCCATTCTGTGGGCTGCCTTTTTGTCTTGCTGACTGTGTCCTTTGCCTTACAGAAGCTTCTCAGTTTCAGGAGGTCCCATTTATTAATTGTTGATCTCACTGTCTGTGCTAGTGGTGTTATGTTCAGGAAGCTGTCTCCTGTACCAATTCGTTCAAGGGTACCACCCACTTTCTCTTCTAAGAGGTTCAGTGTGGCTGGATTTATGTTGAGGTCTTTGATCCATTTGGACTTAAGTTTTGTGCATGGCGATAAACATGGATCGATCCGCATTCTTCTACATGCCAGCCTCCAGTTATGCCAGCACCATTTGTTGAAGATGCTTTCTTTATTCCATTGTATATTTTTAACTTCTTTGTCAAAGATCAGATGTTCATACGTGTGTGGGTTAATATCCGGGTTTTCAATTCGATTCCATTGGTCTACCTGTCTATTTTTGTGCCAATACCAAGCTGTTTTCAGGACTATAGCTCTATAATAGAGCTTGAGGTCAGGGATGGTGATGCCTCCGGACGTTGCCTTGTTGAACAGGGTTGTTTTGGCTATCCTGGGTCTTTTGTTTTTCCATACAAAATTGATTATTGTTCTTTCAAGGTCTGTGAAGAATTGTGCTGGGATTTTAATGGGGATTGCATTGAATCTGTAGATTGCTTTTGGCAGGATTGCCATTTTTACTACATTGATCCTACCTATCCAAGAGCATGGGAGATCTTTCCATTTTCTGAGGGCTTCTTTAATTTCTTTCTTTAAAGATTCAAAGTTCTTGTGATACAGGTCTTTCACTTGTTTGGTTAGCGTTACCCCAAGGTATTTTATGTTGTTTGTGGCAATTGTAAAGGGTGATGTTTCTCTGATTTCTTTTTCGGCCCTTTTATCATCTGTATATAGTAGGGCTACTGATTTTCTTGACTTGATCTTGTAGCCTGCCACTTTGCTGAAGGTGTTAATCAGCTGTAAGTGTTCCCTGGTAGAGTTCTTTGGGTCATTGAAGTAAACTATCATATCATCGGCAAACAGTGAATGTTTGACCTCTTCCTTCCCCTATTTGTATCCCCTTGATACACCTTTGTTGTCGTATGGCAATGGCTAGAACTTCAAGTACCATGTTGAACAGGTATGGGGAGAGTGGACAGCCTTGTTTTGTTCCTGATTTTAGAGGAATTGTGTTGAGTTTCTGTCCATTTAGTTTGATGTTGGCTGTTGGTTTACTGTATATAGCTTTTATTATGTTTAAGTATGTCCCTGTTATCCCAGATCTCTCCAAGACCTTCATCATGAAGGGGTGTTGGATTTTGTCAAAGGCTTTTTCAGCATCTAGTGAGATAATCATGTGTTTTTTGTTTTTCAGCTTGTTTATATGGTGGATTACGTTGATGGATTTTCGTATGTTGCACCATCCCTGCATTCCTGGGATGAAACCTACTTGATCGTGGTGAATGATTGTTTTGATGTGTTCTTGGATCCGATTTGCCAGTATTTTATTGAGTACTTTTGCATCAATGTTCATGAGGGATATTGGTCTGAAGTTCTCTTTCTTAGTTGTATCTTAGTTGTGGCTTGGGGATCATGGTTGTTGAAGCCTCATAGAAGGAGTTTGGCAAAGACCCTTCTGCTTCTATTTTGTGGAATACTTTGAGAAGAATTGGTATAAGCTGTTCTTTGAATTTCTGGTAGAATTCTGCACTGAGGCCATCTGGACCTGGACTTTTTTTGGTTGGGAGACTTTTGATGACTGCTTCTATTTCCATAGGGGTTATAGGTCTATTTAAATTGCTTATCTGTTCTTGATTTAGTTTTGGCAAGTGATAGCTATCCAGGAAGTTCGAATTTTGTGGAGTACAGGTTTTCAAAGTATGACCTAATGATTCTCTGGATTTCCTCAGAGTCTGTTGTTATGCCCCCCTTTTCATTTCTGATTTTGTTAATTTGCATGTTCACTTTCTGCTGTTTGGTAAGTTTGAACAAAGGTTTGTCTATCTTGTTGATTTTCTCAAAGAACCAACTCTTCGTTGCATTGATTCTTTGTATTGTTTTCGTAGTTTCTACTTTATTGATTTCAGCCCTCAATTTGATTATTTCCTGGTGTCTACTCCTCCTGGGGGAGTTTGCTTCTTTGTGTTCTAGAACTTTCAGCTGTGCTGTTAATTCTCTAGTATAACTGTTCTCCAGTTTTTTCATGTGGGCACTTAGGGCTATGAAGTTCCCCTGTAGCACTGCTTTCAAAATGTCCCATAGGTTTGGGTATGTTGTGTTTTCATTCTCATTGAATTCGAGGAAGTCTTTAATTTCTTTTCTATTTCCTCTTTGACCCAGGGATGGTGCAGTTGAGCATTATTCAATTTCCATGAGTTTGTAGGTTTTCTGCAATTTGTGTTGTTGTTGAATTCTAATTTTAAAGCATGGTGGTCTGATAAGATGCATGGAGTTATTCCAATTTTTTTGTAGCTGCTGAGGTTTGATATGTTGCCAAGTATGTGGTCGATTTTTGAGAAGGTTCCATGTGGTTGTGAGAAGAAGGTATATTCTTTTTTATGTGGATGAAATGTTCTATAGATGTCTGTTAATCCCAGTTGGGTCATTACTTCTATTAGACCCTTTGCTTCTTTGTTGAGTTTCTGTCTGGTATTCCTGTCTAGTGGTGAGAGTGATGTGTTGAAATCTCCCACTATAACTGTGTGGGGCGTTAGATGAGATTTAAGTTCTAATAATGTTTCTTTTATGAATGTGGATGCCTTTGTATTTGGGGCATAGATGTTCAGGATAGACACTTCATCTTGGTGGGTTTCACCTGTGATGAGTATGTAATGACCTCCTTCATCTCTTTTGATTGATTTTATTTTAAAGTCTAGGTTTTTAGATATTAGGATTGCTACCCCTGCTTGTTTCTTGGGTCCATTTGATTGAAAAATTTTTTTCCCAACCTTTAACTCTCAGGTAATGTCTGTCTTTGAGGGTGAGGTGTGTTTCTTGTATGCAGCAGAAGGAAGGGTTCTGCCTTCGAATCCATTCTGCTAGTCTGTCTCTTTTAACGGGTTAGTTAAGGCCATTAATATTGAGGGATATTAATGACCATTGATTGCTCATCCTTCTTCGATTTGCAGTGGTTGTTGTTGTTGGAATTATGTGTGGAATTTCACCCCTTTGTTCTTTTGGCTGTTGGTAGAGAGGGATTCTCTAATGCCTATGTTTTTCTGGTTGTAGTTAGCTTCCTTGGGTTGGAGTTTTCCTTCCAAAAATTTCTGTAGGGCTGGGTTAGTGGATACGTATTGCTTGAATCTAGTTTTGTCATGGAATATCTTGTTTTCTCCGTCTATAGTGATTGAGAGCTTTGCCGGGTATAGTAGTCTGGGCTGGCATCCATGGTCTCTTAATGTAGGTAGAATATCTATCCATGACCTTCTGGCTTTCAGGGTTTCCATGGGGAAGTCAGGTGTAATTCTGATAGGTCTACCTTTATATGTTACTTGACCTTTTTCCTTAGCTGCTCTTAATATTCTTTCTTTATTCTGTATGTTTGGGGTCTTGATTATTATGTGTCAAGGGGATTTTTTTTTTGTGGTCCACTCTATTTGGTGTTCTGTAGGCTTCTTTTACCTTCATTGGCATGTCTTTCTTAAGGTTGGAAAAGTTTTCTTCTATGATTTTGTTGAATATGTCTTCTGCCCCTTTGAGTTGAATTTCTTCTTCTTCTATACCTATTATTCTTAGGCTTGGTCTTTTGATGGTGTCCCATATTTCCTGGATGTTTTGTGTTAAGGATTTGTTGGACTTAAGGTTTTCTTTGGTTGATGAATCCATTTCTCCTAGTGTATCTTTGTAAAGAGAAACCTTTTCCTTGAGAGAAGCCTTCCCGCCACCCTGGTTCTAGAGCCGCATCCGTCCCAAATAAACACACAGGAGGCTATATTAATTACGAAGCTGTTCGCCTTGCTTGTTTCTTATTGGCTAGCTCTGACTTAAGTAATTACCCCATAATTGTTAATCTAAGTATGTTTCTTACTGGAGAATAGTTCCAGGCTTCCTACCCCATGGCGTTACATGTTGACTCTCTGTGTTCCTCCTTCCCAGAGTTCTCCTGGACTCGTAGTCCCACCTATCTAGATTCCCTATTTTCCAGACAGTGCTTTATTGACAAATGCACAGGACTTCCCCAACATATCTTCAACACTTGAGATTTTTTCTTCCATCTCTTCTATTCTGTTGGTAATGCTTGTATCGGTAGCACCTGACTGTTTGCCCAGCTTTTCTATTTTCTGCCTTTCTTCAGATTGTGTTTTTTTAATTGTCTCTATTTCAGTTTTCAACCCTTGCAGTGTTTGCATTGCTTCTTGCAATTTTTGGTTTATCTTTTCGTCCATTTGTTGCCTTTTATGAATTTTTTGGTTTGTTCTTTCTTCCATTTCTTGCATTTTTTGCTTTGTTTCTTCTTCCATTTCCTGCCGTTTTTTGGTTTGTTTCTTCTTCCATTTCTTTCATTTTTTGCTTTGTTTTTTCTACCATTTCTTGCATTTTTTGCTTTGTTTCTTCTTCCATTTCCTGCCTTTTTTGGTATGTTTCTTCTTCCAATTCTTGCATTTTTTGGTTTGTTTTTTCTTCCATTTCTTTGAGGGATTTTCCTATATCCTCTTTTAGGGCCTCTATCATTTTCATGAAAGTGCTTTTAAGGTCGTTCTCTTCTGCTTCATTCGCATTGGAATGTTGGAGTCTTGCTTGTTTGGAGTCTCTAGAATCTGGCGGTGTCATATTTGTTTTTCTGTTGCTGAGTGTTTTTGTGTTGTCTCTTTCCCATCTCTTCTTCTAGTGGGTGCAGAAAGATCCCCTTACTGGTCTGGGGACCAGAGTTCCCTTTTGGTGGGTGCTAGCAAGTGCAATAATCTGGTGGTTCTTCTATTCCTTGTCCTCATTCTGGTCCCATGGGTGAAGAAGAAGAACAGGAATCTGGGGTGCTTAGCCTCCTACCTGGTCCCCTGGACCCTATGATGGGTCCTGTTGTACCTGACCCAGAACAGCTACTCCCCTGGTCTCCCTGGCTCCTCTGGTTTCCTGGTCTCGTTGGTGGGAGAGAAGACCTGGAGTCTGGGGTGCTTGGCTCCTGTCGGGATTGGAAACTCTGTGCAGTTCCCAGGTGATCCACAGGCACTGGAACACAGGCCGGGAAACCGGCCTGTTTACCTGATGCTGCCGCAGGAACAGCTGCTTCCAGATGTCACATTTTCTATATCAAAATATAATCGTTCTGACCCCTCCCCATCACCTCAGAGAGAAACAACTGGAGGATGGAATGCACACAGTTGGGAAGATACTGCTGCCCCTGAAAACACACAGCGCAGAGAACTAACAGCAGACATGGCAGAGGCAGTCAGAATATAGCCAAGGGCTCACACCTGGAAGAAGCAAGAGTGAAAAAAACATTACTATATGTGCCACAAGATCATCCAGAAAAGGCAGAGCTGGGTTAGAATGCTTTGGGGATTGAACAGAGTTTAAAACATCAACAAATCCAGGGCCAGTCATCACCATTGTACACTGAGCCTCAGGGATCTAGGACGCCTTTTGGCTGCTGCACCTGGTTCCTCTCTCTCCCTCTCTTCCTTCACTTCCCATTTCCTCACATTGCTCAGGGTCGTGTCAACTCTGTACTCTCCCAAACGTCCATGCCTCTAGTTGTGGTCTCCCACATATCTATACTAAGCCTTCTCCTCCTCCTCTTCATCAGAGAGAGAGAGAGAGAGAGAGAGAGAGAGAGAGAGAGAGAAAGGAAGAGAGAGAGAGAAAGAGAGAGAGAGAGACAGACAGATAGACAGACAGACAGAGAAACAGAGAGCCTGTGGAACATTTCCTGAATTAGTGATTGATGGGAGAGGGCCCAACCCATGGTTCATGGGGTCATCCCTGGGCTGGTGGTGCTCGGTGCTATTAGAAAGCAGGTTGAGCAAGCCATTAGGAGCAAGACAGTAAACAGTATCCCTCCATGGTCTCTGACTCTAGGGCTCCTGCCCTGTTTGGGTTTCTGTCTTGACTTCCTTCAATGATGAATAATGATTTGGAAGTGTAAGACAAGTAAACCCTTTCCTCCCCAAATTACTTTGGCCATACTGTTGTATCACAGCAATAATAACTCTAACTAGGACAGGGTGTAGCCATTTTAGGTTAGGTTTTTAAAAAAGTCTGCATAGTTTGGATGACAGGGAGCCAAGTTCTTCCATGTTTCAATAATTCGTTAGTTTTATTGTTTAGTAATAGTGTGTGCTGTGAATGTAGCACAGTTTGTTCAACCATTTATCTATGGCTTTGAATGCATGCACCTCTAAGAATTTATATGTTGGTACTTAAACAGCAAGGCGGTGATATTCAGAAAGGGGACCTTTGGAAGGTGAGTGGGCCATGAGGATTTTGCCCTCCTGAGAGACATCAGAGCTCTTTTACAAAGGTTGTAGGCAATGAGTTCAGTCTTTTAGAACCTTCTGTCTTCTTCCACACGAGGATGTTGCAAAAGAGGTCAAACTTAAAGTACAAGCTTTCCTTAGACCCTGAATCTCCTATCTTGATCCTATTCTGAAAGGTTGGAGTCGCTCCAAACTGCAAAGCAGGCTTTCCCACACGAAGGTCTTCCTCATTTTCCAAGGCTCAGACACTTCAATGGTCCTCTGAACTCCAAGGCAACTTCATTTTTAGGCTTATTTTTTTATTTATTCATGAAGAGATACCACTGTCTTAGGTGGATATCTTTTTTTTACCGTTCACAGGTTTCATTATTAATTCTAAGCCACCTCTCTTGGCATATGGAACATCCTTTTCTTTATTCTCAGTCTTAGACAGCCTGTTCTGCACTGCCATACCTCCTTTCCTTGATCCTTTCGTTGACCTGGCCTAGTGGCTTTTGACTGATTTTTTCAGCAAAGGAATTGAAAGGAAGAAAAGGAGAAATAGTGTTGACACCTGGAAATGGACATTATAAAATGAGGTAAGACAGGAAGATTCATTCGTGCTTGTGAGGGGAGCAGGAAAGGTCATTTCTTTTCTGGTGCATACAGTTGATAAGGAACTATATTTAGTGCAGGTGAGAATACAGAGTCAAGTTGTGATACTGTTGTTGAGAGTCATGAATTGACTGGAAATGAGAGTCCATTGGCACTAAGCAGGTGTGTAGTTTTCACAACTGGCCTTATATTTGAGAAAAATAAACACATTGAAGGGTATAGGAAGCACAAAGAGATGGAATACTATTAGAATAACTCCACTGAAAAATTGGAAACTGACCTGGAAGAGAGCATGTATAGAAAGCACAGTAGAAGTGACATACTCCTGTCACTTTATCTTCCACCATGTCAGCCTAGCCCTGAACTGGACTATGAAGACCCGAATTCACACACACGAGATGACTTTTATGAAAGTAGATTCAGGGCATTGGCTTGTTGTGCTATTCTGGATGGTATATCTGTAGACATGGTTGTAGTTGCACCATCTGGATTCATGCTTCATTCAGGACTGGGGCTGTGCCGTCACTCTAGGAAGCTGCCAGTGACAGCTCACAGCTGAGTTCCTCATGACTGTGCCTAGCCAAAGTGTGCTTCATTGCCAGAGCTTATGCCTGTAGTTGAAGGGCAGACCACGTTTGATGATTTTTCTATGAAGGAACACAAACACCAGGCCCTTGCCTCTCTTCTCAATTCAGAACAACTATGAATGGCCATTTCACCTCCAGAGTTACCTCTGAGGATGACTGAAGCTTCCTCTGCAATCATGTCCTGCTTGGGACAATTTCTATGTCTATTTTCTCATGGGTTTGATTCTGAGAGGATGCTCCAATCTGCCTGCTGCATGCAGTCTTGGTTTCATACCTCTTTCTATGGACCTGGGTTTTAAGTATCTAGTCACAAATACAGATGTTGAGAACCCTCTTCTAATATGGACTGAAATCCTTTGTTGTCATACACAGAGAATTTAAGTTACACTAAGTACAACTCCCCACACTTCTCTCAGGAACTAGTTCAGACATAAGGGAAATTCAGTTCTTTTATGACCATGCCTGGTAAAAGTCAAAATAGGCTTTGTCACCTGTAGGAAGTAAAGATTTATCTTCCTCTTCTGAATCACTTTAGATACCATATAATGAATCACTTCCCATGTGATGTGTATATGAATCATTCTAGTACTAGACATCCAGGAGAGTCACGTCCATCATTATGGATACCAGGCAAAGAAGCCTACCTGTAAGTAATACAGATCTTGAGTTTTTTAGACCCAAAGGATGTTTTAAATTTTTTCCTTTGGCATTACTTATTTGCTTGTTAGCTTATTATTTTTTGGAAAAAGGAAAAGAGAAATAAATTAATTTTGTGCAAATTTGTTGAGATCAACTTATGTAGTATTTTAATTTATTTTAAAATTATATGCATTTATGGGTATTTGTGTGTTGGTATGAGCATGTATAGAATGCTCACAGATGCCAGAAGAGGACATTGGATACCCTGGAGCTGAGTTATAGGAAGTTGTGAGCCTCCTGATACAGGTGTTGTGAACTGAGATCTGGTTCCCTGCAAGCAGAATATATGCTCTTAGCCATTGAGCCATGTCTTCACTCATTCATTTTTGCTTAGGATGTTATAAGACACATAGTAGGTATCAATAAACATCTGCTAACAAAGATCAGTACATAAATAGTAATATAAGATGGAACATGAGTCCATAGGAGAGCTATAGGCAGTAGAAATGATTTATAGAAGGGTCCTATAAAAACCAACAAGCACTAGATATAAACTCACATTGTTCTATCTGAAATTAATTGGGGTTAAATGTTTTGGTGCTTGTTTACACTTTTTTTTATAATAAGGCAATACACTCAAACGTTGAGTTCTAAGTTTGGTTTGAAACAAATGGTACGTTTCAAAGGACATGAATGGATTGTTGAGCACAATACTTCAACATAAACTCAAATAATTAGATAGATGATTAGTATTTTAATTTAAATTATATGAATTCATTCTAATTAGTTCTCTTCTCTACTTGCATACATATAACATGTGTATGTCGTCATCTCTTCCTCCTTCCTTCCCTTCCTCTTCCGCACCTCACTCCCTGAAATTCTGAGCCCCTTTCCTATTCTGAGGGGAAATAAAAGTTAGTTTGGATAGGGATAGAAGAGGGAAGTGGTGCTCTTGTCTCAGCCCTACATGGCTTGGAGAGATTCCCAAGTGTGTTCTGACTTTCATCCTCCTTCATTATGGCTTGTGAAAAGCATGGCCAGCAGCAGCATTTGCCAGGGATACTCCCAGGGAGAGACTGACCTAGTTTTAGCTCTAGTCCATGTTTTTGGACTCCCCACAGTTAGCAGTGAATCAGGACAGCTGGTTACCCTAATAACCAAAGACCTGTCTGCAAATATTTGCTACATGAAAGTGATTTGATTGACTATTGATCTGTGCTGGGTGAGGTCATTTCTTAGTTTGCTGCAGATCTGACATGAGCAAGCAGGTGGAATCCAAGACTTCTAGAACTATGCTGAGCTCATCATCTACAGAGACAAACCAAGGAGCCATGAGTGACATAGTTTAGTATATCAGTTACTTCTATTGGCCTTGTAATCAGGGAAGTACTGAGTACACAGAGGACATTTTTCTGGAATTTGTGTATAAAAGAAGAAAGATCCTTAGACCAGTTTGCAAAGTCCACAAGATGAGCAAGCAAGTCAAGAACCTAGGGGCAAAGGGAACCAAATTAGCAAGAGTTCAAGTTCCTCATCAAGGGTAGAATCCTGTACTATATCTCTTCAAATTGCTTCCTGACCACTTTCACAGTTTTTTTCCAGACTTGATTCACATCAGATATTATTAGGTTATATATACTGGTATGGTATTAGTTGGTAAAAGCATTTAAGGTGTAATTCTTTTTTGATTCAAATTAAAATTAAAAATGGAGACCCAATTGCAAGTCTCACAAAAGGCATTTGCTGTTAGAATTCTGTGCATTAACTGTCCCTAGTACATCATAGGTACTCAATAAATATTCCTTAAAGTGACTCTCTCCTATCCTCAAAGGGCTGATATGGACATATCTGGCTATAAATCAAAATTATCATAAATAAAAGGTTAAGTTTAGGTGGTGACAGACAAAACACGCCAAAGAACTGCCTGTAGACACCACAGGAACTTCATGTTGTAAAGCATTGGAGTTGGCAAAGTGTAAAGAAGGAAGTGGTAGCTCACATCAGCCAGTAATTGTGTAGCAGCAATACTGAAAGCTCTAAAAACTACTTTGAAAAACACAGGAACAGATGTTACAATGTCACAGTTGGATGTGGTGGAGAGGAGAGGAGACGGGAGGGAGAGAAGAGCAAGAGCAGAGTCCGTAAGTAGAAATTTGCACACAGAGTCCGTAAGTAGAAATTTGCACACAGAGTCCGTAAGTAGAAATTTGCACACAAACTTCAGCTCCTGTAGGACTTTTGCGAGAGCAGACAAGCTAACCCCCCAAAGAAGCCTTATTGTTATTCCATTAATATTGTTCTTTGCTCCATACATAAACATAAAATTGTACATATTAGTGTAAACATTGTGCAACATTTACAAGTTGCCCATATTTATTTCCTCTACTATTCAGCATTTTCAAGGTGAAATTCTTGATAATTGGAGCTCAACAAGAGTGGGACAAAATATTTTAAGGTGTAGTTTCCCATTACTAGTGATCACTGTCCCCTTGTTTTTTTGAGATACAAAATCAAAACCCAGTGCTAGGCGTGGGTAGCCTGCCTTTAAGCTATTGGTCAGAGGTGTGTCCTAAAGACCCCTAAATCAATACCACTGCCTTTGCTTCTGGGTGCCTACCAGAACCTGATGTTTAGACCCCATTGCCGAAGACACCACATATTTTGGACACAGGCAGGACTTGAGGAATCTATTTGGAACTGACCTGGAGTCTCCCTGAAGACTAACTCTCATAGTCTTAGAGATTATTATGTGAGCTATCGAGGAGGAGAAGCAATCAATAGTTCCACCTACCAGTGAGTCCTAAAAACCACAACAAGATACGCCCATGTCTATAATAAAGGCACAAATGCTACGGGGTAACAGCTATTTTCTGATACTCCACAGAAAGAAACATATCTGATACCGTGCTCTCAAGAGTGAACCCACTCCTCTGAGGTGAATAAATGGGCACAGAAGCCAACAGCCCTTTAAATTCATGTATCTCTACTCAGAGAACAGCGCAGCTCTGCAGAAGCTCACAACTGGTCAAATAGAAGAGAATCAATGTCAGTGAAGTGCTCAACCATAAGTGGAAAGTGGAGACATACAAATCACACCCCTCCTTGACGCTCGGGGCAATCCAGAAAGGGAGGGTGTTGTTCTTTTGTTTAAGTTAGATAGCGCGCGATGGAACATGAACCAAGAGATTCGTTAACCATGTGGAGTTTCTCCACAGTTGTTGAGAGCAAAGACCTCTCAAGTTGTTGAGTTCAGGACACCTGCCTTCTGCTGATAGCACGGGACCTGTGGATTAAGAGCTGTAGAAAGACTTGCCTACAGTTGGCCCAAGCAAGGTGGAGAAAGTCAATTCCACTGTCCTCTTGTCCACCGTCTGAAGAGTCCTTTGCGGCAGTTGAGGTGAAAGTCGGGGTTGCTCAGTGGCTAGTGTTGCCACTTTTGTGGGTGGAGCTTCTTCAGTGCTCACCAGACTTCTTGGAGAAAATGGATTAGGGCCAGGAGTTGGCCTGTCTCTCTGTTATGAAAAGCTTTTTAATAAAACATTTTAAATGCCATATTCTCTAGCTCTCTGAGCATTTGAGGGTTATCTGTCTGTTTAGTATATCTCAGCAGACAAAATTTATCTTTAGTTCCTTGCCTTAAGCACATAGGTGGCTAGGTAAGGCTTTATCCCTATAATTGACTATAAGTGGTTTTAACTTAGTAGCTTAGATTTATGCCTGTAAAGGATAAAGAAGTAGCGAAAAATTTCCTTTTGTAACAGAAGCTTAACATTTGTGAACAGCTTATAGGAAGGACTGGGTAGTATAAAAATTTTATTAATTTGAAATACATCTTTATAACCTTAAATGTTTACCATCATTTAAAGACACATAAGAATTTAGAAATATTTGAGACAGTATGTAGGGAAAAGGGACCAGTCAAAGAAACACACCCTGAGCAGAGCCAAAGAAACACACTTTGGCCCTGCAACCAGAACCAAAGAAATGTACCCTGACCCTAAAACCAGTGCCAAAGGAACACACTTTGTCCCTGGAATCAGAGTCAGTGAAAGAAATGTACCCTGGCCCTAAAATTGGAGCCAAAAGGCTAAAAAGGACCAGAGAAAGAAACACACGTTGGCCCTGAAACCAGAGCCAAATCTGACCCTAATCCTGTGTAAAAAAGTAACCAATCCCGGAGCAGAGCTCTAGCCAATCTGAGCTCAGCACTGAAATCGGACCAATCCCTACCCTGGAAAAACTTCCCCAACCCCAGGAACCCCTATATAAACCCTGTGTATGTTCAGCTTGGCTGGTCCAGCTGTCTTCCAATAAACACCTTTGGATGAGCTTCGGGTGAAGATCTTCTTTTGCGGCGGCGACAGAGCAAGCAGAGGCGACCCTGGGCAGAGCAGAGCAGAGCAGAGCAGAGCAGAGCAGAGCAGAGCAGAGCGAGCAGCGCTGTAACACTTGCCCAGGAAACCTTCCTTGGCAGAGCGGAGTTGTTACACTCTGCTCCCGGCTCCCTGCTCTCTGCTCTCCGCTCTCCAGGAGCAGAGCTGAACTGTAGCAACTTCGCCCGAGAAACCTCCTGCGGAGCAAAACTGCTACACTAGGCGAACATCCCCAGCTGGAAGACCCTGTCCTGCCGGAGTGGAGCTGACACACTGGAGAAGCCTTTCTCTGAGGCAAGGCTGTAAGCTGCCAAGCTTACTGCAACCTGTGGTGGTCCTTGGCTCCCGAGCTCCAGGATACCTTTCTACCTGAGCTGTGTAACACTCAGTATCCTTGGCTCCCGAGCTCCAGGATACCTTTCCACCTGAGCTGTGTAACACTGGGTATTCTGTGACTCCCGAGTGCCAGAATACCTGACCCACTCACTTCTGTTCCATCCTGTCCTGACCCATCCCGACGAAACGCTTACATTTGGTGCCGAAACCCGGGATAGGCTCTCCTGGTGCCTGTGCTCCCTTTCATGGTCTGAGCCGCACTGGGATCCTATCCCTCATCTTCAGTCTACCCGTGACTTGGATAGGCTCTCCTGGTGCCTGTGCTCCCCTTCGTGGTCTGAGCCGCACTGGGACCCTATCTCTCATCTCCAGTTGGCCTGCAGCAGACTCGCCTTCCAGCTCACCAATCGCTTGACACTACATCCACCATCAACGATTGGGTAAGTCTCCCCTTCAGTTCCCTAAGTCAGGGATACTTGTAGAGACGGAGGTACCCCAGCCAAGGCCCTTAAGGCTACAGCTGACCCTCCTCACCTTACCCCAGCCTACCACCCTTGAAATTGCAATCCTGCAGTTTCCTTAGGCCCCACCGGGTCATTGCGTCCCTTCCTGACCTCCTCCCTTGGAGCTGGCTGTCGTTGCACAGCTCCTCTAGGCCCTTGCGGCTTCTACGATTCCAATCCTGACCCTTTCCTTTGGATGAGACCCTTTTAGAGCTCGGTTTCCGTCTACGCCTTCTGGCCTCTAGAAAAGCCCTGGTACCAGGCGCCGAGTCTCTTCTGGCTTAGCCGGGCTAAGCCTGACCCCCGTTGAGTTGGGTGACGACCCTCTGAACGGCTTGGTCCTCTTTCGGTGGTCCTCCCTGAGTCCTGGGGACGCCCTTGACTACAGGCTGCAGTGACCTTTTCCTTCTCATCCATGGGAACCGTGTCATCCGTACCCTCCCATTCCCCCTTGGGATGCCTCCTAGAAAACCTCAAGTCTCTACACCTGACACCTGAACTAAAGGGTTCTAAACTTATTCGCTTTTGCAATAAAATTTGGCCTAAATACCATTTAGATAATCAGTCCAAATGGCCACGTAATGGCACCCTCGATCCCAATATTATTCGGGACCTTTACAACTACTGTGAGCGATTGGAGAAATGGAAGGAGATTTTCTATGTCCAGGCTTTCTCTCTGCTACGCTCCAAGCCTTCTCTCTGTGCCTCATGCTCTCCCACTCAACTCCTTTTGGCTAGGAAGTCTGAACAAGATGATCCCTCTACTACTTTTGATCCAGCCAATGAGCCTTCTCCCCGTCGAACAAAACCCTCAGCTCCCCCTCTTGTGCTGGCCCCTCCGATTTCCCTTCCTCCCTCTTCAGTGACAAGTCACCCTAGTCAGCATTCACTGGCACCCTCCTTCAGCTCACCACCAACAGTCCCTAGTCCTCCCACTACTCGGTCCCGCTCCACTAAGGGACCACCCCTTTACCTCCCCAACCTAAACCAGCTCCAGTTCTCCCCTTGCGAGAGGTTGCTGGGGTGGATGGCTTAGTCAAAGTTCATGTCCCCTTCTCATTGACTGAACTCTCCCAAATAGACAAAAGATTGGGATCCTATAGTGCCAACCCTTCCACCTTTATTAAAGAATTCCAGTATATTACCCAGTCCTATAACCTTACCTTCCATGATGTTTACATGATTCTTACCAACAATCTCCTCCCTGAGGAACGCAGGCGAGTTTGGGAACAGGCTAGAATCTATGCAGATGACATCCATCAAACTGATGATACCTACCCAGTTAGATCTATGGCAGTTCCTGACCAGGAGCCTGACTGGGATTACAATACCCCAGGGGGCATTCTAGCTAGGAAGCGGTTTTTAACTTGTCTCCTGGCTGGTCTCCGTAAGGCTGCTCTTAAAGCAGTAAATTATGAAAGGATCCAAAGGGTCATCCAGGACAAGGATGAAAACCCATCCCAATTCCTAGACCATCTTACAAAGGCTCTCTTACAATACACCAATGTGGATCCTGAGACTCAAGATGGAAACCAACTCCTTATGACCTACTTTTTTTCCCAAAGTTACCCTGATATTAGGGCCAAACTCAGACGTCTAGAAAAGGGCCCCTTAACTCCACAGTCAGAAGCCCTAAATGTGGCATTCAAGGTGTACCATGGAAGGGATGAAAAGGCCCAAAAACAAAAATACCTGATGATGGCTAAAACCTCTTGGCCAGCCAAAACGAAAGCCCAGGCTCCCAAAGGACAAAGGCTCCTATGTCCTTGTTCCAAATGCGGTCAGGAAGGCCACTGGGCCCGGGACTGTCCAAACCCTCGTAAACCACCAGGACCATGTCCAAGGTGCCATCAAGAGGGACACTGGAGCATTGATTGCCCCCATGTTCCTGACAGCATGGGGACATCAATCCCAGATCGCCCTTCAACTGACCTCCTTGGCCTGGCCATTGATGACTGACGATGGGGCCCGGGCTCCCTTGGCCTGACCACTGCCATCTCCGACAGGGAGCCTCGGGTAGTTATCATAGTATCAGGGAGGCCTATCTCCTTCCTCCTGGACACTGGAGCCACTTTTTCAGTCTTGACAAATTTTTGGGGACCAACCACTCTTTCTTGTTCCTCTATTGTCGGAGTAGGAGGACAGCCCTATCAGGCCCAACAAACCCCACCACTTAACTGTATCTTTAAGGGTATCCCCCTTACTCATTCCTTCCTAGTGATACCAACCTGTCCCATCCCATTGCTGGGAAGGGACCTTTTAGCCAAAGTGGGAGCCTCCATTTCTTTTGCTCCTCCTATCCGTTTGGCCTCAGGTTTGCCAGCTGTTTCCCTTCTCCTCCTCCTACAAACTACACAGTCTGACACACTTCTTCCCTTACCATCCTCTCAGGTAGATCCTCAGGTATGGGACACCCAAAATCCCTCTATAGCCAAACATCACACCCCTCTAATCATCCGACTACAAAACCCTGCCAAATATATAACTAAGGCTCAATACCCACTTTCACTCCAAAGTCTCAGGGGACTCAAACCTCTCATCTCTGACCTCCTGAGAAAAAGTCTTCTTTGCCCCACTTCTTCCCCCTTCAACACCCCCATACTTGCAGTCAAAAAACCTAATGGAACCTACTGCCTGGTTCAGGATCTCCGACTTATTAACTCAGCAGTAGTGCCCCTTCATCCTGTAGTTCCCAATCCTTATACTCTACTCTCCACCATCCCTTCAAAAACTTCTCATTTCTCTGTCCTTGACCTCAAGGATGCCTTCTTTTCTATTCCTCTGGACCCCCAGTCACAAAATATCTTTGCCTTTACTTGGACTGACCCAGACACTCACATTTCTACACAACTTACTTGGACAGTCCTACCTCAAGGGTTCCGGGACAGCCCCCATTTATTCGGTCAGGCCCTAGCCTCTGATTTATTCTCTTTGTCTCTCCCAAAATCCAAGTTGATACAGTACGTAGATGACCTTCTCCTTTGTAGTCCATCCCTAGAAATAAGCCAGGCCGACACATCTACTTTGTTAAATTTTCTATGTAGCCGAGGATATAGGGTATCACCCTCTAAGGTCCAGCTGTCCATTCCTCAGGTAACTTACCTAGGACTAACTATTACTCCAACTCATAAGGCTATTACCCTAGATAGAAAAAACCTAATACAATCACTTACAGTCCCCACCACAAAGGATGAAATCTTATCCTTCCTAGGAATGGCCAGCTTCTTACGTTCTTGGATTCCTTCCTTCTCCCTTCTTGCTCGCCCTCTGTATCAGGCAGCCCTTGGCCCATCACATGAGCCTCTCCTTGCACCTGTTACCAAGCCATTTCGTCAGCTTCAACAGGCCCTCCTACAGGCTCCAGCCTTACACCTTCCAGACTTAACGCGTCCCTTCTCTCTCTATGTTACTGAGAAAGAGGGATATGCCCTCGGGGTCCTGGGTCACCAACTGGGACCTTCCTTTGCACCAGTCGCATACTTATCAAAAAAATTAGACCACACTATCCAAGGTTGGGCACCTTGTCTGCGGGCTCTGGCTGCAGCTGAACTCCTCATACGAGAATCAAAGAAGTTAACCTTTGGGTCTCCTACTACTGTCCTCTCTCCTCACCACCTGTCCCATCTTCTAACATATAAGGGTCTCCAAACATTACCCCCTCCAGAGTTCTCTCCCTTCAGGTAGCATTAGTAGAGGATACAACACTTACCTTTCAGCCATGCCCACCTCTTAATATTTCAAATCTTCTCCCCCAACCAGTCTCAAAATACTCCCCATCTCACTCTTGCATTGAGACCCTAGAAGAGTTACTACCTCATCCTACACATATACATGAGGGAGCTCTACCCCAGGCCACCTATACATGGTATACGGATGGCAGCTCCTTCCTACATGAAGGGGTACGGAAAGCAGGATATGCTATTGTCTCAGACACCAAAGTGGTTGAGGCACAGGCCCTTCCAGCCCAAACCACAAACCAACAAGCCGAATTAGTGGCTCTTACTCGTGCCTTTCAACTAGCAAAAGGACAGTCCATAAACCTATATACAGATTCTAAATATGCCTTTCACATTCTCTTGTCACATGCAGCTATCTGGAAGGAACGTGGGCTACTGACGACAAAAGGAGGTTCTATAACCAATTCAAAACAAATCATGGACTTGCTAGAGGCTTCTCACCTTCCCACAGCCATAGGAATTGTCCACTGCCGCTCACACCAAGCAAACAATTCCATTATTTCCAAGGGAAATAACCGAGCTGATGAGGCAGCTAGAGCTGCAGCTCTCAGGGGCCTAAGTCCCCCTCACAAGCCTCAGGGCACTCTCATTTTACAACCCACAACTTCATCACCACCTCCCAATACTCAACAGATCTTATCCTATCTACACCAGATCTTTCACCCTAATAGTCAGGCTCTTTCTCATTTTGTTAAAACTTATTTACAGCCTACCTCTGAAGACCTGTCCTATCTAAAGTCTATCACTGCTTCTTGTAAGATCTGTCAAACCTCTAACCCTACCTCTGGACATCGAAATCTCCCCTTCCCCACTCATCAAGCCAGGGGATCCCTCCCTGGATCAGACTGGCAGCTTGACTTCACCCACATGCCCACAGTTAGACGTTTCAGATATCTTTTGGTCCTAGTGGACACATTCTCAGGATGGGTAGAAGCCTTCCCCACCACTAATAAAAGATCACAGACAGTTTCCGATCTCCTTTTCAGGGAGATCATCCCCCGTTTTGGGGTTCCATCCTCCCTTCAATCAGATAATGGCCCTGAATTTACTTCTCAAATCTCACAGACATTGGCAAAGGCCCTTAACATCCCATGGCATTTCCATATCCCCTACCATCCCCAGTCTTCGGGCAAAGTTGAACGAACTAATCGTTCTCTCAAAAATATTCTTATAAAACTCTCCCAAGAGCTACATACAGATTGGATCAAACTCCTACCATTGGCCCTATTGCGACTAAGAGCCCTTCCAAAGAAACCCCTCCTTATTTCCCCTTTTGAGCTCATGTATGGACGGCCGATAATGCCACCTGGCCTTATGTCTCAGCCGTCACCCCTCCCAGATCACCTCCTTACCCCTCTGTTACACTACCTTCGCACTCTTCTTTGGAACTTCACCCACCATCACCTACCTCAGCCCCATCCTAATCCCTGTCCCCCTCCAGTCAACGTAGGAGACTTAGTTCTGCTCTCTCCTCCAGGTCACAGTCTCCCTCCTCTTTCTCCAAAATGGACAGGTCCTTTCAGGGTCATCCTTACTACCCCAACTGCTGCCAAGCTCAAGGGATTCCCTCACTGGATTCATTTTTCTCATCTCAAACCTTTTATATCAGCCCAAGATAATCCTTCTTACATTTCAACCCCAACAGGACCTTGTTCTCTTAAGTTTCAGAAGATACCAAGGTCGACCAGCCTGCCTCCGGTCTCAGAAGAATGAGACATTACACATCTTCCAAGACTCAAGGACCCTATTGGGTCATGCCTTTTCTTCTACTCTCTTTGCTCACCCCCATCAGTAGCGAGCCCTATATATGGAGATTTAAGGTTCAAGAAACCTATACCCAACAGTCCAAATGGACCACTCATATGGTAGGATCTAGAGATTGCCCACTAGCTGGTTGTAAAAAGGAGATACTTATCCCTATAACACCTAAATCCATTTCTAAAACATCTGCCCCCTATGCCTGTTTTCTCTATGACCAGACTAGAGATTATTGTCAACGTTGGCCAAAAATTTATGGAGGTTGTCCTTACTGGTCCTGTAAGAGACACAACGCATATTCAGGAACACACTCTACCTTTTATGCAGAATGGGGAATTTTTTATATTCTAATTAAGGACCCAGAACACCCCAGATGGGAGACAGAGGTCATTGGTAAACTTTATTATAACAATTATTATAGCCGCCCATCAGGCACACTCAAAATACAGAGAGTACTCATCCCACTCTCTCAGACTCAAAGTATAGACACAGTAGGAGAAGTGGTTCAAAGCTCCTCAAAGGTTCTTACTTCCCTAATGGCACCCCTTATTAATACTAATCCCAGCTCCCTGTCATACCATCTCTTATTTCAAACCTTAATCTCTACATACCAGCTATTAAATAATGTCTTGCCTAACCGCTTTGAAGAATGCTGGTTGTGTGTCCCTCCTGGGTCAAACTCACAACCACCCTTTGTGGCCTCACCCATTGTCTTAACAGATTTTCCCACTTTGCCACTTCTAAACTGCTCTGAGGCAAACATTACTACCACCCCTTATCTCTCCCACATCTCTCTCTTCGGTATCTCAGACTGCTTTAGCTCAGCAGGAACACACCTTGTGGGCATTCTAGATTCTAAAGACTGCAACAATACCATAACGCTTAATACTACCACACAGCCCCTATGTCCAAACATTCACAATGCGTCGATTCTCTGTGGCACACAGGTATACCACTGCCTGCCTGCCAGTTGGTCTGGGACATGTACCCTGGTGTTCCTCTTCCCTAAATTAGGAGTGATACCTGGTGAAGAGCCCCTACCAATTCCCATCACTAAGTTTATAGCAGGACGACATGACAAGCGAGCAATTCAGATCATACCCCTCCTGGCAGCTCTGGGCATAACTGCAGGTGTGGCCACAGGAACAGCAGGATTAACCATTTCCCTAACGATGTACCATAGGCTTTCCTCACAATTCATCCAGGATTTCCAACAGGTAGCTCAAACCATCCTCACCCTTCAGGGTCAGATAGACTCCCTATCTGCTGTAGTACTACAAAATCGGAGAGGACTAGATTTACTAACAGCAGAAAGAGGTGGACTTTGCCTCTTTCTCGGGGAAGAATGTTGCTTTTATGTTAACCAGTCAGGAATAGTAAAGGATAAAATTCAACAACTTCAAACAGACCTTCAAAAATATAAAGAACAACTTGATAGCTCTGGCCAGTGGATCACTAATAATCCAATATAGAACTGGATGCTACCTTTTCTAACTCCTCTTCTCTCTGTTTTCTTAATTCTACTAGTGGCACCCTGTCTTATAAATTTTTTGTCTAAATTCCTTCAACAACAAGTTCAAAAAATTTCTAACCAAACTTTCAACCAGTTGTTATTACAGGGTTATCAGCCCCTAGCTAAGGAACCAGAAAGCTACAACACCTGGACACATCTGGACAAAGATAAAGATTGCCCCATAAACCTCGACGCCCCCATTCAGCAGGAAGTAGTCTAATGATAACACCGCCCCTTTTCCAAACCCCAGTTTTATTAAACAAAAAAGGGGGAAATGTAGGGAAAAGGGACCAGTCAAAGAAACACACCCTGAGCAGAGCCAAAGAAACACACTTTGGCCCTGCAACCAGAACCAAAGAAATGTACCCTGACCCTAAAACCAGTGCCAAAGGAACACACTTTGTCCCTGGAATCAGAGTCAGTGAAAGAAATGTACCCTGGCCCTAAAATTGGAGCCAAAAGGCTAAAAAGGACCAGAGAAAGAAACACACGTTGGCCCTGAAACCAGAGCCAAATCTGACCCTAATCCTGTGTAAAAAAGTAACCAATCCCGGAGCAGAGCTCTAGCCAATCTGAGCTCAGCACTGAAATCGGACCAATCCCTACCCTGGAAAAACTTCCCCAACCCCAGGAACCCCTATATAAACCCTGTGTATGTTCAGCTTGGCTGGTCCAGCTGTCTTCCAATAAACACCTTTGGATGAGCTTCGGGTGAAGATCTTCTTTTGCGGCGGCGACAGAGCAAGCAGAGGCGACCCTGGGCAGAGCAGAGCAGAGCAGAGCAGAGCAGAGCAGAGCAGAGCAGAGCAGAGCAGAGCAGAGCAGAGCAGAGCAGAGCAGAGCAGAGCAGAGCAGAGCAGAGCAGAGCAGAGCAGAGCAGAGCAGAGCGAGCAGCGCTGTAACACTTGCCCAGGAAACCTTCCTTGGCAGAGCGGAGTTGTTACACTCTGCTCCCGGCTCCCTGCTCTCTGCTCTCCGCTCTCCAGGAGCAGAGCTGAACTGTAGCAACTTCGCCCAAGAAACCTCCTGCGGAGCAAAACTGCTACACTAGGCGAACATCCCCAGCTGGAAGACCCTGTCCTGCCGGAGTGGAGCTGACACACTGGAGAAGCCTTTCTCTGAGGCAAGGCTGTAAGCTGCCAAGCTTACTGCAACCTGTGGTGGTCCTTGGCTCCCGAGCTCCAGGATACCTTTCCACCTGAGCTGTGTAACACTGGGTATTCTGTGACTCCCGAGTGCCAGAATACCTGACCCACTCACTCCTGTTCCATCCTGTCCTGACCCATCCCGACGAAACGCTTACACAGTACAGTTGAATTTAAGTTGCATAGAGTTAGCTTACATTTTTAAACAGTAGTTACATGTATGTACACATATAGATTTATTAAACAGAACTGGATAAAAGTAAGAAGAACCAGAGTGTGATCTCTGATTTTCATGATGTAGCAAACAGACAGGACATTTAAAGATACTGAGTAGACTAAACCACTTCAGATGGAACAGGCAAGGTTTTTGTGTGAAATGTGTCCCCTACCGGGCCCTGGAAAGGCACACCATTTCACAAAAGCCATGCACAACAGAGCCAGTGAAAGAAGACATTAGAGCAAAAAAAATAAAAGGCAAAAAAGTCAGCAGGAGCGGGCTAGACTGTCCCTCTGCACAGGCTGAGGGAAGGGAGTGACCCATAGAGTGGGCGGGCCTACAGCCAGGCCACATGGTCAAGATGGCTGCTTCCATAAGCACGTTCCCATCTGACAGAAGTTAAAAAACTTGAGCTGCTGGCATCTGCATGGGGAAAACACGGTAGAAGGGAAACAGAGATAGGACAAGCAGTAGAGTGAGAGACATTTAGGATAGGAGCATAAGAATTCTAGTGAAACAGGACATTCCCAGGTGGAATCAGGTTCCTGCCCTGATGGAAAGTGGCAGGACTCCCCTGTGGCAGGCAGGAGAGTTTTTAGCTTGGCGGGAAGACAAGGGAAACAGACAATTGACAAAGAACAGAGGTTGCACTCCCAACTATGGATCACTGGTAGAACGTAGGGTTCCAATAAGCAGGAACTTGGTTTGATATGGGGGCCCAGCTTCCATGAGAGAGTTAGAGAAGATCCAAAGCCTATAATCTCCAGTACCCCAGAGACTAAGGGAGGACCAGACGCGAAAGGCACCAACTGATTTTGTGGTTCTTTTAGCACAAAATTGGGGCTAGGGTTCCTAGAGACTGAGAGACACATGGTCACCCAATACTGGGATTTTCAACTGGTCCAAAAATGCAAGAGACCACAGTCTCCATACGAGAGTCCTAACTTACGGAAGCCTGGGCAAATGTAGAAAGGAAGGGGTGGGCTTACCAAATATGGGAGTGGTGAATGGAGGAATCCAGAAATCCTTAGTTGGAAAAGTGACCCAGTTTAAGGTTACAGGGTCCCGGCATATCTCAGACTGCCACAGGCAGGAGCAAATGCCAGGAAAACCTGCCAAGTCATGTGTAACAAATGTTGTTGGTTTGCTTAAGTCACTGGGCCCGTGATGGAACACAAACCAAGAGATTTGTTAACTACATGGAGTTTATTAAAATGAGGAGAGAATGAGAGGGGGGAGGAAAGACAGAGACGCAGAGAGAGAGGGGGGGGCGAAGGGTGAGAGAACAAGAGAAAGACAGGAAGGACAGAAAGAACAGTAAGAGAGTAAGAGAGCATAAGTGGGCGGGGTCTGTCTTTATAGGGGTCCTTTACACCTGCTTGCAGACTAGTACTTATGGAAGCCTGGGCTGGCCATAGTACTGCCTGAGTGCATTCTGCCAGGTGACAGGGGCAGGCCAGCATAATGCCTTAATCCTTACAGTGGGGGTTTATAGAGAGTGTGTGGGAACAGATCAGAGAAGCCAGAGGACAGGGAGTACCTCTCAGAGTGAAGCATTGTCTTCTGGACATGAGAGGATTGCTGTACTAACGAACTCGTAGCCCCTATAGCTGACCGCACAAGACCTATACAAGATCAAGCCTACACGACTCTAGCATGGGGGTAGGAAAAGTTTCATGAGTTCCCACCCTGGAACCCTGAAGCTATGCACTTTCAATGGCTTCTGGGGGTTGGAGCTTTCTTTAGGAATGTAGTTCTTGGTAGGTCAAACCTACTCCTGTGTGTGGTCCCATACCCAGGAGCATCAGGACAGCTCATATTGGAGTCTATGGGAAAAAAGGGGGGGACACAAAGTTGAGGGGTGTGTAGGGAGGTAAGGGACAATCTAAGAGGAGCTAGGGGGAGGTGTTGGGGTGAATATGATCAGTATACATGGCATGAAATCTCTAGGAATTAATAAGAAATGCAGAAAGTTCATTTTTTTTTTGTGGAAAGAATGTGCTGGGAGTGCCATACAGTGTTAATCAGAGGCATTGGAACATTTCAATGTAACATCTGAAGAAAATGAGGCCCCTTTTCATCGAATCTGGTTTGCAAGTTGGATTTCTATAGCATATACTGTCCTCTGGCTCAACTTCAGTTACCCAGTTACAACTTAGACGTTATAGGAAATGAATAAATGATGACTCCCGACAAGCACAATGTTGAATATATGACCTTCGGCTTGCATTTAGTTTCCTGTCTTTAGCTTCAGACCTGAGCAGTATTTGCATACACTTTTATAGAAACAGAAATGATTGTGTGATGTCAGTGTCTGAAGCCTAGGATGTAGCGGAAGTTCCCTTTCTGAAACACTAGGGCCTGAGTCACTAGTTTGGTGTGTGAAGGGTGCCGAGGGATGAGGCATAAGGCCATCACTTCCCGGGAGACAGCTGGTCTTGAGTCTGTAAACCACAAGGAGGGCTGTTGCAGCACAGCTGGGGAAACCAGCCCTAGCCAGGCTTGCGGGAGAGTTGGGTATGTTTAGTTTCTAAAGGACATTTGTTTTTTCTAACTCTTCTGTCTCTCTCCCGAAATCTGGCAGGCGTTAGTCATCTGCAGCTCAGCACGAACCCACAAGTGTGCTCCTGGTGTGTCTCTGCGGGCTTCCTCCCGGAGCCCCGCCCTCGGGCTCGCGCTGCCTCACTAGAGCAGAGGACACCCTAGCCTGGGGTGTCCTGGGGTCTCCAGGGCGCTCAGCATCCTCTGCGGCACAGGATCGCCCCTGGGCTCTGTGCGCGTGCCTGGCGCAGGAAAGAAAGTTGTAAAGTGCCGCGAGGAGTTGGGCGGTCCGAGGAAGGGAGGCGGAAGGGGAGGACTCGGCTGAGTTCCCGCGGCGATCGTGGGGTCCCCCTGTGTCCGTCCTGCAGCTCACCACGGCAGCTAGACGTCAGCTCTGCTGTCCCGGGTAGGCGCTGGAGACTCAACCCGAGGCCGGGAGGAACTTATCCAGAGAGTTGTCGCCTCGGGCCTTATCCTCTGCTGCAACTCTCCGGAATCCGGAGGGGGAGGACTTCACCGCGCGCCCACAGGGATTTGTCCAGAGTTCCGGCGGCAGCTGCGACGGCCGCAGAGACTCCCTTTGTCCTCCCAGGACCTCCCTCTCTCTTATTCTCGGTGGCAGCTGTCGGGTGGCGCTGAGCCTGATCGGTCGTCCCAGCCCCTCTCAGCCTCTGACCCCGGGGTGAGTCCCGGGTGACTCCGCCTCTTCGCATCTCTGCTCTCCTGATCCAAGAGCCAGACCCCGGAGCTCCGAGCCCTGAGCCCAAGGGGCTGTGAATCAGAGGGAGCTGCCGGGCCCCGGCTGCAGGATGGTGGCGGGTCGGTCCCGAGCGCGCAGCCCTGGGAGCTGGCTGATCCTTGGCCTGTGGCTGCTGACTATGGGCGGTCCGGGGTCGTTGCTACACGCCCAGGAGCAGCCCTCTTGCAAAAAAGCCTTCGATCTGTACTTCGTCCTGGACAAGTGAGTGAAGGGGTCAGGGTCTCCTGTGAGGGCAACGTTGGGTCAGCTGGGACTGAAGTTGAGCAGTGTTTGGGTTCTGGCGAAGAGCAGTGGGAACTCTCACTAGGGTGCCCTGTTGCTGCTTCCTTGCAAAAAGCAAGCGCTTTGACTGGAGAGGGGTGGCGGGATCCAGGTGCTACTTGGTTCTCCACCGCTTAATTTAGTTCTGGGGTCTCTTGGGAAATGAGTGTGGTCACCTGCAGCATGTTTCACCCCAGGAACGGTTTTAGCTCCTTGGTCCCTTTATTACATTCCTCCTAACCCACTCTAGGCTCCCTAAAGTTTGCCCAATTTTGCCCTGATCACAGCGCTTTCATGGGAGCCAAGAAAAAGGCCTTAATATACTCAATGTGGTTTGCATTTCCTGAGAAATAAGAGCTTGTGTTTTTATTTTGAAAAGCCGGGTCTCACTTTAAACAATCGTCAAGAAAGCTGCTCCTAGAGAAGTGTGGTCTTGCTTGCTTCCTCGATTCTGTTCAGATGCTAAAGTTTCTTCTTGGAAGGAAACATGTACTTTACTTTTGAAGAGGGGGCCAGGACCCCGCCCCCAACCTCACGGAACAGAACTGAAGAAATGTTTGCAGTTTAACTTGGTGTTTTGCTTTTCTGATCGGGTTATCTTTATTTTTTTCAGGTCTGGGAGTGTGGCAAATAACTGGATTGAAATTTATAATTTTGTCCACCAGCTTACAGAAAGATTTGTGAGGTATGTCTCCCCATTTCACCCTTCTTGCCACGAGAGGGGAAATGGATGAAGGGGCCGGGTTTCCTGAAGTGTTGAATTTTAAGCGTCTCGAGTCCTTGTCCACACGTTCTGTGGGATCTTTCAGCTGTCCCTCGAAGGTTCACTTCACCTGGCTCCCAGAAACTTGGGTCAAGCAGTGGGGAAACATCTTCAAATACAATCCTTAATGTCTTTTCCTTTTCCAGTTTTCGTCTGTTTTGAGTTTGAGCTATGCTTTCTCATAATTGATCACATTAAAAAGTAAATTTTATGCTAATAGCATCCATACTATATTTTCAATTCCACACACTTAGCACTGTAAACGTCCACGTTAATGGAAATAAAAAAAAGTGTTGGAAAACTTTAAATGAACACGTGTTAATAACCCACTAACAGAAAAAGCACTTATGTGTGGTGTGTGTGTGTTTAAAAAAATGAGTTGTATTTACACAGTGTGTGGGTGTGTGGCTGGTTTAAAATTTGACTGTTCTATATATGCAGGAGGCTTTAGTAGCAAACACGGTTTTGCTCGCCTATAAAAAGCATGGCTGCTAGGAAATCCAGCTTAGTCTCTTATTTAGAAGTAACTAGGAATTAGTGGCATCTCCTATTTAAAAATAACCCTTGGAAACCATGTTTTTTTGTGTGTGGCTCCCCCTCCTTGTTTTTTTGGAAGAAAAAAAATGCCAGGAACAAGTGCAAGTTTATCAGGATAATGGAAAGGGACACGAATAGGAGCTGTGTCATCAAATATTGCCTCCTTCAGTCTTGTTAGCCCAAATGTTTTCTGTAAAACAGGCTTGGATGATCAAAACATTTTGAAAGTCATGTTGCAAGTAACTTCAAACAATCTGTAGAGGCCTAGGCAATCCCTGCTTTCGGTTATTGGCAAGCAGTAAAACTACTCCTATAAAAATGTATGCCTGCCCATGTTCAATCATCAGTCGCCTGCCTCAGGAGCCAAAGAGAGCAAGCACTCGGGTTCCTGGACCGGCTCTGAGGTAAAGCAGTCTAGGAGAGAAAAATAAACAAGTCCCCCCCCCATTTATAATTGTCAAAGTAGAATAGACAGTTGTTTTCAGTTAGATCCTAGAATGTGCCGGGAGTGCCATCCAATGTTAATCAGAGACATTGGATCATCTGAAGAAAATGAGGCCCCTTTTCTTTGAATCTGGTTTGCAAGTTGGATTTCTATAACATATACTGTTCTCTGGCTCAACTTCAGTTAACCAGTTACTAATTAGAAGTCATAGAAAATGAATAAAAGATGACTACTGACAAGCACAATGCTGAAAGTATGACCTTCAGCTTGCATCTAGTTTCCTAACTTTAGCTTCAGACCTGAGCAGTATTTGTACACACTTTTATAGAAACAGAAATGATTGTGTGATGTCAGTGCCTGAAGCCTAGGATATAGATTGGAAGGTTGAAAAGGCCAAATGAAACAGTGATTTCTTAATGCAGTAAGTACTCTTGCTTTAGGGTGAGTTTTGTTTGAGCTCTTATTATGACGGCCTTTAACTCAGACTGACTTCTCTTCAGCTCCAAGTAATTCATATCAATTACCCCATAGGGCATGGCCTTCTGCAAGGAGCTGAAGATCGAAGGAAGGAACGTTTTTCTAAGGAAGCATTTTGCAGCAACCTAGAATCCTTCCAGTTATTCTCTTTCTAGATGTAAACCCCAGGAGGTCGTGGAGGAGTGTTCTGAGGACTGAGAAGCACTGACTACATAAAAAGAAATGCAGCTCAGATAGCAAGACTGCCCAGCAGAGTTAGTGGATCTACTTAGAGAGGTCCATTTAAGGGAAGCGGGGACTGTTGAGTGAGACTCATTTTAAACGAGACTCTCTGGCTCTGCCTCTGTCTTAATTTACCAATATTTCTTTAAAATACGTTTTAACTGCCTCTTTCCTTGTTTTGCAGCCCTGAAATGAGATTGTCCTTCATTGTGTTTTCTTCTCAAGCAACCATTATTTTGCCATTAACTGGAGACAGGTTAGTGCATTATCATTTCAATGTAGGCTTTTAGTAGAGATGAATCATAAAGGCATGATTGATATTGCCCTGTGATGATTCAGGCCGCTTACTGGGATTCAGCGAATGCACAGACAATTCAGTTCTCCGCAGTAATAGAGGCGGGAGGCAGCGCGAGTAATACACAGTAGATCATCTGAAAATCAATATTATTTATGTTGGTTGCAGAGCAGAGCTCAGGTCCCTGTCTCAGTTGTGGCTTCACCACTTGTCGCCTTTCTCCCTTTCTTACTGTGAACAGCTGTACATTTTTCTTACTGAAATGCAGTCTGTGAGTCAAAGAGGAATTTGGAGAAAGAAGAGAGATGGGTGTATTTGGATAATTTATTAGGTTCGGCAGATAGTTCAGATTTCCGGTCCTCCGAAGTTCAGTGATGCTGAACATATTTAGCTTCACACACACACACACACACACACACACACACACACACACACACACACTCTCTCTCTCTCTCTCTCTCTCTCTCTCTCTCTCTCTGCTTTGAAAAGGAGTGGCTTCCCTGTCCAGAGTCATAGTCTTTCTTGTGGCCATTTCTATGATGTTTGATCTTATCGTGGCACTTTCGAATTAGCCATTCACATATCTAATTATGGCTGCTTTTCCTGGGTTTTGTAACATTGCTTACTAGACCATATCTGTAGTCAACAATGGGATGTTACTCTTCAGTTTTGCTTCATTTCTTCTAACATGAAGCATGTAAAAACATTATTTAGTGGATTCTTGTTGAATGAGTAAATGAGATGACATCATTTTGGAATCATATCTTCCTGGCTTATCGTTTTAAAGCAAGGGTGATGCTGCACTTTGGTTTGAAGGACGTGTAGATTTTTGGAAACTGATTGTGGAATAGTTTTTATTTTGTAAAGCTCAGTTAATATGTACTAACACTTACTTCTTGAACTTTCAGTTTTGAAAGATTAAAAAAAGGATAATATTTTAAAGAGCTCACTGAGATAACTTGTTTACATTTCATTGACTTGGTTTGGAAAATTAATATGTATTTTAGTGTGTGTGTGTGTGTGTGTGTGTGTGTGTGTGTGCACGTGCTTACATGTAACCCTTGTGTTAAATTTTTCTCTTCTTGGAGAGGAAGCCCCTCTCTATGTTGTGAGTCCATCCAGGCCTTCACTGTCTGCATTTGCACTTCACCTCTGTAAGTTAATATGTACACTTGATTGTTAGCAATTGCAGTGCCTTATAGCCCATTAGTATACAGATTTTTGGTTTTATGAAAAGGAGATGTCTCTACTGACCACTTTAATTTGCAAAGAGTCAGGTTTGGATCTGGCGTGTCAAGGAAGACAGACTCAGAATATATACAATGCCAGGCATGTTGAAGAGTCAGTAATTGACAGCTACATACATTGTGCCAGGGTTCCTGCTAGACACTTTGCATATGGGTCCTCCACCATTCTGAAGATGAAACATAGTCACTGGTCACCCATCGTGATGATGTTTAGACATGTGTGGAGGGGATTTAAATCTTTTATCTAAGCTCAAGATATGTTGTTTGTCAGTGGTTAAATCCAGTGCAGGAGCGACTGAAATAGGTAGGAGAAGGGACTCTGAAGAGCCAACATAACAACACACTTCAGTGTTACTCTATTAAGTCTGCTTGAGTTCGAATCCTGATCCTCCAGTTTGCTAGTTGAATGACTAAGGATAAGTTGCTAAATACTAAGCCCTTATGACTCATTTTTCCTCATCTACTTGATGATGGTAATGAGGACAAAAATAACCCCTACCTTATAAGATAGTTGCAAGAACTGAAGGTAACAAATATGAGAAAGGAGCCCATATATTAATATTCATGAGATAAGAGCTTGGAGCTGGGGAGAAGGCTCCCTCAGTAAAATGCATGCATGCAAGCTTAAGAACCTGAGTTCAATCCCTAAATACTGTGTGAAAAATGCTGGCTGTGGTGGTGCAAACGTCAGCACCAGCAGTTTGGAAGCAGAGACAGTGCATTCTCTGGGCTTGCTGTACAGCAAGACAAGCCTAGCCTGATCAACAAGCTTCTCACCAACAAGAGATCCTGTCTCAAAACAAAAACAAAAAGAAAAACAGTGAATTGCTTCAGAGGTGTAACACCCATGATTGTCCTCTGGCTTCTACATACACATGCATTATTCTCCTCTGGCTTCCACATACATGTGTACACAACGAGAGACGGATCCATTACTCAGTATCAGTTTCTCTGTCTCTAGAACACAGACATTCAATCTGCCATGTTTTCTTAGAGTTATTGTGAATATCCACATAAGAAAATAGGCAGAAGGATACCTTATATGTCATAGAATAATCTCCAATAAGTTGCCAATTTATTAGTTCTATTAGTTGAATCGGTATCAACTTTCTGTCTTTGGATATAGGTTCACTCCACAATTTTAAATTTAAAGAAACAGTTTGCTTGTTGAGATAGAAGATCAGTGGGCAACTGTTTCCGATTCATGTGGATCTCAGTATTAAAACCTAGGAACTGGAGCACTTACTGTTTATAAACTTTCCCAAGGGTGTGTGTGTGTGTGTGTGTGTGCACAAGTAATCTAAGCACATGATTTGAAAGGCAATAGGTAAGCAAAACTAAAAGTACAGAGAGTTTCGCAATTTTGGTTGTATTACTCATAGTTCTCAGTACTTTGGCAAATACAAGAAGTAGTTCTTTCATGTTTCTCAATGGTTGCTAAACAGTGAAGCAAGATGGGAAGGCAGTGAGTACTGACATCATGATTGTGTCTCCTGTTATGATTTTAGCATGATGTCCAGTGTCATGGAAATTTCCAAAATCATAACCATAACAGACAATTTTCAGTTACACATTTTATATACTCATTGCTTAATTTTTTTATTACATCAGATACCTTACTCTCTTCCAATGACTTTTGTTTCCCATGCACTTATCTACCTACCTGCCTGTTTGCTTTATATGTGGGATTTGGAGTTCACCTAGATAGTGATGTAATGTATGTGTATGTGTGGGGGGAGGGATAGATAGATAGATAGATAGATAGATAGATAGTCAGGACATGATTATGTACATAAATAACCAAGAATTGTATTAGAGTGTTAGGGAAGAAGCAATATTCAGTAAATATGCGGCCTCTCAGAATATGAAATTGGAATGAATTTTGAGAATATTACTAGTTACTATGTCACATAACTGAGAATAGTGATTTGTACCCAATTCTGCTCATCATTGTTTAATTCTGTGATAATGATTTACATAAAAACATTTGCTGAACAAATATTATGTGTCAGATGGTCTTTAAAGTGCTGTTTTTGCACAGCGTCTGTTAACATTAATAGGTATGGTAACTACCTGTACTTTGAAATGGGTCTTCTACCTGGTCTAAGGACTCCCAGTGCCAAGCAGTGTGTGATTCTTTAATGTTTCTGTAGATTATGTCATTCTCACACCTAAAACAGTCTAATCACCTAGAATAGAAGTAAATGTCTCTCAGTGTTCTCTCAACCAGTCCCCTCCTTAGTCATCCCCATGCACTCCATAGTCCTTCCCCCAGTCATCTCTGTGCACTCCACGGTCCTCCCCCCCCAGTCATCCCTTTGCACTCCACGGTCCTTTCCCATTCCAGGAATAAGTCAAGCTTATTTGCACATTAGGCCCTTTCTTCCTTCTCTACCCCAGGTCTTCTCTGAGGTCTTGTTCTTGTTGTCTTCCTTTCCTAGGCTGGGGATGTAGCTCATTGGTAGATTGTTCATGAATATGATCCTAGGTTTGACCCTAATATCAAAAAACAAATGAAAGTGAATGGGCAAGCAAAACCCCAAACCAACCAACCAACCAACCCCCAACCAAGCAACCAAATAAAAGCTTATCTCTCACAGAACTTCAGAGAAGCTTTGCCTTGCCTCCAAGTCTAAGGTATCCTTCCCCTTCCTCAGTATCTTCAAAACCACTGGTAAGCTATTATGTAAAAATAATTAATCAACTTGTAGGCTAAACGGACGCTGTAACGATACGCGACACACAATTACTGACAGTAAAGCTAAGTATTTAATGTAGAAAATTACTCACAAGATACCAAACCCAGAGGAGCCAAACAGTTCTCAGCTAGCGGCCGGACCGGAAGCCGAACTCCAGGAAAAGAGACCGAGACTTCCTGTGTGCTGTCTTTTATGCCTTCCCCCCGTAACGCCCCTAGCCATGCCCAAAAGTGGGCCTGGCTAGTGACGTAGTTCTGCCTACGTACGTATACGTCTTTACGTCCAGCCGTATACGTCTTTAGTCCTGCCTAAATTGGGTGTGGTTAGCGGTGTGGTAAACCGCCCTTTTATTACCTCATCTGTATGCGCCTCTAATAAGTCACATGTTTAATGGCGGCATCAGACGTCCTCCTACATCAACTAATTGATTAATTAATTCATTTGTATCTCCCTGAGCCTAGAGTATAGGTTCTTGTTGTTGGCTCATATACCCAGCTCTGGAACAGAACCTCTACACGGTAGAAGCTCAACAGATCCTCGTTTAATGACACAATTCTTCTGATGCCAGCGCCTCAGTTAGTGGCTTAAAGCCACTGTAATAAAGTGCACTCTAGTTATGTCAGCAATATAAATCTTGCCAATGTAATGTAAATACTTCTATCTGCTACATTTCCCATTCCTGTTCTCATACGGCAGTTGTAAATATTCTCACCTTTCTTTTCAGTATATATATTTGCCTCAAGTTAGGAAAGTCTTGTCTACCCCAAGTAGTCTTTAGTTTTTGAGCACAAGATGACTTAGGAAAAATAGTCACTGTGTAAACTTGTAGAGATGATAGAGGTCATTTAATTAGCTTTATAGAATAGAATCATTTTTATTGTTTTAATTAGTTTCTTCTAATTCCTTAAAAACAGAATTAAATATTTACTTGTGGGGAAATTGTTCTCAATACACAGTTGATAACTCATCAGTTAGCACATAATTTTTTTTGTGGAAAAAATTGTCAGTATCTCTAAAAGTAAAAAGTAAAAACATTTCCACCTTTTGTCCTGGCCCAGCAAAGACAGATATAGGTACAAAATCAGACACTAAATAATTATTTGTTATAATGAGAAAGTATAACCAATCTATATGCTCATCAATTGATGATATTTTAATAGTTACCATATATGATAGGATGAAATGCTATGCAATTGAGTAAATAAAAGTACTTATATAAAACATGTATAAGGTGTAGTATATGAAAAATCCAGGTACAGAAAACTTAACAAGATTATTTTTTTGTAAAAGAGAAATAAAACAGAATTTTTAAATATATTATATGTGTTCAAAAACACACAGAGTAGAAGGCTGGAAGGTAAATGATAAACTGTTAATGGTACTGTTGTGGTCAGGAGACTGAATATAGAGGGAATCATTATCATTTTGACCTTCATGTATTCAACAGAATATGTTTGTAGAAAAAGCTTTTAATCCCAGCACTCATGAGGCTGAGGCAGGTGGATCTCTGTGAGTTCGAGGTCAGCCTGGTCTACAGAGTGAGTTCCAGGTTAGTCTCCAAAAACTACAGAGAAACCCTGTCTCAAAACCCCAAAAACAAAACAAAAAATTAAATTTATTTTGTGTACATTGGTGTTTTGCCTGCATATATGTCTGTGTGAGCATGTCAGATTCCCTGGAACTGGAGTTACAGACAGTTGTGAACTGCTGTGTGAGTGCTGGGAATTGAACCCAGGCCCTCTGGAAGAGCAGCCAGTGTTCTTAACTGCTGAGCCATCTCTCCAGTGCCAGAAAAGCTTTTTTTTGTTATTCAGCAGTTACTTTATGAAATAAGATATATACACACAAAAGATGCTTAATACATTAGTAGTTAGAAAATTGTAAATTAAAACCACTAGAAGCTAACTACTCAATATCCATTAGAATAGTGAAAATCAGAAAGACTGGCCAGTACTGAACTGATTCATGCACTCCAGATAAGACAAGAAAAGTGGTGAAACCTCATTGGAAAACTGACAATTTCTTAAGCATTTGAACATACATTTGTCATATGATCTAGCTATTCAATTGCTTAGTTGTCGCTGAAAGAACTCCAAAGCTTTTTGTACACAGGTAAGTTTTTATGTCATTTTTAAAATCACATCTTTATAAAAGTCAAAGCTAAAATCAAGACAAACAAATGTTCACTGGCAGATGAGTAAAGACATGTGACATACCTACACACTGGGCTGTAGCTCACCAAAGAGCAAAGCCACCAACAAAAAAAATACATACACCTAATAAAAACTCAAATTATTATGCCAAGTGAAAGGAATCCTGGAGTAAAATAAAATATACCATATGATTTTCTAGTGACAATTTGGTGCCTGTAGAGGGACAAGAATTGAAAATGGACAGAGAAACATCAAGAGGTCAATATGTTCATGATTGTAAAAATTTATATGTGCCATCCATGATAAGTTAGCAAGCACACAATTTAAATATGTGCAATACATTGCATACATAGTTGCTCCAATAAGACCTTAAATATGGGAAAGGGGAAAGGATAAAGAAAGAAGAGGAAGCAAGGGAGGAAGGAAGGAAAGAAAGAGGGAGGGAAAAGAAGAAAAGGAGAAGGGGAAGGAGAAGAGAAGGAGGAGAGGAGGAGGAAGAGGAAAAAGAAGAAGAAGAGGAAGAAGAAGAGGAAGACGAGCAAGAAGAAGAGGAAGACGAGCAAGAAGAAGAAGAAGAAGAAGAAGAAGAAGAAGAAGAAGAAGAAGAAGAAAAAGGAGAAGAAAAAGAAGAAGAAGAAGAAGAAAGAGGAGGAGGAGGAGGAGGAGAAGAAGAAGAAGAAGAAGAAAAAGAAGAAGAAGAAGAAGAAAGAGGAGGAGGAGAAGGAGGAGGAGGAGGAGGAGGAGAAGAAGAAGAAATAACTAAATAACTGTAGGTAACTATATTTTCCAGTGCCAGAAAAGCTTGTAAAATGCTGAATTAAAGAAACATCCCTTAGCCGGGCGGTGGTGGTGCACGCCTTTAATCCCAGCACTCGGGAGGCAGAGGCAGGCGGATCTCTGTGAGTTCGAGGCCGGGCTGGACCGATAGCCTCCTAAACAATACAGAGAAACCCTGTCTCGTAAAAACCAAACAAAAAAAAAAAAAAAGAAAGAAAGAAACATCCCTGACTTCTGTAGCCAAGGGTTACAGACTTTGGGACAGAGTGGAACGGAGGGATGGAAAAGCAGCATTGAGATGAAGAACACATTTGGTTGGAAGACTGGACCTTGGGTCAGGTGGACACAGGAGCTCCGTAGTATATGGATGACACGGGTGTATCTTAACTTCTTGAGCCCAAGTCCATAGCTGCGTAGAAATCTCTGACTGTCACCACCACAGAGCAATGAATGATGAGATGACTGAACGCTTGCCTGAGAAGGACTAGTTAAGGATTTAGCATACACTGGGTGAACTGAAATGTTTATGACTCTCTGCTTTTCTCTCCTTGTTCCTATCACCTGTCTGTAATTATGTATCTTTAGTTCCCCTGCAAATCTTCATAGTTTTCTTTTTTTTCTTTATGCTTTAAGTGAGGAAGGGGACTAAGGTGGGGCTGGAGTTGAAGGTTATCCCAGTTTCATCCAGTGCTGGGTTACATACGGAAGGTCACCGATTTCAAGTGGTCCCGCTTACACAGGCTCAGACCAGCAGGCAGACTCACCCTAGCGTGACACCAAGCATGAACACTTCCCTGTTCTGTGCTGACTCAGGCTGCCTGTGTTTCTCTTGTGTAATTTTCAAATGAATCAATGTGTCATAGTTTGAAAACATCGCCATCTTCTGCATCACTCTGTTCTTAAAAATTAGTGAACTGGGGAGATGAAATGACCATACTTGGCTTAATTTTTCTTTTTCTTTTCTTTTCTTTTTAAAGCTCTACTAGGGAAATTTGCTTAGAAAAGTCTGCTTTGGTCACGTACTTGCCCTCTGGGTGGGTCTGGTCATGGCAGCTACTAGGTTCTGATAGATATACTAAATAGTTACTTTGCTTTATGAACTTGTCTTAGAGAATCAAGCATACTTTTACTCATGCCTGGGGGACAAATCTGAACACATAGTGAGGAAATCAAGTGATAATACGAAAACATGCAGCAGGGATGAGCGTCAAGGCCAGACCAAATTGGGGAAAGCTATGATTAATTCAGAGTAACAGGGGACACAGTGAGCAGATATTTTCAGGTCCAGGCCACTTCTTGGATTTATTGGTCTAGATTCTGTACCAGGAATGTAGGCCTTAGAGTGATATTTTAAGTAAACAATTGGCAAGATTTTATATAAATCATAGTGAGAGCCTACCATGTCCTAAGATTGTAACACACACACACACACACACACGCACGCACGCACGCACGCACGCACGCACGCACGCACATTCGTGCTCTTTAAAAAATCTATGCAGGGCCTGGAACTGACTCACCACAGCCCGCAGCAGACCTGAGTAGGAAGTACCATCAGCTCCAGATCCAGGCCCATGACTTAGCAAGGCATGGAAGCTCACCCCGTTCATGGTCTTGGAAGCCGTTCACTGTATAAAACTGTAATGACCCAGAGACTACTGTGCTGGAGTGAAGCCCAGCCTGCCCATGAGGAGTAGAACCAGGTGTAGGCCGAGCTGAATTCTGGGCCAGTACCAGCATTAACACTAATTCTACCTTGCCAACCCTGTGAGTGAGGCCATCTGAACCTTCCTAGTTACTCCATCTTCCTCAGTGGTCACATGTGAGCATGGTGAGAAGTGATCACATTATTACACTACTAATATTTTTTTCTGAGGGGGGACAGTTTTAAATGCAGCATTAGAAAACCCCCAAGGAAAGTGTGAGCAGAGAGGGAGATGAAAGTCCTTGTGAAGACTGCTGGAGGCAGGTACATCCAAGAACCATAAGGAGTGTTTCTAAGAACTGGGACTGGTCTACACAAAAATTTCCTGCTTCCACATGAATGTGCCCATTGCTCCTGCTACAGTTCCAGTCTTGTTTATGCAGCTGTTTGTGGGAGAGACAGCACATTTCCTAGTATTACGACTCTAATAATCTTTCCACTCCTTCTTCCTCAACACGAACAGCTTCTTTGATGAGGGCTGAGAGCTACACTTACCTGTGCGAATAAAGATGAGTTTTAGAATGTACTTAGGTATTATGCTGATCTAGTAAAATGGTGGTAGTAGATTTTTTTCTAAGGTCTATTTCTTCACTGGTTCCTGGAAGATGGCTAGATTTCCAGCACCAGGCGTGATTTCCCTCCTGTTGAGTGGGCCTAAGTCTGCTTGGACAGCTGTTGGCTGCATCCAGCATGTGAGGATCACCTGTTGCACCATAATTTCTTGCCATGCTGGGAGTTATGTGGTTCACAGGTGTTGCAACTGGGCGGAACCGTTAAATTGCTTCACTCCTGAGGCAGCTTGCACAGTCTTTTCTAGAAACATCAAAGCTAGACTGAAGGAAAGCAGCTTTCGGGTCATTTCCAGCTCCTGGGTCCCAAGTGTACACAGTCTTCATCAACTGGTGTTCATCTTTAATCCCTGAGAGGCAACCAAGGGTCACGTCAATAATCTATATTGTTTTGGGAATTGCAAAAGGAGGTGTCTGGTGCCTGCTACTAGGGTTTCTATTAGTCTATGGCTCTTGTGAGGAATATTGCCAACCCAAGTGACTTAGCTTTCTTTCAGATTATATATACGTATATACACGTACATTTATATGTTGTATATAATTTCAGATGAATATAAGATAATGTGGTTCCATGAGGTGAAACAACCTTGGCGTTATTCTTTGTCCTCCTTTCTCCTTCCGTATTGACATCCCTTCACCAAGTTATTCTGTTTTTCAGTTCATGTCATCATGCTATTCCCCTCCCAAACCACCAAATTGTCTCTTTATACCTTTCTGGTTTCCGAACTTACTCCATGTTTTGTACTAATTTATACAAATTTTAAAGTAGGAACTGCAGATGAGAGAGAACATGAAACATTTGTCTTTCTGAGTTTGGGTTACCTCTCTCAGTATGATCTTTTCTAGGTTCATCATCTCTGTTATTTATATTTGGTACTCTTGTCAATTATATATGAGTCTCTGCATCAACCATTACCCACTGACAGAATCTTTGACCAAAGTTGATGCCGATTCTATGGACATACTCATGAATATTTAGAACATGCTTTGACATCATGACCACTTAGCAAAACAACAGTTTGTTCTTCTAGTACCTAAGATCTCTCCAGTCATAAGCTTTTGACAAGGCTTGTAAGTATCAGATATAAAATCCTATGAAACAGGCCTCATAGCCAATCAGGTAGTAGTTTATTAATTCATAACCATCATGCCACTATTGCACCAGTGGACGCATTTTGCTGTACTGTAGGCTGGTTTGTAGCGTGTAGGAGCCAGTGCTGGGTAAGACATTTGATTTTTTTTCTCCTCCTGCAGTGTGCACAGTACCTCATGACATCATGTAAACACATCAGGAGAGAATTTCCTGGTTAGTTTCCAGGTCGGCTTCTCTATCTCGAGCATCCAGAGTGAACGTTGTCTTCAGCAATAGGGTTTTTACCATCTAGCTTAGGTGAGCAACCAGAGCCGTGGCAATAATGCACACAGTTTTGGTGCCTCTGGGACCCGTCTGATTAGTAACTCTCTGCATCTGCAATTTCATGAGGTACTTTCAAATTTGTACATTTTGAAGTTGCTCGTATTTACTATCCGAGAGAATACAGCACACAATGTGCATAGTATTTGTAGTTTGTAGACATACACAAAACTTAAAAACTCTTCTTTGTGTGTTCCAAGGAACTAGTAAAGGGTGAGAGAGGGTATTAAATGAGGGATGCAGACTGTGATGAACTAGACTGATTATTCATACTTAAGTTCTCTACTGAGGATAGAAGCAGTAGCAGAAGTGCACTGAATTAATATTAACAGTCAGGGATTGTGAACATGTTTGCATCACTGAATGCTCCACATGTAATAGCTCCTTTAATTTCAAACCAACTACATTATGTCACTGACTTTATACCTGTTTTCACATGGTGAGGATATAGGACCGGGAGACTCCAAAGCTTGCTGTAAGTTATAAGAGCAGTCCACACAAGAGCCGCCAATGAAGGTCAGTGTCTCATGTTTGACCTCTGTGTTCTGGTGTTTGTTGTTTGGTTTGATAGCAATGATGAAAGGTCCGAGGGTCGACAGGCAGATGACCTTGTTCTGTCCCTGACAGGAAGCATATGACAAAAAGAACAGTAACCTTCAATATACATGGAGCAAGAACGTTGCACTGTAGACGCAGTTGCTTTTCACTTGGTCCTGGGGCAGTCTTAGCACTATTACCTTAATTCTTATAAGAGGCAGTTGAAGGCTACAAGTGTGAGATTACTATCTCAGGTTCATGGGCTTTGAGGCTATACAGCTTGATTCTAGGACCTGTCAGCTCACTCATTATGTCCCCAGGAAGCCAGCCTGTGTCACCGGTTTGCAGCTTTTCTAGAAGAACACCACAGCAGTCTAAAGGAGAAGTGTGACACTTCTGCTTCAGGCACTACTCTGTCCTCGTCTCTCCAGTTAATACACTGTGTTGAAGCACTTGCGATGTCCTGAATGCTCAGTGCTGCTGAATGATGCCCTAGATATGCTTAAAATTATCTCTAGAATTAGTGAAAACAGACATCAAGGCAGAAATTGCTGTTTATATTTCTTTGGTATAGAAACTGTGTTCAGGAAATTTAAGTAATTGCTTACAGGTGTACAGTGTACCACTCACATAACTAGGGTTTCAATTCATCTTTGATTTCTAACCCCTGGGTCATCCTACTTTATTAGATAGCTTTCCATAACAACTTGCCCTCAGTATCTGTGGAGGGATTGCTTCCAGTACCACTGTCACATACCAAACCCACACATGCTCAAATACTTGGATAGAACTGTAGTATTTGCATGCATCCCACTTCCTGAATACTTTAACTATCTGTACATTTCTGAATGTATCTGACATATATATGTCCTATGCAAATAATTGTTATGCTGAACTACAGTTGTTTAGGGACTAATGATAAGAACAAATGCCTGTACCTGCCCAGTAAAGATGGGTTTGTAGAACCGGGCATGGTGGTGGACACTGATCTACAGCACCCAGAGGCAGGGGGATCATGAGTTTGATGCCAGGTTGGGATTCGAGACTGTGTCTCAAAACGCTAGTCAAAGAAACAATCCAATCTGCAGTTGGTTGGATTTGCTTTTGTGGTACATGTGAATTAGTCATAGTCTTTATCTTACCTTGCTCTGGCCAAAGCTTTGATATAATTGTTCTCATTTTTTTCTTTTACTTCCCCTTTTTTTTCTCTACTTCCCCTTTTGTCTCTGTTTCCTCTTTTGCTCCTCTGCTGTGTGAGCTGTGCTGGGAATCTGGAAGAGAGCAAACTAGATACACAGAATTGCACTAACAGAGAAATGGCTGACATCAACGGGAGCTGTGACTGTCCTGTTATGCTCTTACTGTGCACCGTTAACTCTCGTAAAGGCTCCATACAGCAAATGCTTTGTAGATGAGGAAAAAGGGTTGATTTTGAAATGAATTGATATCTTATCAGCCCAAAGCCATCTTGATCCATGACATTCCAGAAACTCTAGCTATGGCTTAAGAGAGTGTCCTGTTTAGTCCAGACCCCTTCAGTAGAACTGACTGGTAAACTTGGTAGAGGAAAAGGCTCTCCAAGAACATGGGCAGTTTTAAAATCAGGTAAGGCAAGAGGTTCCTAAAACAATATGCCGAGATTACCTTTCCCCTCCCCATCCTCCTCTTCTCTTCCTTTCCCTTCCCCCCTTTGTTCCTCCCCAGCAGAGACATGTGAGTGACACTGCTAGACCTTAATCAGTGTGTAGCTTCCCCATCTCCCCCTCCCCCTCCCTTCCTCTTTGTCCTTTCCCTCCATTTTTCTCTAGTTGATCATGGGGCTTTGTTCTCTGGTTCCTAATTTTAAAAATTGTGCTTAATAAATAGTTTTATTTCTTCTAATTCTAACTCTTTCCAAAACATACTTGAGGCTTCTTAGGACTTAATACCATGAATAAAATATGAAAAAGTAGGTAAGATCTTAGAAAAGAAGATTAAACAAGTGGCTAGCTACAGGAATTTAGCAGAATTTTGTGACTAAGACATTTTCTGTCCACTTCTTTGCAGTCAGGGCTAGATAAAAAGCTGACATAGGAGCTCCTAAACGCTGTTCCTTTTAAATGAGAGACAGAATAACAGTGGATCTGAGGAAAAAAGAGAGGACTGGGAGGAGTAGAGGGAGGGGAAACTGTAATGAAGATATATACATTCATGTTATGAGAAAAGAATCTATTTTTAATAAGTGGAAAAAAGAGGAATAGACATTTGGAATTTATAAAAATGTTGATGTAAAAAGCAGAAAGGAGGAAGTGTGTATCAAGTACTGAAAGGTGACAACAGCCCTTCAATGGTGAGGCTTCCTGGGGGTTTTATGTGAATGCGGTATCCTTGGCAACAGCTTAAAACAAACACTTATGTGGTTTCAATATTACCCTTCCTGGTAGCTGAAGACACAGCATTAAAGGCAAGCCCAGTGAAGCGGGATTTCAAGATGACATGAAGTTGAGCATCTCTTAGCAGACACACCATTTCTCACCTTGCTTTTCTTCTCGTTTGTACACCCTCTCCTTTGGAGTCCTCTGTCACAGCACCATGAGTGCCATGTGAGAACTCCGTCCTTAATCTACAGCATCATTCACTTCTCTTTTGTTGATTGAGAAACTTAGAACTTTTCCTTGTTGGAGGCCCCTTGAGACTTGCCCTGCCTTGTTTCTGGGTTCCAGTTTCCCTAAACGGACACCGACTAAGAAGAGCCTGACAGCTTGGATACTTATGTCACAGGTGGCACACACCTGCCTCATGGGTGTCCATGTGACTGGTTCTTGGCAAGGAACACTTTCCCTCTATGTCTTTGTGACACAAAACGATGGACCTCCGTGTAGTATGGAGGAGCAGGTGTGTGCTAGGCACAGTTAGGGACAGAAGACCTTGATGTGTTCTCTGTTACCCCAAGTGAAGTAGCAGTGACTGGAAAAGACTGTGAATCCCACAGTGGTGGGCTTGTTCCTTCTACTCAGGCTTGCTCATGTTTCTGGCTCTCATATGCAGTGGTGAGTGGGCCCGAGCCAATGGGAAGGCTATTTTTACCACACTGATTCTGTTTGTGTAAGCTTGCACATCAGTTGTCTCTCTCCTTGACAGCAAACATCAATGCTTGAGGACACACTGCCACTCATTTCGAGGAAATACCAAGTATTTGATATTTATCTTCATTCAGGCAAAATGAGGTTTCAATTTGTTTCCATAGATCTCAAACATAAATATTTACACAAAACAAACTTATACATTATGACATTTACTCTGTCATCTGTGGAGCTATGATTATTTCCTAGGGAACATTGAAAGTTTTGTTGAGCATTTATTTTGTAGTAGGCTCCAGGTTCAGAGCACGAGACTACACCAGCAATAGGAGCCACAGCATTTATTGCAGATCTCTAGTCTGAGAAGTGAAAAGTTTCAATTGAATTAGTTAGGTAAGTAAAATGTTACAAGTAACTATGACTTACAATAAAATTTGAATATGGATATGACTAGGAGCTAAGAGTTTAGTGAAAGGCTAAGAGTAGGTAGATTTTTTAAAAACCAATCATTAAAGGAGACAGGTGGCCTCTTTTGAAAGAATCTATTGAAACAGGAAATGCAGTGAGGTATATTTATACCTAGAAACTTGTGCTGTGTTTTCTAGAAGGTACGCGAAATGGAGATTGGATATCTTTGAAAAAATTTCATAATGCTATTAAAATATAATCAATGAGTTACTTTTAAAAATGTGTGAAACATGGTGCATGGCTCCATTCCAGTATATTTCTTTTTAATTTTATGTGTTATAATTACATGTTACACACACAAGCACATGCATATAATCTACACATTAAATTCTTTGTAAGACTCCAGAATGCTCTTTGATATTAGGATGATATTATTTTTATAATTTAACTCCTTTGTTTGTCATCTGCAGTGGTGAGAACATTATTCATTGTTTCTTTAAAGGACGTTAATTCTGCTGATAGTTCCAGTTTTACATTTAAAAAGATTTTTTTGCTTTTATTGAAAACCAAGAATTAAAAAATATTTTTTGAAGATCTTTTATGAACCTTTAAAATTAACAATTCAAACTAGGTGTGGTTGACACATGCTTGTGATTCCAGTACCCAGGAAATTAAGAAAGAGGGGTACAGAGTTCAAGACCAACCTTGACTGCATAACAAGCAAATCCACCCACCATAGAACAAAACAAAATCCTTCAAAAGTTGAATGTATTTTGGACTGTTTTTGTAACATTATTTTATGTTGGGATTATTAGATTTCTTTTCTTTTTTTTAAAGGAGATTTTGATACTTATACTTAAAACTCTAAAATTTGGATCTTCTTTTACTCATCCATATGAAATAGCTTCTAGTAACATTGTAGAATGTCCCAATTAGCCATTTCCACTGGTGCAATAAATCAGTTACGATGAGAAAGAGTGTGCCAGCCTTGGTGATACAAACCTTTAATCCAAGCATTCCAGAGACAGAAGCAGGTGGGTCTCTGTGAGCTTGAGGCCAAGCATGTTCTATACAAAAAATTCTAGGACGGCCAGGGCTTCATAGTGAGACCATGTCTTAAGAAGAGGAGTAGGAGAGAAGACGAAAAAGATGTTTTTTCTTAACAAGAGTTCATTGGTCTCTTGTCCATTCATTCATTTATCTATCCATTCTTCCACCCACCCATCCATTCATCCATTCATTAATTCATTCACCAATTCTGTATTAAGTTCCTACTATATTGAATAGAATATGCTGGAGTTTGGATGTGTGAATAGGTCCTCCAAAAGTGAAGTCTACAGACCTAAGACTTGGTGAGACTGAAGCAGGAAATGTCACTTTCTGTGTGCAAGGTTTAATATTAGTCTGTAAGTGCTTGTAACAGTCTGTAAGGCTAGACATTGCTGCCTTTCTGGAAGGTGGGTGAGAGTATCCAGAACCTTCCAGGGAGGCTGAGGCACTTCACTTTTGCACTTGTTTGTATGAGAAAAAGCACACTGGACTTCTTAGCACCTAATAAAGCAAATGTGATAGAAGGCATCTATTCATGGCTCCAAGTGTGTATTCTATACTCCGATGCTAGGACATGTTCAGTGTCTTGACCATGGTTAAAATTCACCGCATGCCATTAACATGATAGAAAGTATGAGAAGAGGTCTGCTCTTGAGGCCCAATCTTTTCCTTTTCTTTTTCTCACTGGTGGGGATTTTAAGTTATTTAGAGAGTCTTTATCATGGCCTTTGCTCGATCTTTTCCTTTTTTCAGATACAAAATTAGCAAAGGACTGGAGGATTTAAAAGCTGTTAAGCCAGTTGGAGAGACATATATCCATGAAGGACTAAAGCTTGTAAGTCATTTTATATTTGCAGCTATGGGAGAGAGTGGTTTCTTATATAATGGAAATTCCTTTACATGTTTATGTCTATTTTCCCTGTGGTTTAGCTATCCTGGACATGGGACTGGGAGAAAACACGATTTATTGTGATTGTTGATAGGCAAAGTTTGTGTGTATTTTGTCTCTTAACAAATCTTCTGTTTCCCTCTGGGATTATAGTCAGGTTAATCAGTCACAGGTATAAAAATCTGTATCATATGAACTCAATGATATATATATATGTAAATATATATATATATTCCACATATTTCAAATAAAAATGCTAACACAAATACCTGGTTTTATCAACTAGTACATATAAATGTGTATGTATTATTTTGTAATCCTTTGACCTGGAACTGACTTGTGAAGCAACCTCGTTTCTTATCTAAATTTAAACTGGAAAAAAAATAAAATAAAAAAAAATTTCAGCACAAAAAAAATATTTTATTTTTGTCAGACCAATCCATTCAGCCCTATAGACAATATTGATTAAGAGTTAAAACTAGGCTGGGTGGTGGTGGTGCACACCTTTAATCCCCGCACTCAGGAAGCAGAGGAGGCCTGTGAGTTCCAGAACAGCCAGGACCATACAGAGAAACCCTATCTTCACCCCCCTCTAAAGTTAAAATTAAATGGTTAGTTGTATAATTGTCCTTCATTTTCAGGCAAATGAACAAATTCAGAATGCAGGAGGCTTGAAAACCTCCAGTATCATAATTGCCTTGACAGATGGCAAGCTGGATGGCCTGGTACCATCATACGCAGAGAGCGAGGTGAGTGAGGAGTGGAAGATGTTCACACTCACATTGTACTTACCTGTGTGTGCACATATAGCTTATTTTGATCTCTCTATCCTCCTTCCCTCTCTCCCTCCCCCTCTCCATCCCTTTCCTACTTTTGTTTCTTCATAGGCAAAGAAGTCCAGGACACTTGGCGCTAGTGTTTATTGTGTTGGAGTCCTTGATTTTGAACAAGCTCAGGTGAGTTACACCAGATCTGTAAACAGTAACTTACTAACTTGCCTTAAAAATAGTTAAATAGTTAAATTAGCTCTTCTGTTGTGATTTATAAAGACTTTACATAAAATGATGTATGTTTTGAGCTCTCTTCAGATGTCAGAATGTTTATAGGTCCTGTTATAGAAAATGAAACTCAAAATAAATTTCTTGAATATTTGGTGTGGGTTTTTAAAAAAGATAAACATTTAGATTAATGCTATGTAAATGTCTCTTTACCTTAATTGGCAAGACTACGAAGACAGTTATATCTAGAAGTCTTATTTGCAAGAACTTGAAGAGCCCATTTAGTGATCTTTAAGATTTTTTTCATAGCTAAATCTATGTTTTCATAAAATCACTTTACATTTAAATTTTTATGTGAGTAATGGCTAACTCCATAATCTGCTGCCATTCACAGCAGTTAGACCACCTCTATATTGCTTTGACGTTGTAGGTAGTGATCTTAGTTTATTCATGGTAGTATCTTTGGAGGGAAATTGGGCTCCTCACCATCAGTCCTTGGCCTAGAATTTTAGTTGCATTTTATAGTTACATAACACTGTTCTCTGTGCATATGTGTTTGTGTGTGTGTGTGTATGTATGTATGTTTGAGCATTAATGTACAATGTCACTGAATGAATGAGTCAAAGGCAGTAACTTTTCAGAAGAATGTAATCCAAGCAGTTTTCCATTCGAGTTTATAAAGGGCTGCTTGTCTCAACCTCCCCTTAAGCTTTCTTCTTCTTCCTTAAGCTGGAAAAAATTGCTGATTCCAAGGACCAAGTTTTCCCTGTCAAAGGTGGATTTCAAGCTCTTAAAGGGATCATCAATTCTGTGAGTATGCCTCTGGGGTCTGCAGGGCTGACAACTTTACATGCAGTAGTTAGCAAAAGGAGAATGAGCTTTGTGTGTTGCTGCCAACATGATGTAATTCTAAAGACCCAGACTCCTTTGTCCAAGAGCTTTGACATCGTTTCCCACATGTGCTCTGCGATCCTGGGCTGGTGATGTCTAGTTTGAGATTTTCTCAAACTGTCTCCGACATCTCCACCCTTTCAGCATGGACCTAACCATCTCATACCTTGAGAGTTTCTCCAGGTTTTATAGGAGGAACGTAAAATAAAAAAATTGATTGGAATGCGTGATGGCTGCCTCCTCCAAGCCTGCTTGCCGATTAGTCAGGCAACTTGATCCAGCGGCTGAAGATTTGACGGCAGTTGTTCTTCTCATTTAAATGATTGATAGTTTCCCTGGAGCACATAACATTTCTGTTTGGGATTCAGCAGCATCTTCCCTGGTGATTGTTAGACTCTGGGCTCTCCTGAGCAGGGTCTGGCGGGGAAGGCGAGGAATGGAATTTGGAGTCGAGTTCCTGGCTCTTGCCGTAGAGGTTTATGTTTTATTTTACTGCCTTTTGCTAGAAGCACTAGGAACAGTTGCTATTAAGTATTTATGATATTTGGTAAACATCACCCTAGACTGCAAGTGAGTATATATTCTCTAAGCAAAATCTTTTCCCTTAATCTTTAGGCATTTATAAAAGGGAGAAGTATCTCACTGCCAGCATTAGGCTCTGGCATTTTAAAGTTCTCTTTAAAGATCATGTCCCTCTGACAGACAGGGTGAGATTTATTGGCTTTGGTTTTATGAAAATGAATGGAATTTTTAGAGAAGACATATAATTTGGTTCAGTCACATTGAGTGGACATCCCAAATGTAAATGCAGAATAGAACAGAGATTAAATCATTGCAGGATTTAGTAGATTATTAGTTTTAATTTTTTAGTGAAGAATTGCCACGTGAAAAATAGTTAAGTTTTATGGGGAAGATCAGGTCGAATAACAATATGAAGTAAATCTTAAAATCCAAGGGGAGGGATGAATAGTGGAGTCCTAATAAACCGGTCAATGGCGTGCATTTTTGATAGATTTTTATTGGGTTTAGGAATGTGCATATACAGACCTCTCTGGGTTATGTTCTTCAATTTTACTGTTGTTGATGTTCTATGCATATGAAGCTTAATTCAGAATCTTCTAGACGACAGCCTACTTTCCCGAACTGTGGTTGTGGGACAGAAACACAGTTACTTTTCTCTTCAGGGGGAACTTTAGGGTGTGACTTGGGTATACTGTAGCCTGTCTGTATTGAAGCTCTTGGTGGATGTTAGCTTGAATAAGGTATGTCAAAAGAGTCATACTAGAAGGAGTCACATACTTCAGGCACAAATTTTGCAAACCACCTGCATTTCGTCTGAACAGTGCAGATGGGCACCATGTTGTTAGCACAGTTTGGCTCCAGCTCTTTTGTCACCCTTAAGGAACAGGCCTCTTGAGAGACCTTTCAGCCTCGACAGGTTGGAGATTTACAGTCGTCTGGAGTGTTTGTCCATATGATGATAGCTTGGGGTTGCATCTTTCTTTGTAGAAATAAGATGCAATTAAACTACTTCATCCCCCTTTTTAGGACAGAAGTTGCTCAGTCCCTAAGACTACACAAGACCCTTACTTTCCCTTAAATTTGAATCATAACAGGGCACTGACAACTGGAATAGGTGTAATTATAAACGAAGGTCACTTGACTAGGATGGCCTGAGCTCAGTGGTTTAAAGAATAAATGTTGGCAGGTAGCACTGACTAAGATTATGAAGATGTACACATACTTTTATGGGTTTCATGTCATAAATGAAATGGAAGGTTAGCTTAGAGCCTGGCACTTGTTTGATGGTCATGAGGATTTAGGAAGAACAACAAATAAAAATGGGTAGGGAGATTTATAGAATGGAATCACATGTTCACAGTCTCTTACAGTTGTCCTTGTGAGAGCTGGCAAAAGGGATGGAGGTAGTCTGAGGTTGGTAGGAGGAGCATTAGGCAGGACTTCCAACCTGCTGCTGTGGAGCCATGTGACTTGGAATATATCCTGTAATGTAATTCCTCTGAGTTTTAAATTTCACCAGTGGAATGGAAGTGATGAATTTGTATTTTATTAGATCATTAAGAACGTTCTAGGGCAGGGTTGCTGGATTTGAAAACGTTTGATGGGAAGCTAGGAGCAGAGATCAATAATCATATAAGATGCAGTAATTGATCCATCTGTGATGAAATCTATAGGGAAAGATGTTCATCAATGTGTGTGCCAAAGTCTTAGCGATAACAGGATGTAACTGTATCGGGATCGAATTCAGTAAGTGAGTCAAAGCAAGGATTTCTAGATGGTGTGATAATCAATGTCAAGTGTTTGGCCACACACTGCTTCCTAATCTTCAGGTCATGGGATCAAGACTCAGTCACAAACTGGGTAATGAGATCTGGATTTGCTATGTTAAAAGTTATGTAAAATTTCAGGAAGACCACAATTTCTTCTGAGAAAGCCCCCCTTTTCCAGTGCTTCTCAGAGCCAGGTATCAAAAGGGAAGATTTATCCAAAGAATTAAAGTTCCTGAAGGCGGGGGGGGGTGGGTTCACTTGTTCAGAATAAAACTAAGTCAAGGACCTAAGGGGGGGAAGCACCCAGCAGGTTGTCTTTCCTGGTCAGAGTAAAGTCAGTAGAGTGAGCCTGAACCTTCCGCAATATAATTCTTAATTCATGCTGTGAGGACTTCGAGGCGTAGGGGCAGTACTAGAGCTGTTGTTATGTTATCTGTGATAGACTGGTAATAAAACAGTGAATTTGAATAGTGCAAACGTTACCAAAGCCTGAGAGGTCACTGGATCATAGGACTAAAGGAGCAAAAACAGTCAAATGTGACATCTGCAACATCTGCATTTGGTTTCTAATATAACAGCTAGCTCAAGGCAGAGTGAAAACTTCTATACAGAGTGGGCGGAAGTTTACTAGGCAAAAAATAGGAGCTCAGCTGAGAGAGGGGAATCCAATTGACTTTGAGAAAAAAAAAATCCCAGTGGGGATGCCCCTTAGAAAACTGGAGGGCAAGTTAAATGTTAAGGTTGGAAATTTTTAAAATTGAGTCATTGCACCTCCTTTTGTTATTTCTCCCACCACTTGACTGAAAGCACAAACATATATTTCTTTTTTTAAAAAATTTTATATTTAAATTTAAATTAGAAACAAAGTTGCTTCACATGTCAATTCCAGGTCCCTCTTCCTTTCCCTCCCCTCCTCCCATGCCCTCCCACCAAACCTCCCAATATCCCCTCATTTCCCCAGGGAGGGTGAGGCCCTCCATGGGGGTGTCCATAGTCTGTCATTTCATCCAGGGCAGGGCCTAGACCCTCCCACAAGAGTCCAGAGTGAGAGTGCATCTCTCATACAAACATATATTTCTATTGTTTCTAAACTTCAGATTTCTTTTTAATTGTAGTCATTAAAGTTATTTTTGGTTCCCTGAGGAAATGATTACAAGATTTATATGTGAAAATGAAATTGTATTTGAACTACTAAAAGTCAGACTGACTTGTGAGTACCCCGTGGTTCATGGTCAGTGATTCATTACCCAATGCTGTGGAAGAAAAGATAAAAATAAAACAAACCCACAGATTCATGAACAGTCTAGAAAGAGCAAAATTAAAAATGCTCTGTGGAAACTCCCTTGCGTTTATTTTTCAAAATAGGACCGTGGATGTTTCACTACTTGGAATTATTTATACAGATTTTGTTTTTAATAAGAGTATCTTGGAAAAGCTTAAGCAGAAAGAGATGAATTCATCATGAAGCTGGCTTTATAGAACAGCAGTGATCCAATCTTAAGAACACTACATTCAGGGTGACTGTGGTTAATGAGAATTTTGTTTGGAAAAAGATCTGCCATAAAGTACAGGTGCATAAACAGGAAGGGAATGATCCAAGGTGGGGTGTATACAGCAATAGATACTTTCTAGGAGGAACTATACAACATAGATTTAAAAAGTCACTTTGTCCATAGTGTTGGAAATATGAACATTGCATCTGGAGCTAAATAGTTCCTACTCATGTTCATTGTTGTTTCATTTGAAAAAAATCTGAATGGGTGTAAAAAAGAGGAGATACTCATTTCTCTCATGGCAAAGGGAGAAGTTGGAGCCCAAAAACTGTCCGCCACAGTGACTTTAATGAGCATGTTAGCTGGGGAAACCTGTATTTGTAAAATCATGCTTGATGAAAAGCTCAAAACTTGAGCAACTGTAAAGATGTAGTCTTAAGGAGAAAAGAAACCAAATTGCAAGATTTATTCAAACCTGTAGTTGGTTTTCAGAGTGCCAGATAGAAGCTGAATGATAATCACAGATTAGAACACAGACCCCCTTTCATTTTATCTAAAGTCACAAGGTTCCTTAGTTTTTTATTATACCCAAGCAATTAAGATAAGAACCAAAAATCTTGTAATTGGGATACCTAACTACAATTACCTGTCAATAAAAAAGGAGAAACCACTTAAGAATGAAGAGCTATATGCATGGCTGTGTGGAATTCACAGGCAATTTGAAATGGGAGGCTGCTCTTTACTTTTTTTTCCTTCCTTCCTTCCTTCCTTCCTTCCTTCCTTCCTTCCTTCCTTTCTTTCCTTCTTTCTTTCTTTCTCTCTTCCTTCCTTCCTTCCTTCCTTCCTTCCTTCCTTCCTTCATCATCCTTTTTCAGTAATGCTACATTAATAAAGCAAGACAAATAAAATACAGTGCCCTAAATACACATAATCATAAAAACATTCAGCAGTCTAAACCATACTTTGAGCATCCATTGCTTCCATTTACCAACATGTACCTATTCCCTTTTCGAGCTCTAAGAGCAATTTCTTCCAAGGAATACAGATGCAGCATAACCTCAAATAACCCTAGTTATTGCAGAATTCACAGCCTACAGAGAAACAGACTCCTTGTTAATATAGATACTTATACAGTATTTGAACATTCAAAGTTAACTTCAAGTCCTTGTAACTTTGATTTCACCATGTTATTCGTGCTGTACTCCAGTAAAACTATTTGGAACACAGGTGATCAGAATTCATTTGCTGCAAGTGTAAGAGTGAAAAACATAGTAATTTGTAAAACTGGGTAATCCAGAAAAGGGAAACTGCCTGAAGGATAGCTGGATCTAGGTTGGTGAATGTTGTCTATGGTTTTCTTTCTTTATTCTCCCCTGCATAGAGGAGGGGTTCAGGGTAGGGCTTGCAGAAGGCTGCAATAATTGTCTGCGGTCAGCAAGTCCATTGGGAAGTAACTACGACTGGCAGCATTCAGACCACAGATCAGAGATCTGTCCTAGGCAACCGAGGCATGATATTACATCAGCATCATTTAGGCCTCTTGGGGTAGTATTCACCTTTGTTCCCATGGCCTAAGGTCAGGTCAATAGGGAACTGTCATGATCAGTAGCCTCACTAGGTCTATTTGGAATAGGAGACCCTCTCTTCAACAGAGAAGAGGCTTTTTCCACAGAAAAAGAAGATGAAAAGATGTTCTTGGGGAGAAAAGAATCAGTAAATAGTACAATCTACCATAATAATTGAACACATTTAAACTGCTCACAAATAATCTAAACAGGACAGTTTTCTCTTTTATAACCCTACATTAAAAACTCTCTTTAAAAGATAGTATTGGACTAAGTTTATGTTTTAAATGTTATTTCATCCTTTTTTTTTGTCTTTATTATCTCATGTTTGACCCCCTGCCACATGAGTGCTACTGACGAATTTGAATCCAGGCAAATTTTCATTTTGTCTGACTTAAAATGATTTGATTAATTCAAATAGCTCAACATTAAACTCTCTGTTGGCTAGTTATATACCAGCTTGGTACAAAGTAGAGTCATCTGGGAAGAGGGACCTTAACTGAGAACTGCTTCCGTCAGACTGGCCTACTGAAAGTCTGCCGGGCATTCTCTTGATTAATGATAGATGTGGGTGGTGCCATTCCTAGGCAGGTGTGCGGGTCTGGGTTATATGAAAGCAAGCTGAGCTAGTTGTGCAAAGGAAGCCAGTAAACAGCATCCCTCCAGGGTCTCTGGTCTTCTTTAGGCATCCAGGTTCCTGCCCTGACTTCCCTTGATGATGAACTGTAAAGTCTAGGATGAAATAAACCTTTTCCTGAAAAAGTTACTTTTGGTCAGTTTTTATTACAGCAACAGAAAGCAAACCAGGAAATGGTATTCATTTACATGTCTTTTAGCCAGGAGGCCTGTGTTTGGTATTGGGAAAGTCCTTGAACTACATGCCCAGCCCTATATTTGCTTTTCAATCAAATTTGTTTAATATTAATTGAGCAAGTGATATTTATAAGAAAATGTTCCATATATTTTTTATATTAGGTTGCAGTTTAAACATATGATAATTCTATTAGTTTAAAATTATTTACTACATTTTAATGGAATAGGCTGTTTGGAAATAAGGAAGCTATATGGGCTTTTAAATCTGTCTTGGCTTAAATTGGTAGTCGAGAGTTTGTTATTTTGTTTTTTCCAAACTGAATATTTGATATTTAAATATTAATGCTCTGAGCCATGTCTTATACTGTTATCATAAGCTTTAAAGACACCAAAGGTTGTAAATAATATTTTGACTTCGTTGTTCCATTTAATGTATTCCAGGTTAAACTTTTATCGTGGGTGTATCCCAAGTATAACTTTTCACTAAGCAACCCTATGTTGTCCTAAATTCCAGAAAAACCCCATTAACTATATCATATGTAGTTTTCAGCTCATGAGATGACTTTTACTCTGTGTGTGTCCTACTAGATACTGCAACACAGCTCTAATATGTAGACTTGTTCAGGAAATTGTATGATCTCAATCAAAATATACAAAACTTCATATACATGAGACATGCTTTAAATACATCATAAAATCTATTTTTTCTACAAGCAATGGATCCTTGACACCACTATCATTTTTTTTGGTTACTAATCAGCAAATATAAAGCCCCAAGTGTCAAATGAAGACAACATAATGCACTTATGGTAGCCAGAGGAATTCCTGGAATAGCTGGGCTGACTTAGACCTGGTTCCCACCCGCCAGTTCTATGCCAATTCTGCTTGCAGAGGTCATGTCTGCCCCTTGTTAGCTAGGGAAGAACCTGTTCTCTTTTAAAAGTCTGCAGCCTGACACTGCATGAGACAGAGGCAATTTAATTCAAATTAACTTGAAACATGCCTATAGTACCCAGGGAGAAACACCATTCTGATACTGCATCGAGTTGGACTGCAGAGAAGGGACAACAGTGACATCTACTTTCATCTCAGGCCAAACATCTGTGCCCTCAAGGAGGCCAGCAGGCAGCTGCCACAGCTGCCCCTCCACGCTACACCCAGTCTTGCTGCTAACCCAGAGCTAACCCAGAGCAGAGACTAGACATTCTTCTCTGGTTCTTCCCTTTGCCCTCGTCAAAAAGAGAAATTCCATAAAATCAGTGTTTGCAATTTCACAAGCTCCTCATAGTATTCTGACTTCTGAACTGTGCTAATGATATATTGGATTTTTGTGAAACTAGTTAAAAGCAACACAAAATCAGCAATTACTATTTGCAAGGGACACTGTGGTTAGTTCAGCAGCAATGTCTTATTTATTTATTTATTTTGTTTGTTTGTTTGAGACAGGGATTCTTTGTGAAGTTCTAGCTGTTCTGGAGCAGGCTGGCCTTGAACTCAGAGATCTGTTTGACTCTGTACCTCAAGTGCTAGGATTAAAGGGGTGTGCCACCATGCCCAGTTCTTAAAGCCTTCAGAAATGTTTATTACACTATTCAGCTCAGAAAAGAGATTTATTTGGACTTTGAATTTTTTATGTTACTAGAAAACCATTTTTTATTGTTATACACTGTACAGGAGCTCCTCAAACAAATCTTATACAGGAGGGAGTTTCAACAAAGGCATTTAAAAACGGGCACTTGATTAGCACTTTGGAATAGTATACAGGAACATAGAGTTTTTGCAAAATCCAACTTGTCGATCTATTTTCCATTGGATTTCTTCACAAGCCTATAAACAAGGCTTATATATAAATGGTGATGTGTGTACCAATAGTGACTCCTCATGACCTCTGCCTCCAGGAATTTCACATCTTCATGCTCCACTCAACCTGTGTCCTGTGGGAGCAGCAGATGTAGATTGAAAGGACCTTAGAGGCTGTGTGGTTCACAAATAAAGAAGGAAAGAAACTAAGAGAAAAACAGTGAAAGAGCAGCCCTCAGCAGGACACTTAGCATGCACACACACACACTCACACACACACACTCACACACACACACTCACACACACACACACACACACACACTCACACACACCTAAGTCTGCCCCTGAGAGAATGTATGGTATTTATCTTTCTGAGCCCTCCTCTGTTCCCAACCCCCTGTCCACTCCTCTTCCATTTCTGTTTAGGAAAGGGCGGGTCTCCCATGAGTATCAACAAAACATGGTCTATCAAGTTGCGGTAGGACTAAGCACTCTTCCATGTATTACGACTGGGCAAGGGTTTTTAGGCCTGCACAGGTTTCGGGGGCCCTATGCTACAGGTAGCAGTCCAAGTTTCTTTTCACCAGGGTCACAAGCCTTACCCTTTGGAGACACCTTCTGCATCCCTTCCTCCCTCCCCAGCAGGCATCCCTATGCTTGGAGTGTGTATGATTGGCATGCTCCGTGAGCCGCCTGTGCTTTTGTCTACACGTTTTAGATATCCTCTCCATGGTCTTGCAATTTTATGGCTCTCTTCTTCTCTTTTTCTCTTTGGAAAAGGGCTGCTGGTTTTCTTGTTCTAATTCTTCTTCACTAGTTCATGTAGCGGCAACTTCTAGGTGATCCTCTTACCTGGAAGATCTCCGTTTTACCATCTTGAGCTTCTCACTTGGTATCATTACTTGTAGAAAAGATTATAGGGACTGTTGTGCTTCAGTGGTAATTATCATTCAAAGTATTACATGTAAACTATCTACCTACATTCCAACATGAATCAGTTAATTTATATTAAAAATCAATTAATTTATCTAGTTGTTTCCTTCTTAATATAGAATATGGCAAATTCTAGATGAGGAAAGCAAATTTACAAGTCATTTTTATTTCTAAACCTATATTAACTATCTTGTCATTCTCATCCATCCACTCTCTTCTCTGACTATTTTTCATTTGGAAGTGATTTTGGTGAACTTTGTTTCAAACTGTATTACCCTGTGTTTCTAAAAATTCATAATTTGTAGAAGGGCTAGGTGCTTTTTCTTACAAACTGCCTTGACTTATTTGTACCCTAATTTGACTGTTGGTTTGATGGTTAGAGAAACATTTTTGATGCTACCTCTGATTCAGTGTTTTCCAACATAAGCAGGCAGTAGCTGCATTGCACGTATAAAGCAGTATGTTCAGCATGAAGTGGGCTCTGCTATGTAATCTTTTTAAGTTTTTCAAAAGGCATTTTCTTATACATGAAGTTCCACTCTCAACACAAGGTTCAGGTTTCGGATAAAGGACATAATGCTAAGCAAATCCAACTGGATTATGCCCCATGGTGATGTCGACTTCATGACTCATGATGTTTAGAAATGTTCTCCCATTAACCTAAACTACATCAATCATGCTCATTTTCATTAGTTGGAAAGTTTTCAGTTTAGTCCTAACCCACAAAATTTTTCTACCCTGTGTTCTGTATTGTCTTGTTGCCCAGATTCGGTGGAAATATTTAAACATGTTGTTGGCTTGAAATCCCACCCATCCATGAAGCTATTTATCATTGGTCCCAGTTTTGTTATCCACAAGTTTTTTTCTTTCCAAATGTAAGATCTTACTAGATTTGTTTCCTAGACACCGAAGACTCACTGTCATATGTGGAAAATTGTGTCCATTTGGAGAAAACTTTCAAAAGTTCAAATAATGCCCCCTGTTCAGATGCCCATTCAGCAGGGAGAGGCCCATGATATTACAGGTGATTTCAGATCCTGAGTGTCTGTATTTCCGCTGTAACTGAGAAGCACAGGAAATGATTGTAGTTGTTGCCTCAGGACTTCCGTCCTGTCTAGTTACAAGCAGGGGATGTGAAAACCACTGCACTCATCTGTCTTCAACTTTTCGTCAGGAGAGGAATGCTGTTCAACAGCCATCTGGACTTTGTCTGACCTCAATAATGCTGTGCCTGGGAGTTCTAAAAATAGAGACAGAACCCTGGTGACCATGAGGCACAACTTTCTTATCCTTGTTTCTCACTTGTGGCCATGTGCTTTGTTTGGTGGCTTCTGTGCCTTGTGTGGTGTCTTCTGTGACTCAGAGCACGTTAAATGGGGCTGCTCTGCTTGAACACAGACTATTTTTGAGAACAATGTTTGGCTTTCCCAAGGAGTCTGCTTTCTGCACATGAGGAAATTAAGCCTGGGAGACAGACTAGGAATACATTGTCCAGTAAAGAAGCTGTTGTATATTGGTAATCTTTAAAGTTCAAAACAGAAACTGCCACAAAGTGTAGTGTTAAGTGGGAAGTTTGATTTGCTCACTGGCTTTTGCCAGACAAGGAAATGAAAGCATTGGTTTTGATATCAGAAATTTTCATTTATCTGTTCATACCCAAGGCCACCCCACTTTGAGGCAATGTTCATCTCTTCTCTGTTGGTCTAGGTTTACTCTAATCAAATATGGATTTTTACAGTGTACAATGTTAGATTATACCCTGAGATAACACGTGTTTCCAAAGACTTTCGTAGCTCTGTGTGTAATGGTGAATTGCATTTTCTCTGACATTTTTTGGAGTAGGGAGATAACCTCAAGACTGTTAATAAACATAGAATTCTAATGTTACAATTAGCCTTATAGCTTAGCCTTACTTATTTATTAATCTTTTTTCAGATATTAGCTCAATCATGTACTGAAATCCTGGAATTGAGTCCTTCAAGTGTCTGTGTTGGGGGTAAGTGTTTAGAATTTAAATATACCGTGTAAGAAATTGTTTGATCCCCCCCAAGCTAAAATAAATGATTTGAAACTCATGTTGGAAGGAGAATAGCAAAATTAACTTTTTTGGCATCTTTTTTTGTGTAAGAATTTTTAAATAATTCCTTGAAATATTTCTATTTTAAATTCAAATTTTTAAGATGTTATTTTAAATAATGAGCATATTGTGTGACAGGCTTTTAGAATGTTCTGTATATTTAGTCCATGTTTGAGACCTTTCCTATGGCAAATAAAATAAGATACAGAATGCTTTGTCTGAGTGGGTGGTCAGGTATCGGAAGGCGCAGAGCTGCATACTCTGATGACTTGGCCATGTCATCATATCCGCCAGCTCCAGGCACATAGGGAAGTGACTTAGGGCCACAGTGCAGGAAGGAACCAGGTGGCATCATAAGCTGCTCATCAAGGCAAGCTCAGGTCCCCACCTCCCAGATATCCTTGCCCAGACAGTGTGCTTCTCCCTGGCCCATTTTCTTCTTCAAGATTGACCCTGAGTTTGTTTTAGCACAACTTTATTTAGAAAAGGAAAAAGGTTGAGTCCTGGATGAGAAGGAGAATACGTCCTGTATTTGCTACAGAGCAACACGGCTATTGGACAGGTTCTTGCTCTCTGCAACCTCTAGCTCTCTAACAAATGCTCATGGAGATGCTGAGTGTGAAGAGCACACAAGGACATTCCAGAGCATCAGGCCTCTTCTAACTAGTGATCATTAGTTTCCTACAAAGACAAATCAGTGGAAACTTCACTAAAACAACGGCTTTTCTTTGTTAGGCTCCGTCTTCATGCACCTTCCTGACTGTGTCCTTTGAATATACAGTTTTACCTAATCACCACAACAACGTTACTTGGAAGTTTTAACATCCCCAGCTTGCAGATGGTGAAAGTGAGACAGAGACAGATATGGTATTTGTCACTCATCAAGGTCCTTGAGATACTTACCTGTCTGACGCCAGTGCCCATGTTCTCACTGGATTACATTTCAGGTTTTACGTGTACGTTATTAGGATTTACAAGTAAGCCTCCTTGACTCAGTGAATGGAGAGTGGCTGGCAGGTCTTATTTTGGTAACTTATTACAGTGTGTGTGGGAGAGGTTTCAGGAGGGAGAGGTTTGAGAGTATAGAGGGAATTAGTATGAATTAAAATGAAAGGAATCTGAGCATAAAAGACCATTTAGATAACACAAGTGGCCTTCCCTAGGTTTGTAATCTTCAACAAAATCTAAGCTATGTTTTTGTAAAAATGTACTGAAAAATAACAACCAACCAAGCAACCAACCAAACAAACAAAAAACCAAAAAAACCCCACAAAAAACCAAAAACAAAAAACAGAACTCAGTTCAACCAGTCAAAAGCAACCAATACATTTAGGATATTAAAGTAGAAGCTTAGCCAAAAGATAGATAGATCTATGCTGTGGATGTGTGGATCTCTCTCTGTCTCTCTGTCTGTCTGTCTGTTTCTCTCTCTCTCTGTGTACTTGCATTATTTCTATGTTATTTCTAGAAAAATCTTTGTTGGTTCCTTTTTTTGTTTTTGGGTGGACCTCCCAAACTATCCTTGCATTGGAGCTGCCCAGTTCCTAAATTGTAATCTGAACAGATCAAATCTCTAACATGTCTTTGCTTCAGTTTGTCTTTTGTGGCAATAGACCATCACCATTGTGATAGCTAACATACTCTTTTGTAGACAAGCAGCAAGTATTCTAAGCCTGTCAAGGGATTAGTTCTGTCATCTTTTCTTCTTTCATTCTCCAACATTTGGTGCCTATCCTTACATTGTAGATCAGGAGACAGTAAGTAACCTTCCTCTAATCACTGTCACAGCTGTCAGTAATCCAAATGATTGAACCTCTGTTGAATTTTAAGCTTGTTGGCAACGGAAGATGAAGCAGGTTGACACATTTATTTACTACCTTAACTTTATTCCCAGGAGTGGAAAGAGAAAGAGAACATTTTTCTTTTTTATAGAAAAAGTTGTAAGAATAGAATTCTGGGAATTGAGATAAGCCAGGTAATTATTAGTATATTTTAATCCTAATACGTTGGTTACTATGGGAAAACACTTTAATAAAGATGAAGTAACAGCTCTATGTGATAGTGAATATTGTCTCCGCTATACCTACCTAGACAATCTAAAGAAAGCAGCCTTGGCTGGAGTTGCATCTTCATGGTTATTGGTCAAAAGGATAGAATGAAGGAATGTATTATAAACCTCTTGATACTTTGGTTGTTTTCTGTAAAACACTGGTTACAGTGCTTGCCTTTCTTTTTATCTCTAGAGGAATTTCAAGTTGTCCTGAGTGGAAGAGCGGTCACATCCAACAGTCATGATAGCAGTGTTCTCTGCACATTCACTGTGAACAGCACATACTCAAAGAGTGAGTCTCACAAATGCCACGTCACATCAATGTCTTTACACACACAATCCTGAGTACTTCCTTCTTTAAAAGCATTTATTTTTACTTTATGTGTATGAGTGTATTGCTTGCACATATGCTGGTGCCTCTCAAGCCGGAGTTATAGATGGTTGTGAGCTGCCATGTAGATCCTGGGATCAAAACCCAGGTCCCCTGGAAGAGCTCTTAATCAATGAGCCATCTCTGCAGCCTGGGATATTTTCTCTTCCTTCCTTCCTTCCTTGCTTCCTTCCTTCCTCTTCCTTTTTTATTTTTATTAAATTATGCCTAAGAAACCTGCATGCATGCTTCACATGTCAATCCCAGTTCCCTCTCCCAACCTTCCTCCCTTGTCCATCCCCCAGCCCTCCCCCAGTCCCCCAGCCCTCCCCCAGTCCCCCAGCCAGTCCCCACATCATTACCCAGGGAGGGTGAGGCCCTCCTTGGGGGAATCTCCAGAGTCTGTTGTTTCATCCAGGGCAGGGTCTAGGCCCTTCCCCATGTGTCCAGGCTGAAAGAACCTCTCTCCATGTACGAATGGGCTCCCAAAGTTCATTCGTACGCCATGGTAAACACTGAGATTTTTGAGGCCTCCTCACTGACGCTACATTCATGGAGTCTGGATCAGTTCCCTGTTGGCATCTCAGCCATCAGTCTGGGGTTCAAAAGCTCCCCCTTTTCTGGTCAGCTGTCTTTGTGAGTTTCACCAGCCCGGTGTTGGCACCTTTGCTCATCACTCGTCCATCTCTGTCACTGGCTTCAGGAGTTCAATTCAGTGTTTAGCTGAGGGTATCTGTCTCTGCTTCCATCAGTCACTGGATGAAGGTTCTAGGATGGCATACACGGTAGTCATCAACGTTATCATCAAGGAGGGGTTATTAATGTAGTCTCTCCTCTATTGCTTAGTTTGTCAGTTGATGTTATCCTTGTAGATCTCTGGAAATCTCACTAGTGTCAACTCTCTCCTCAAGCCTATAATGACTCCATATATTATGGTATCTCTCATCCTGCTCTCCCTATTCTTACCTCGACTCACCCTTCCTGCCCCCCCATGCCTTCTTCTCCCCTCCTCTTAACCCCCTCTCTTTTTACTGGTTCCCTCTCCCCTCCCCCCATGCTCCTAATCTGCTCAGGAGATCTTGCCTCATTCTACTTCTCTGGGGTCTCATGCATATCTCTTGGGAACCTCCCTGTTTCCCAGACTCACTGGCACTGGGCTTGTATACTGATATTCCACTGATCCATGTCTAAAATCCATATATGAGTGAGTACATACCATGTTTGTCTTTTTGTGTCTGGGTTACCTAACTCAGGATGGTTTCTTCTAGTGCCATCCATTTGCCTGCAAATATCAAGATTCCATTGTAGTACTCCATTATGTAAATGTACCACATTTTCTCTATCCACTCTTCAGTTGTGGGGCATCTAGGTTTCTTCCAGGATGTAGCTATTACATATAATGCTGCTATGAACATAGTGGAACAGACATCCTTGTTGTGTGAATGGGCATATTTTGGGTATATGCCTAAGAGTGGAATTGCTGGCTCTTGTGGTAGACTGATTCCCATTTTCCTAAGGAATCTCCATACTGATTTTCAAAGTGGCTGTACAAGTTTGCACTCCCACCAGCAATAGACGAGTGTTCCCTTTCTCCACATCCTCTCCAGCATAAACTGTCATTGGTGTTTTTGATTTTCACCATTCTGACAGGAGTAAGATGATATCTCAGAGTTGTTTTGATTTGCATTTCCCTAATGGCTAAGGATGATGAGCACTTTCTTAAGTGTCTCTCAGCCATTTTAGACTCCTCTATTGAGAATTCTTTATTTAGTTCAGTCCACCGCTTTTAAATTGGAATCTTTGGTGTTTTGGAGACTTGCCTCTTGAGTTCTTTGTAAATTTTGGAGATCAGCCCTCTGTCCTATGTGGGGTTAGTGAATATCTTTTCCCAATCTGTGGGGTGCCTTTTTGTCTTGCTGACTCTGTCCTTTGCCTTATAGAAGCTTCTCAGTTTCAGGAGGTCCCATTTATTAATTGTCAATCTCAGTGTTTGCGCTGCTGGTGTTATGTTCAAGAAGCAGTCTCCTGTACCAATTCATTCAAGGGTACCTCCCACTTTCTCTTCTAAGTGTTTCAGTGTGGCTGGATTTATGTTGAGGTCTTTGATCCATTTGGACTCAAGTTTTGTGCATGGCGCTAGACATGGATCTGTCTGCAGTCTTCTACATGCCAACATCCAGTTATGCCAGCCCCATTTGTTGGAGATGCTTTCCTTTTTTCATTGTATAATTTTAGCTTGTTTGTTGAAAATCAGCTGTTCATAGGTTTGTGGATTAATTTCAGCGTGTTCAATTCGATTTCATTGGTCTACCTGTCTATTTCTGTGCCAATACCAAGCTGTTTTCAGGACTATAGCTCCATAATAGACCTTGAAGTTAGGGATGATGATGCCTCCAGACGTTGCTTTATTGAGCAGAGTTGTCTTGGCTAACCTTTTTTTTTTTATTTTATTTTCCAGTTTAAATTTGGATAAGAAACAAGGTTGCTTCACAAGTCAGTTCCAGGTCCCTCTCCCATTCCCTCCCTTCCTCCCGAGCCCTCCCCCCCCCCGTTATCCCCTCATTTCCCCAGGGAGGGTGAGGCCCTCCATGGGGGTGTGCATAGTCTGTCATTTCATATAGGGCAGGGCCTAGACCCTTCCCCAAGAGTTCGGGTGAGAGTGCACCTCACATTGTTCTATGGGAGTCCAAAGTCCGTGTGTATACTTGGGATGGGTACTTATCTGCTGCCCAAGGCTCAATAGATTCCCTAGGCCTCCTCACTGACACCCAGATTCAGGGGGTCTTGATCAGTCCCATGCTGGCTTCCCAGGCTGATGCCTGGGATTCAAGAGTTAACCTTTGTCTGGTCAGCTGTTTCTGGGGGTTAAACCAGCCCAGTCTTAATCCCTTTGATCATCAGTCCTCCCTCTCTGTTACTGGCTTTCTTGAGTTCAGCTCAGTACTTAACCAAGGGAGTCTGCCTCTTCTTCGATCAGCCACTAAATAAAGTTTCTGTTTCCCAGACTCTCTGGCCATAGGATTGAAGGCTGGCACTCCCCAGATCTATGTCTAAAATCCATATATGAGAGAGTACATGTACTCTAACCTGTTTTTTTTTTCTTGTTTTTCCATATAAAGTTGAGAATTGTTCTTTCAAGGTCTGTGAAGAATTGTGCTGGGATTTTGATGGGGATTGCGTTGAGTCTGTAGACTGCTATTGGCAGGATTGCCATTTTTACTACATTGATCCTACCTATCCAAGAGCATCGGAAATCTTTCCATTTTTCTGGTGTCTTCTTTAATTTCTTTCTTTAAAGACTCAAAGTTCTTGTGATACAGGTCTTTTATTTGTTTGGTTAGGGTTACCCCAAGGTATTTTATGTTGCTTGTGGCAATTGTAATCTTATTTTAAGTTGTTTGTGGCAATTGTAATCTTCCTTTTCAATTTGTATCCCCTTGATCTCCTTTTGTTGTCTCATTGCTCTAGCTAGAACTTCCAGTACAATATTGAAGAGGTAAGGGGAGAGGGGACAGCCTTGCTTTGTTCCTGATTTTAGAGCAATTGCCTTGAGTTTCTCTCCGTTCAGTTTGATGTTGGCTGTTGGTTTGCTGTATATAGCTTTTATTATGTTTAGGTATGTTTCTATTATCCCAGATCTCTCCAAGACCTTTATCATGAATGGGTGTTGGATTTTGTCAAAGGCTTTTTCTGTGTCTAGTGAGATCATCATGCGAATTTTGTTTCTCAGTTTGTTTATATAGTGGATTACATTGATAGATTTTTGTATGTTGAACCATCCCTGCATCCCTGGAATGAAGCCTATTTGATCATTGTGGATGAGTTTTCTGATGTGTTCTTGGATCCAATTTGCCATTATTTTATTGAGTATTTTTGCATCAATGTTCATAAGGGATATCGATGTGAAGTTCTCTTTCTTTGTTGTGTCTTTGTGTGGCTTGGGTATCAAGGTTATTGAAGCCTCATAGAAAGAGTTTGGCAAAGACCCTTCTGCTTCTATTGCATGGAATACTTTGAGGAGAATTGGTATAACCTGTTCTTTGAATTTCTGGTAACATTCTGCACTGAAGCCATGTGGCCCTGGGCTTTTTTTTGTTGGGAGACTTTTGATGACTGTTTCTATTTCCTTAGGTGTTATAGGTCTATTTAAATTGCTTATCTGTTCTTGATTTAATTTTGGTAAGTGATATCTATCCAGAAAATTGTCCATTTCCTTTAAATTTTCAAATTTTGTTTTCAAAATATGACCTGATGATTCTCTGGATTTCCTCACTGTCCGTTATTGTGTCTCCCTTTTGATTTCTGATTTTGTTAATTTGCATGTTCATACTCTACTGTTTGGTAAATTTTGATAAAGAGTTGTTTATCTTGTTGATTTTCTCAAAGAACCAACTCTTTGTTACATTGATTCTTTGTATTGTTTTTGTAGTTTCTACTTTATTGATTTCAGCCCTCAGTTTAATTATTTCCTGGTATCTGCTCCTCTGGGGGTGAGTTTGCTTCCTTTTGTTCTAGAGCTTTCAGTTGTGCTGTTAATTCTCTCGTGTAACTATTCTCCAATTTCTTCATGTGGGCACTTAGTGCTATGAATTTTCCTCTTAGCAATCTTAGCACTGCTTTCAAAGTGTCCCATAAGTTTGGTTATGTTGTGTCTTCATTCTCTTTGAATTCTAGGAAGTCTTTAATTTCTTTTTTAATTTCTTCTTTGACCTACTAGTGGTGCAATTGTGCATTATTGAATTTCCATGAGTTTGCAGGCTCTCTGCGATTTGTGTCATTGTTGAATTGTAACTTTAAAGATGTATCTCCATGTATCTGTTAAGATACATGGAGTTATTCCAATTTATTTGTATCTGTTGAGGGTTTGCTATGTTGCCAAGTATGTGGTCGATTTTTGAGAAGGTTCCATGTGGCGCTGAGAAGGTTTTGTGTTTAGATGGAGTGTTCTATAGCTGTCTGTTAAAACCAATTGGGTCATAACTTCTATTAGATCCTTCGTATCCTTGTTAAGTTTCTGTCTTGTGTTTCTGTGTAGTAGTGACAGCGGGGTGTTGAAGTTTCCCACTACAAGTGAGTGAGGCTTTTTTGTTTTTGTTTTTTGGTTTTTTGGTTTTACGAGTCAGGGTTTCTCTGTATTGTTTTGGAGGCTGTCGGTCCAGCCCGGCCTCGAACTCACAGAGATCCGCCTGCCTCTGCCTCCCGAGTGCTGGGATTAAAGGCGTGCGCCACCACCGCCCAGAATGAGTGAGGTTTTTTATGTGCTTTGAATTTTAGTAATGTTTCTTTTACAAATGTGGATGGCTTTGTATTTGGGGCATAGGTATTGAGAATTGAGACTTCTTCTGGGTGGATTTCTCCTGTGATGAGTATGAAGTGACCCTCTTCATCTCTTTTGATTGATTTTAGTTTAAAGTCTAATTTGTTAGATATTAGGATTGCTACCCCCACTTGTTTCTTGGGTTCATTTGATTGGAAACTCTTTTCCCAACCCTTACCTCTGAATTATCGTCTGTCTTTGAAGCTGAGGTGTGTTTCTTGTATGCAGCAGAAGGATGGATTCTGTCTTCAAATCCGTTCTGTTAGCCTGTGTCTTTTTATGGGTCAGTTAAGACCATTAATATTGAGGGAAATTAATGACCATTAACAGCTCATTCTTGTTTGTTTTTGAATGATTGTTGGTGGTGGAATTGTATGTGGATTTCCACCTCTTTTCCTTTTGCCTGTTGGTAAAGTGGGATTATTGCCTATGTTTTTCTGGTTGCAGTTAACTTCTTTGGGTTGGAGTTTTCCTTCCAGAATTTTCGGTAGGGCTAGGTTAGTGTATATGTATTGTTTAAATCTGGTTTTGTGATGAAACATCTTGTTTTCTCCATCTATATTGATTGAAAGCTTTGCTGGGTATAGTAGTCTGGGCTGGAATCTGTGTTCTGGTAGAATATCTATCCAGGACCTTCTGGCTGTCATAGTTTCTATGAAGTCAGGTGTAATTCTGATAGATTTGCCTTTATATGTTACTTGACCTTTTTTCCTAGCTGCTCTTTAGATTCTCTCTTTATTCTTTATGTTTTGGGGATATTTTGGCGTCTTGTTTATTGTGTGTTTAGCAGTTTTTTTTGGTCCACTCTATTTGGTGTTCTGTAAGCTTCTTGCACCTTCATTGTCATGTCTTTCTGTAGGTTGGGGAAGTTTTCTTCCATGGTTTTGTTGAATATGTTTTTTGCCCCTTTGAGGTAGGTTTCTTCACCTTCTTCTATACCTATTATTCTTAGGTTTGGTCTTTTCACAGTGTCCCATATTTCTTGGATATTTCGTGTTAGGGATTTGTTGGACTAAAATTTTCTTTGGTTGGAGAATCTAATTCTAGTGTATCTTCAACACCTGAGATTTTCTCTTCCATCTCTTGTATTCTGTTAGTTATGCTTGCATTTGTAGTACCTGACCATTTCCCCTGCTTTTCTATTTCTAGCATTCCTTTAGACTGTGTTTTTTTAATTGTTTCTATTTCAGATTTCAGCCCTTGCACTGTTTGAATTGTTTCTTGCAATTTTTGCTTTGTCTTTTCTTCCATTTCTTGCATTTTTTGCATTGTGTTTTCTTCCATCTCTTTAAGGGATTTTATCACATACTCTTTCAGGGCCTGTATAATTTTCATGAAGTTGTTTTTAATGTCATTATCTTCTGCTTCATTTGTGTTGGTGTGTTCCAGGCTTGCTGCTGTAGGGTCTCTGGACTCTGGCAGTGTCATATTGGTTTTTCTGTTGCTCCTTGTGTTTTTATATTGTCTCCTTCCCATCCGTTCTTGCAGTGGGTTCCAGAACGTGGGCGTGATACCAGGGTTCCTTTCTGGTGGGTGTAAGCAAGTCCAAATCTCTGGTTGCTCTCCACTTCCTGGTGTTGTGGGTGGAGAAATGGACTAGGATGCTGCTGTACTTTAGATCCCACTGGGATGCATGGGAGCCCCAGTGGTAGACCAGGCACAGGAGTGTTGCCTGGAGACAGGCCCCGATAGCCTTAGTCAAGTGGGTGGGGCAGGAGACTAGGATGCTGGGGTGCCTTGGCTCCTGCTGCTGGGATAGAAGCTGCCATGGCAGTCCCCAAGTACAGGCACCTTCCTTTCTTTCTTTTCTTCCTTAAATTAAAATCTTCCATGATACAGTTTTTCATCAGAGAATAAGTTAAGCATCAGTGACATCATTTGTTCACTACTTAGTAAACACTAGAGTCTGTCCTAAGGAACCACCATGTTCACAAGATGGTTTGTGGTGGGTAAAATGACTCTTCTGTGGTGAAACAGCTAAGGACAGTCATCGCTGAAAGTTGAAGCACCTGCATCTAGGTTTTGAACTAATGACATCAATTGTGTGATTCTGTCCAGGGTTACATTTTGCAACTCTTGCCTTAAAATGTAATTATATTGAACTGCTTCATACCTGTTGCCTTAGCATTATTGTTTCTGCCATCTCTGCTTTATACTTCATATCCAGTAACCTTTCAGTTTCTTGAATTTCTTTTGTTAATGTTTAGTTTTTCTTGTGCTTTTGGCCTTTTAGGACTTCAGTGTTCATTAGAATTGAGTTGGATGATAGTCATCACATCAGTAGGTTTTGGTTTCCTGAGTGTGTTGGTCTGCTAGTAAAACATTCTTTTCAGTCAGGGTATTTTGGCCTTTAAAGCTTATGAACTCTGGTTTAACTGCTTTTAGGGAGATTCAGCTGTAACTTAGCTGTTTCTCGGATGGCATTGAACTCTCTGGTTAGTATAGGTTTGGCCATACTCAGATACTGTGTGCTTATTGAATTATAGTGTTGAGAATCTCAGCATGGTTACTATGGTTATTATTTTTTCTTCTCTGTATCAGGAACACTGTTTGTTTGCGCAAAATGATATTGGTTTTGTTGTTTTTGTTGCTTGTTTTTAGATTCCACATATTTTCTTTATTGTCCAAGCACAATTTTTAAAAAATAAAACCCCAGTTCTCCCCCTCCCCTTCACAGGCTTCTTGTCTCCCACCCTACCCACCCCTCTCCATCCACACCGCAAAGGGGGTAAGGCCTTGCTTGGGGTGCTCAGAAAGTTTTGCATATCAAGTTGAAGCAGGACCAAGCCCCTTCCCCTTGTATCAAGGCTGAGCAAGGTATCCCACCAGAAGGAATGGGCTTCAAAACGCAGCTCATGCCCTTGGGATAGGTCCTGGTGCCACTGAGAGATGCCCCACAACATATCCAGTTACATAACTGTTGCCTACATTCGGGGGGGCCTGTTTTGGTTCCATACAGGTTCCCCAGATGTCAGTCTATAGTCTGCAAGCTCCCACTAGCTCAGGTCAGCTATCTCTGTGGTTTTCCCCATTGTGGTCTTGACCCCCCCCCCCCCCTTGTTCATATGATCCCTCCTCCCTCTCTTCAACTGAACTCCAGGAGCTCAGTTCAGTGCTTGGCTGTGGGTCACTGCATCTGCTTCCTTCAGTTACTGGATATAGGTTCATGTTCATAATATATAACACAATGGAGCAGGGAAGACTATTTCTATTCAATAGTTATTTGTATGTAAGTGCTAGATTTATATGACTCCTTTTGGTTGCATATTTGAGTTGATTATAATATACATACTGGTAAGATTCACTTTATTGAAAACTCTCAAATTGATGGAGGTGGAATTGTATTTTCATTACTCACATTCTGAGATGATCCTTTTGCTTATGTAAATTTTGTCAGTAGTCCCATTGCTAGATGAATTTTCACACGTACTGCTAAAGCTTCAAGGGTGTTTAAGCACCCAGCTTGTTAGGATGTACTTATATGGTGTAGAGATAGATATCTTGTCAACGTAGGCACTAGTCTTCCATTTTCCATCCATTCTAAATTCTGTTTCTTAGAAACAATATCTAATTTATTCTTGAACTTATCATTAGATATTTGAAACATTCTAGAGAAAAGTTGCATCTGCAATGTGTGCTAGTAACAGCTAAAAAACCTAACTCATGTACGATTTAGCGTATCTTTGTATCAAGGTTTTATAACTCTTCAGTTCTCAATCTTCTTTATTTTGCCTCTTTAGGTAGACTTTAAAAAATGCCGCTGACCATTCTCATATTCCCCACTGAATTCTCACTGTGGAATGCTTGGCATTTTAAAAAAATGAGGCTGTGTTAGATATATACAACTCTTTATTCACTAAACAACACTTTATTTTTTAGGTGAAAAACCAGTACTCGTTCAACACAGTTCCATACTTTGTCCTGCACCTGTCCTGAACAGAGCTGGAGAGTAAGTACTTCATCAAAAACAACTCAACAACGGTGTTCTTCTGCTCTGCTCTACCAAGGTTCCTCTCTCCTCTCCTCTCCTCTCCTCTCCTCTCCTCTCCTCTCCTCTCCTCTCCTCTCCTCTCCTCTCCTCTCCTCTCCTCTCCTCTCCTCTCCTCTCCTCTCCCCTCCCCTCCCCTCCCCTCCCCTCTCCTGCCGTCCCCTCCCCTCCCCTCCCCTCACCTCCCCTCCCCTCCCCTTACCTCCCCTCCCCTCCCCTTACCTCCCCTCCCCTCAGTTCCCCTCCCCTCCCCTTTCTATCTTCCCTTTCCCTCCTCTCTCTCTGTCCTTACTCCTCATAAAAGGCTTTCTGCATAGATTAAAAACAAATGACACCCAAACCAAACCAAAAACAATGCAATGAATTAGTATAAGATGACAATTACACACTTTTAGTTTTGTTTGTTTATTTTGTCTTTTGAGAACAAGGTGTCTTGTAGCCTAGGGCCACCTCAAATTTACTAAGTAGCTGAGGGTGGCTTTGAACTCCTGGTCCTCCTGCGTTTATCTTCCACCAAACCGGGCAGATTGTTAAATTTATTATGAATAATTTTTACTGTGCTCTGTGGGTCTCTGCAGCCACGATGGCCAGCAGAATACAGATCCATGAGAGACAAGCAGGCAGTTTGGTTCAACATGACTATGTAGCTCGTGCTGTTTCAAACTTTAGGAGTCTGACTTTGAGTGGCCTATTTTAGGCACATTTAAGCACAGCACAATTTCGTTAAAACTTTCCTGGTGATGATTACTCAGTCCCATGTGCTCAAGAAACCTTAAGATGTGACTATGTTGACACTCTTTGTAAAGTAGATGTGACACCTTCCATAAAGCTCACAATAAGGGTCTTGGGGGAGAATCTGGTGTGGTCTTAGCCACAGAGATAATGCAAAAGAATACCAGACTATTAACTGGGTCTGTTCCCAACTTTCTGGGAGGATAACAGGTTATGCATCCCATCCTTTGAAGGAACAGCCTTGTGTGTTTAACATTCCTTTTTCCCCTTGTGCTTATCACAAGGGTCTCAATACCTCCCACACTGCACAGAGTGAATTTTAAATTATAAATTAATACTGAAACTCTAATCTCAGTAGGTTGAAGATGTTAATATTTACCTTAACTTATTTGTGGTTATTGATTAAATATAATCTAAAACTGCATGAATGAGTTAGGGAATTATTGGTAAAGCCTGCAGATCACCAGAGCCACACCCATTATTTTGAGCTTTCGAATACTGAGTGTATATACTCATGGACACACACAGAGTGCCAAAGTAAGATTTTCAACGTTTGCTATGAAATTTAATAAACATGAAAGATAAAAGCAAGTGCAGTGTGGCTCATGGTACATATGACTTAGCATATGCTTTCATTAATTTGTACCTTAATTGACTTCCCATTTCAGTTAATTCTACACCCATTATTTTCTTGTGTGACTGTAAACCATGATTATAACTGGTTAAAAGACATCTTTAGTTCAATAGAAGGGCTTTTATTTGAATCATCAATGCGCAAATAATTTTAATAATAACAATATTTCTATCTGATTTTTTCTAGTATTCTTTAAAACGCAGCAAATCATTACAAAAATTTGAGATGTTGTCTGCCTTGATAGCAATGAGGGTAATAGTTCAGAATGCTGATCCAACCGATGGAATTACTTAATGCTGATCTTTTCACAGAGCCTAGGAATATTAAAGACTGACAGCTCTCAGCTCAATTCAAAATTAGTGTTCATACAATGAAGACTGTATTTTCCTCCATGGACTCAAAGAGAATGTATATAAATGTAAAAGACATAATTTGATTTTTGATAGGAGGGTGGGTCTAGGAAGAATGGTCAGAACTTTATTTTAGGGTGACATACCACTGACAAGGTCAGAAATTCACGAAACTTTTAAATAAGTGAATGGTTAAAGAGGAAAATTTAATCTATTCTATCATGTAATCATAAAATGAAGTGACATGCACATTTACATTTATATTTATGTACATATAAAATATGCCGGGTGTCAGTTAAATTTTAAAAGAATTACTTTTATTTTTCTTAATCTCTATATGCGTGGGTGTGCCTTACGGGAATGTCATGAGCACCTGCCAAGGTATATAGGGAAGTCACAGGACAGCTTACAGTTTTCCTTCCATCAAGTGGACCTCAGGGATCGAGCTCACAGCAGGTTCTTTTACCTGCTATCTCCTAGGCCTCAGTATCACTCTTTCTCCATTTGAATAGTGTGCCATAGCAACTAGTGTCATTCTTTAATACTTTGCAGATAACATAAATACTTCAGATATGCAATTTTATAAAACTGATAAAATATTGGATATGAAAAAGCCATCATTTGTTTAGCCTTTTTAATTAATATTTTACTTACAGGTACAGAATGTTTGGGGATGGAGATCCATCTAAAAGAATTGGTTTTGTACCATTTCATTTTATTTTGGTATGAGATTCTAGCTAACCACAGAGGCAAACTTTTGGGGACTATTGTGACTATCCTGGGTGCCGGGGAGCATCATTATTGGCTCGACTTAGTATATTGCATATGATTTAGACTGTTTCCTTTGCCTTGACTTCTCTTCGGATACTTTTTGTAGGTGACTGGCTCTTCTGAGATCGAATTAAAACCAACAGAACTGCAACAGTGTAGCCTTGTAAGGCAACTGATGCTTAATATGTTTGCCTAATTACCTTTTGGCTAAGGATTCAAACCCATTAAATAGCTAGTTAGTCTGTGTTTCAAATAAACACATCTGGCCCATTAGTGGAGGAAGGCTTCACTGTGTGAAGGTGACAGATGTGGCGATGGGTCCCCTTGTTCTGTCACCTAAATAATTAACATTGTACTGGTGAAGTAGTCCTAGACAGACAGATGCACAGTCTCAGAGCTGGTCCACAGACACGTTCCTCTGCTCATTAGTCTGCTCTATTAGTTCTTCTCTCATCTCTGTGATGTTATTTTTTAAATTGTGTTTGTGGATTTTGATTTAAATGAGGGACAAGGTGGATGTTTACTGGACGGTGGGACTAAGAACTTGCATTAGAATAGCCTAAATGTCTAAAATTCAATTACTGATGTTACCAAGTAACAAAAGTTACAAAGACTTGAATGTGGGGAAGGGATTTGTAGGGTTGAGGTGTGTGTGGGGGGCATAAGATGGCACTCATCAGAATGCGTTATATGTAAATGTGAAGCTGTCAAATAGCAAATTAATAAACAAGTTTCAGAACAAAGAAATTAAAAATATCTGTGCAGGTCCTATTTAGGAATAACACTGCTAAGCAGACATAGAATGGGGCTTTGAACAACTTTCTTTGAAAGAGATCAGTGTTTACTAAGTTTACTTGATACACATTTTTGACTAAGAGGAACAAATTCGTAGGACTCATGAAAGACAGTAAGAATGGATGTAACTATCCTTCTCATTGGACAGGCTTTCCTTTTGAAGCTTCATATACTTATGAGCATTGTCTTAGCAAAAATTTTGGCAGATTATTTAGTTAATTTGTGTCAGTTGCTCATTTGTAGCGAGATGCCTTTTTTTTGAGTTTAAATAGGATGGCCTCCTAAGAGTTCTGTGATTGATCTCCATTTCAGGGTAGCAGACTCCAGGTATGCTATGTGGTCATCACACATGCTTGTAATACAGAGCTAGTTCTCTGGACCTTGTTCTGTGAGAAAATAGTTGCTCTGGGAGGTATTCGAGACCTCAAACCTGTAATTTGATAATAAGAACAGAAAATTTGGGTAAACATACATAAACACATTGTGAAGAAAGAAAAACAGAATGGAACAGAGCAGAGCCTCAATCTACAGCTTGCTCGATAGAGATGACTTAAGGAGGTATATGGTATAGTTAAATGTGATTTCAGAAACATTGGCCAGAATCTTCTGGCAAATATGAAATAAATATCTAAATCAGACGAAAGTGATAGCATTAATTCTTTTAAAAGTCAGTGTAGAAACCCACTAGCAGAGTATGTGGAGTTAGAAATGGTGGATGTAGTTGACTTCAAGAATCTGATACAGGATGCTGGGTCATTCGAGGGAGGTGACTTGGAATGAGAGCTGGACTTGGTAACTGATTAAAAATTTTTCCTGAACATTGTAGTTTTTGATAGTAGGGCTAATTTATTTTGTCTGGCATCCAATTGACTAATTCTATTTTTTCCCTGAGTTGGCTGAATTTTGCTTTTTACAAAGCTTTTCTTTCATTTGCAAAAATATACCTGTGTGTGTGTGTTTGTGTGTGTGTGTGTGTGTGTGTGTGTGTGTGTGTGTGTGTGTGGTGTGTATCTATATCTGTGCAGTCCCTAGAGTCTTTGTGTTGGCAGCAGGTAGTAATGTGTATTCTTTCCCCTGCCTGGGTTCTGCCGCTGTCTCTGCACCCAAATAACACATGAGACACTATATTAATTATGAAGCTGTTGGCCATTTGCTATGGTTTCTTAATGGCTAGCTCTGACTTAATTATTAACCCATAATTACTAATATATATTTTTATAATGTCTTATCTTACCGAGAATGCCAGACTTGTGCCCTCTCCTCCCGGGATCAAATGGCGACTCTACTCTTGCCTACATTTCCCAGAATCCTCCTCGACTCCTAGTCCCACCCACCTTGCCTCCCTATTGGCCAAAAGTGCTTTATTTATCAACCAATAAGACAACATATCCACAGAAGGACTTTCCCCATCATCAAGTGATACAAACATTATTCATTCAACCTCTTCTTTCTTGTAAGAAATGAGACTTGATTTAATTTGCAACCCTGGGTAACAGGGTGTCAGTTATGCCTTTATTAGAATTGTTACTATTAGAATCTTATTGACATAAGTTAAAGCTGAAGACATAACTCAGTTACTGTAATCCTCTCCCATCATGAAACATGCACCATTTTTTCCATACTGTGTTCTGATTATACCAGTCAGCATTCATACTCACTTGCTCAGCACTGTATTTCTTTCCTGAGTATCTGGAGCTGTTGTTAGTGTAACCCTGGAGGCACTTAAGGTACATTTAGATATCATATATCTCTGAATAAGTACTGCCTTCTCCTTTCAGCTGTCAATCTTGTCAGCTGTGGTTTTCTTCTTTTTTTTTTTTTGGTTATATACATATATCTTGGTATCATAAAAAGAAATTATTAAATAAAAGATTCCTTTAGTATCTTTAAAGAGCACAGGTAGACAAGGATTAATTTACCTTTGTACCCACAGATAAAACTACTTTGAACTTCTCACAATCCTGAAACCTCTCTTTTGAACTTAAAATCTTTATCCTTCACAAATCTAACCCAAAGAACACTCTGCCAAGTATTAAAAGTAATTCTTGCTTTCAAAATATCTGAAGTCAACACATTTTAGTAACTTTTTGAGTGGTTGTGCGTTTAATTTTCAGTATGTGCAAGTTGGAGATAAATTATTTAGTGCTTCCAGAAAATGTCTTTAACAGTTTCACTTACTTTAAAAAAATCTTTAATGGATCATAAAACAGAAATCTTTTACAGAATATATATTTATATATAAAGTTGGGAGTAAATGCACACATTTCAAGTAGGTCACCATGGCTTTGACATATAGCATTGAGACCTCCTCCTCCTATTTTGGAATACTCATGTATCTGTAGGTGTATTAAGGCACCGTGACTATGAGGGCTAATTGATCTTATTTGGTCAATAGTATGCAGACCACAATTTAGTAATTTCTCTTGTAGAATAATTTAGTGTGCTTGAATTTTGCTTTATCACCTATTAATTGAGTACCAGGAACCATGAACATATACTTCAAAAATCTTCATATTGTGATACGTTATAAAGATTTCTTTTGTCTTTTTATTTTGAAAAACTGTTTTAAGAATGGTTCTAGAATGTCTAGAAAAAGGACTAAGCACTCTAGTTCTCTTTATGGTCAAGAGAGTCAAACAAGTTGCATTTTCAGCCTCATCTCCTTGCATCATCTGAATGATGGCCACTCCTAGAACATCTCCACATTTTCAGGACTTCATGGTTTCAATCTTTCTTCAGATGTTACACCAGTCTCCTATTGTTCTTTGAGTCTCTTAACTGTCAGTTTTCATCATGGTTGGATTCCTGACCTATAAACTCATCTTCTCAAAAGCTTCCTTTCTTGCTGACCAACTTCAAGTCTCCAGGCAAGATCCCACCTTCCCCTGTAATTCTGTTTCTCATAATCCACTTTTCAGTGTCTACCTGACTTTTCTGCAGGGAAGTTAAACTTGGAGGCTACAAAGAACTCATGCTTGGTCCTTCTCCTGTGTTCCCTACACAAGACCATGCACCAACTGCTAACAGAGAAATATGAAAATCATCTTCTTTCTGTCTTCCTTGCTTCCTACATTCTGTGAATGTCCATAGCCTTTTAATTATGGCTTAAGATCTCTCAGTTTTTATTTTCATAAGTCCTTGCTGTCACTATTTTAGTTCAGTTTCCCTTTGGATTTTTATCTGAAACAGACTGGGACTTTTGTAACTGCTCTTTCTACTCTAGAAATATATTCTTCAGGTGTGTGCCTTACACTCAGAAACATTGACAACAGTGACATTTTAAAAACACAATTATCACCGTGATTTTGTGATGCTCATTCTCTTTTCAGAAAACTTACAGATCGCTGAAACCTTGCAGTCATCCCTTCTACTACCATTTTCAGCCCAACGCTGCCTCCCCACTCTTTTGCACTGTGTTGCTGGCATATGGAATGGCTTCTTGTTGTACTGTCCTCTGCCTCTCTTGTCTTTCAGCCTGTCAGGTTCTCCATCTTCAGGGATTCCTTTTGTTTTTTCTTTTGGTCTTACTTTTGAGCTCCTGATTGTTCTTTAGGGTTTGTTCTATAGGTGACTATCCTCACTTTGTTCACCCCAAGAATGAATTATCTGTCCTCCTCCATGGTCCTAATGAATACCAGTGCTCATATCTATTTCATATGATGCCAGTCACATTCCACTGTGTATTCTTGTGTATATACCATTCAGTTACATTGTGACTGGTTTTGTTATTGCAGTCATATTATTTTGTGATTGCAGTCACACAAAACAAATTCCAGTTTTGGCTGTGCTTCTTTTATAGCAAATGTATATGGATATACAATCACAATTCAGCATAGCTATAATGTTGGGTTTAATGAAATGTCATAACAGGAAATAGAGCTGCAAACTTTTCTTACACAAGTCTACAAGAAATTAGGAGGAAATTTTGAGCAATTTGGCTGTCTATGTTTTTATGTCAGTAGAATAGCAATTCTTTGGGCAAACGTCTTGCATATCTGTCTAATTCTGGTTATCTATTCTATATTCTCTATGATAGCTTTTAGAGTGGCTGTAATATGCATAGTGATATTCTGAAATTCCTGTCTTTCCTCCAATATTTATTTATTTTTCTTCTTGTTTTCAGTTCAGATGTATCTTTTATAAATTGTTTATTTTACATACCAACCACAGTTTTCCCTCCCTGCTCTCCTCCATATCCCTCCCTCCACTTCCCTTCTACCAACTTCTATCCACTTCTCTGTCTCCATTCAAGAAGGGGTAAGGCCTCCCATGGGCGTCAACACAGCATGGTATATCAAGTTGAGACAGGACCAGGCTCCTTCCTCTTGCATCAAGGCTAGGCAAAGCATCCCACTATAGGGAGTAGGTTCCAGAGAGCCCATTCATGAATCTAGGACAGGTACATCTCCCACTGCTAGGGGCCCACAAACAGATCAAGCTACACAACTGTCACTCAGATACAGAGGGTCTAGTTCAGTTCCATGAAAGCTCCCTAGCTATCAGTCCAGAGTCTGTGAGTGCACACAATCTTGAGTCAGCTGTTTCTGTGGGGTTCTCTGTCATGATCTTGACTCCCCTTGATCATATAATCTCACTTCTCTCTCTTCAACTGGGCTCCTGGATCTCGACCCAGTATTTGGCTGTGAATCTCTGCATCTGCTTCCATCAGTTATTTGATGAAGGCTTTATGGTGACAATTAGGGTAGTTGCCAGTTTGATTATAGAAGGCCAGTTCAGGCACCCTTTCCACTATTGCTAGGGGTGCTAGCTGGGGTTATCCTTGTGAGTTTCTGGAAGTTTCCCTGCCATCAGGTCTGAAAGTTCTTCTAATAAATTACTGGCTATAACAAAACTTCACAGAGTTCCTGGGTTTCACACACTGTGAGGAACATTTATGTATTCTGTGAAGTTCCCTTTCTGGAGCAACTCTGGCATAGGTATGATTTCCACACCTTTATAGACAGGGAATAGAATATTAATATTAGATTGACATAAGCCCACGCTTGGGACTCTAGATTGCCCAACTCAGGTCATAAATATGCCTGCTTTTGCAAGTTGTGTTCACATTTGGACAAATAAAAATAAACTTGTCTTATTGTCTCCTATTTGTATCTGGAATTAAGTACACAGTATTTATTTAATATGTTTCTGCCCATAATTGGATCTCATAACCAAGAATCTGAATTCCATTGTTAGTGGTGTTCTAATCAGGAGTAGGATTTATATAGGGATAGGAGTGAGCAATGTATTGGAATTAAGAGAAGGGACAGAACATGTGACAGAAAACATTTACTATGTGGACTGCAGTCTTTTGACAAGCAAAGCTCCTTGGCATTAGGCTGGAGTTTGGCCTTTGACTACCTTTGTGCTTGGGGCAGTCATTCGATTAGTGACAGTGCCATACCATACCAGGAATTTAAGGATTGTCTCTAAAGGAACAACAGAATTCAAAAGCGGAAGCAGCTGTGTTTTTCATGTTTGCAAGACTTTTGGAATTATTTTCCAAAAATTATAAATATTCATAAACATATATTCAAGAATAAATGTCTTGTTTTAGAAAAACGGTGCTGGAGTTAGCCATGAAAAAATACGATTATAGAAAAATCTGGAGAAGTAATCCTAGGCAAATGTCTATGAGATACATTTAAAAAAAGTGCCTAAAATATGTGTGGAGAACTAGGGGGATAGTATGGTATAGAAGTGAAGATTCCTGGATTACAAAGTCAGAGAGGTCTAATCTTTTGATGAGGTGCCTTCTGGAAAGTTCAGTTTCTTGACTCACAGAATGGAAACAATGCCAGTGGACAACTGTGAGAATTAAATGAGATGTATTAATGTTTCTGGCTGATGGGAAGAACTCAGTTTATTAGTGTTGTTATTGACTGTACTGTGTGGATCTTGCTGCCAATATGTGCATGTTATTGTTTCATGAAGGCCATGTGTAAAAAAAAGCTTTGGGTATATCTTCATGTCTGTGTAAACAGTCTTGTTCCACTTTTACTCAACACTGGTCATATTATATAGAATATTGTTTGAGGATAAATAGTTACTTTTTATAATTAAGGTCTCAGCATGTGTTTCTTCTACAAGAAGGCATGACCTTAATTTTCAAATTTCATCTTGTGTTCTTTTTTTGTAAGGGTTAAAATATGATTTATTTATTTTTCTCAATATATGTTTTTATTTAAATTAGAAACATGAATGCTTCACATGTCAATCCCAGCTCCCTCTCCCACCCCTCCTCTCTTTTCCCTCCACCAGCTCCCCCAAGCCCCCAGCCCAATCCCCACAGTATTCTCCAGGGAGGGTGAGGCCCTCCTTGGGGGATCTCCAGAGTCTGTCATTTTGTCCAGAGTAGGATCTAGGCCCTTCCCCATGTGTCCAGGCTGAGAAAGCATCCCTCCATGTGGAGTGGGCTCCCAAAGTTCATTCCTATGCCATGGTGAACACTACTCTACTACCCAAGGCCCCAGAGATTTATGAGGCCTCCTCACTGACACTACATTCTTGGAGTGTGGATCAGTCCCCTGTTGGCCTCTTAGCCATCAGTCTGGGGTTCAAGAGCTCCTCCTTGTCCAGTCAGCTATCTTTGTGGGTTTCACCAGCCCGGTCTAGACCCCTTTGCTCATCACTCCTCATCTCTGTCATTAGGTTCCAGGGGGTCAGTTCAGTATTTAGCTGTGGGTATCTGTCTCTGCTTTCATCAGTCACTGGATGAAGGTTCCAGGATGGCATAAAGGTAGTCATCAACCTTATCATTAGGTAGGGGCTATTAATGTAGTCTCTCTGCTATTGCTTAGTTTGCCAGTTGGTGTTATCCTTGTAGATCTCCTCTTGAGTTCTTATTTCACTTCACTAAGTGCTAAAATTGTGAATGCTTCTGCCGGACTCTATGCTGACTTATAAACAACTCCAGTCGGTTCTACTGACCTCTTTAAGTGGAGTGAGTAAGATTACATTGACAAGAATATATTAGTATACATAAAAATAAGCTTTTCTCCAAATAGAAGAACCATGTCTGCCCTATCATATGACTTCGCTCATGAAAGGAGGAGAATTGGGAATTAGGAAAGATTCTTTTGGAGTCTGTTATGATTAGTCATGATAACAAAAGAAAACAAACACCAAGTTCTGCAGAATAAGGAATTTGGTCTAACTTCAAAAAATAGGCTACTTGGCATTCTCTTTTAAAATAGTGCAAAACTAAATTAAATTCAAAAGTCCCCTTTTTCTGGTTTTAAGTAAACTATTTTCTTCTTAAGGAATGGTTTTTTGAAGTGGGTGTATTAGAAGAAATACTCTGACAGGAGTATTTATGAGTTATGAATAAGGTCTTGACTTCAGCAATATTTGCTTTCTCTTTGGCTCTGTCCCTGTGTGGATTGGAACCATGTTAATCATGTTGAGGGAAGGTGCACCATAAGGACTTTCATGGCATCATTTCCTCTTGCCCTGGGGGTATGATGGAAAGGGTTAGAAATCAGGGAGAAGCCTAGATTCAATACTTTTGTCAAAGCAATTAATTAGCATTTTGATTCCTGGACCCCAGCAGTAAAACTGTGAAAGTATTGATGCTTTAAAAAGCTGTGGTAGGTCGGATGTTGGTGGCTCATGCCTTTAATGCCAGGACTTGGGAGGCAGAGGTAGACAGATCTCTGTGAGTTTGAGGCCAGCCTGGCCTACAGAGTCAGTTCCAAGACAACCTCCAAAGCTACAGAGAAACCCTGTCTCGAAAAATAAAAGGAAAAAAAGAAAACCTGTGGTAAAAATTACGTTATCAGCATCTCCTGGTTGACTTTTAATTGTTCTTTCTTCACTCTTTTTGTAGAACTCTTGAAGTTTCAATCAGCTTTAATGATGGGAAGTCTGCTGTCTCAAGATCGCTAACAGTCACAGCTACAGAATGTGTGAGTAGAACGCTAATTACCTTCAGAAATAGTGTTATCATGAGATAGTAACCTAGGGAGTCTCTGTACTGGTTATTACAGCAAGGAATCCACAGAGCAAACGCGACAACACGGCAATGAAACGTTTTTATAGAATTTATTTTATTTTATTTCTGTTTTGATCTCTTTTAATGGATTTCTAAGTATTTTACATTAGATTTTAATATTCATAAAATCCCACAGTCGTATTGTATGTTAGATCAACATAAAGTAAGAGAATAGAAATGAAGTATTCTTTTTTAGGAGATTAAATATGGAAATGTTTTTATTATGAATATAAAATTTAATATCTAAGACGTTGATCAGATTTTGAAATCATAGTGCACCTTAATAGGTGATATCATCACTTTGTGCACATAGATACTGTCCGTGCTTTCTAATGTAAGTAAGGAATCTCATTCTGAGAGTGTGGTAATAGCTGAGTTTGAAACTATATTTCATTGAGTTATTTATTTGCATCATCTAAAATACAGTGCTTTAAAGCATAAACTCCATAGAGATAGTTTCTTTTTCACTGTAGTTAATTTTGTATATCGATAGAAAGTTTTGATGATAGATTGTTGAACAGGAAACAGGATGCTCTAAAATAGATTTTCTACATGGCTATTATTTTATATGTACACACACATATACGTGCATGCATGTACATGCACACACACACACACACACACACACACACACACACACACACAAACAAATACCAGAATAGCAAGCTTAATATTTTCTTATATCATGGTTTTTAATTTATTTTTATCTGTTAATCCAGGGGACATAAAACGTCATCTCTTCATAAATACCCTGGTTCTCACTGTAAGACAATGTTGCAGGGAAAAATGAAGCCCCCGCGTGGCTTTTTGAGTCCTTTGAACTCTCTGGATAATTTGAATTAACATTTCTTTCCGTTTTGTAAATAGCATTTTTTTTCACAACTGAGAGGCTTTGTGATGTTTTAATTTTTGGTTTTCTGGTTTCTCAGGATGTGGCTGATTGAGGTTACAAATATTTGGGCTGCATAGTGAGTTGCCTAGCGCTCAGCACTCTGAAAAGACACTGCCTACATCTTTCTTCCCCTTCCTCACCCCCCCCCCAAAGAATCATTCTTCCTGGCAGGCAGGGAAACAGATCTTCATTTCTGCCCTACAGCCTAAACCTAGCTCCATGTGCAGGGACACTAAGGAGGAATGACTCACCCGGTGCTCACAGATATTGAATATATAGGGCCATTTTATCTGAGCCTGGCCAGTTCTCAGGAGAGTTATGTTCCCGGAGGTTGTTGACGAATAAGATGTTAAAAAAGAACATTGGGGCGCGTCAGATGTGGGGAACAGTCGGAGATGGAAATATTAACCTTACATGGGGGTCCACGACTCTCGTTGAGAAAGTGACATTTGAGCCATGGCCTGAAAGATGAGTCCTCTAGACCACATGTTATAAGAAGGCCCTGTGCAGACGGGCCCGACAGTGAGAGCACTTCCTAAAGAAGAGTCAGTGGACAATGCTGAGTGGAGACATGCCGGGAAAACTGCATGCAGCAGCAACAGTGATGGACGGGGTGCAGCACATTTGATGCTGTGTGAGCTACAGGTGCAGGACATTTGATGCTGTGTGAGCTACAGGTGCAGGACATTTGATGCTGTGTGAGCTACAGGTGCAGGACATTTGATGCTGTGTGAGCTACTGTGAGGATGAGAGTGTTTTCCCCTGGTTCGAAGAAGAAGTTTAAACAGTGCTACACACTTAATGCTTAACAGGGACTCTCCATGGCCACTGCGTGGAAATGGACAAAAATAAAAATATGGACACCAATTCTATTAGCATTTCCATAATCTAAGAAGCATGGAAAGGAAGCAGACCTTTTGTGGTGATGGTGGAGATGATTCAGAAGAGGTCAGATTTCCATATATTTAAAGTTACAGCCCTTACTCTGTCTAAACAGCTTAATTGTGATTTGTGAGACTAAGAGAGAGATATAGATTATTTAGAATACTTCCTCTCCCCCCTCCTTTTATCCTTGAGGATCCAGAAGGATGACTAGTTATGGTGGAATATGAGGAGTTCCCTGATGAGCGACAGGTGTGTATGAGTGCCATTGTCCCTCACTGGCAGAGTTATGGAAGCCCCTAGCTATACAAGTGTTAGTGCTTTACAGGGTGATTTTAGGATTCTTCAGCAATGCAAACCCCACATAATTTTTGTCGGAGAACCCGAACTCAGATTTTCAGAGGTTTGCCTTTGGCTTCTTGAGTCTCTTTATGTGCCACCCATTCTCTTCGACTCTACACTCCAGCCACGGTGGTCTCTCTTTTGTTATGCCTGCACACTGCTCCCCTTCCCCCCACCCCCTTTACATCTCTTTGAGGATTACCCGCCAGATTTCCCATGCTTCTGTTGAGTTTTCTCCCTCAGTTCCCACTTTTGTCATCATTTGTTCCAGCTCCATCTGTGTTACCCATGGGCCACATGGGGATGTGTCTGATATGTTAAATGGCACCCACTTAACAGCCCAGTATAGAGTAGTGGCTCATCAAGTATGGTTTAGATGAATGGAAAAATATTTTTAGATTCATGTCATGTATATTGAATTCATTTAGCTCAAGAAAAAAATGGCATTTATGCGTTGAGTATTTATGAGGATTTTTCATCCTGAGGTCTGTTTAAAGAGAGAGAGTTTCTGAGTAAGAGCAAGAAACTATTGGTTTGTGATTGTGGCACAAATCTAGGAGTAATTAGACCTGGTGTCATACTCTTCCTCATCTGGCTTCTAGGTCTACACCATACTGTCCATTCTTAGGAATGTGGTTTCCATGTGTGGCTTCTTCTTAATCTGTTTATGAAATAAGCAAACAATGAAAGTATTTCCTTTTCCTCGCTGACTGTTCTATGCTCTGATGATAGCTCTGACAACAAAAACAAAGGAAGTGGGAAGCCTGGGATTCCTATACAATGAGCCGAGCTAGTGTCTGGGATGAGGACTGACAGATGTACAGAGTAAGGTTGGGTAGCCTTAATTCGTTGCTTCCCTCGATCCTATTCCCATCATACATGGCTGAGACAAAGCAAAGTGAGACTCGGAGTTCTCCAGGATGTATGTGTTCTAGTTTTAAGTTTCGGAGACAGTCTATGGAATCACTTGTGATGCCAGTGTCGCCACACTAACTGTCTATTTCCATTGCGGGGAAGCTTTGCTTTTGTAGCCTTACTAATAGAGGGGGAAAAAAGATTAAGACTTTTAAGTGCCCAAACTGGCCACTCACTTTCAGCAGATGCACGGCCTTTGATTGTGTTTCCTCTTTTGTGAAAACAGGGTGTAAATGCTAGGAAAAGGGCGAATCAGATGTCCAGATGTCTGCAGACCTCTTTGTGAAGTCATATAGCACAATCCCACAGCATTTTTGTGAGTTGCTGGGTCTGGGTGGGCGTGGGGAGTATTTCCACAAGACCCTGCAGTTCACGGTGAGGAATGCATGTGATTCTCTTGGTGTAGGCTACAGCTTCACTTGTCCTTCTAGGACGTGCTTTCCCTGCGTGTTCCCGTTCGCCTGCCTTTGTACTTATTGTAGATGCACCTGAGGGTGGCCTGATTCACTTTGTGTGTGCAGCCTGTGAGGAAAGATCATGAGCTTTCTGTGTTTTCCTGATCCACACTCTGATGGTCTTCTGCTAGCTTGAAGAAGACAGTATTTCTTTCTCTTTGTCTTCTCTGAGTTCGTTCTCTTTTAAAACAAACAAAACCCGTGGTTGACAACCAACTGAAACAGTTTCCCTAGGAATCCCAGAGAAGGTGGCTTTGGCAGAGACACAAGTTTCCTCCAAACTCATCGAAAAAGTGATAGTGTCTATGTTCTTTCTGACATCTGAGTCCTGTGGAGTCTTAATTGCTTTGGAGTTCTTTTTCTTGGTACAGAGTTTGTAAACGTTAAGTAGTAAACTGATGGGATTGGCCTTTGGTTTCCTGGGAGACATACATTCATGACAGAAAAAATGAAATTAAAACATCCAAAGATCATAATTAATCCCATTGTAAAAATGCTACAATTAAAACCTAGAGAAATTCTGTCTAAATTTGTTGTCTAAACTTTGTAGTTATGGAATACTAGCAAGGGCTGCTACTGGAAGAACTTAGCCTTAGATTATATGAGAGATCTAAAGGATGGATCAGTGGTTTCTGCAGTGAAGATTATAGGCAGATCTCAGAGCAGATGCCTAAAGGGTGGAGGAACCTGGCAGTCAGACAGTGAAGGTCTTGCCAGAGTCTCATGTGAACCATGACCAGAAGTAAGGATTCATTAGGCCGCATTTCCATTGATGCATACAAAGAAACATCCATTGTGTTTTCCTTATCGACCAGTGGTTTGTGTCTTCTTCACCCTCCAAGTGTGTAAAAGTAATTGCTGCTGCATCATCAAAAAACCTGGGGAAATTCTTCCTGGAAGACATCGAGCTTAAACCAACATAATTGTTGCTTAAGCACAAAAGTCCCTAAGGGACCATCTGTTTAATCCTCAAAAATTGTGGTTCTCGCAGTCTTTTAAGACACATTTAAATCAGTCTGAAGCATGTTGGAAGACACTCCATTATCGACCATCTTAAAACAACCTGACATACATTAAGTGAAATCAAAAGGAATTAATAAAGTTTAAAAGAATGTAACATAATTTTGTTCTGACATGGTTTTGCCTTTTGTGCTCTTTTTTTTTTCCTGCTTCCTTAATAGAATGAATAACATGTGGGGTTTGACCTTAACTGTTACTCTGTTTACTTTTCCCTCTGCAGTCTAACGGGATCGCAGCCATCATAGCTATTTTGGTGTTGTTGCTGCTCTTGGGCATCGCTTTGATGTGGTGGTTTTGGCCCCTTTGCTGTAAAGTGGTAAGGAGAACCTTCAACTCTGCTCTTCCTTATGTGGTTTTTATTTATTTTTTTCCCGAGACTAGGTTTCTCTGTGTAGCTTTGTAGACCAGGCTGGCCTCGAACTCACATAGATCTGCCTGCCTCTGCCTCCCGAGTGCTGGGACTAAAGGTGTGTGGACGGATGCTGCATGGTCCATCAACAGCACAGCTTTAGCTAGCAATTTGGGTTTGAGTTACTTTACACGTATGCCACTGTCTAGCGTCAAACTCAACTCAGAGGCACTTCAGAACTCAGGTTTGTGGGAAGACCATGTTGAGAGGTTGGAGACAGTTGGGACAACTGTTGCTTCCACTCAAGTTCAAGAAATTTTGGATAAAGGATGCTGTTTTTTGCTGGCATTATGAGAGCCGTGGGTTTGGCGGCTGTTTTAAATGTGCTTAGCGTGCACTTCTTTAAAGGCATGCTGGCACAGGGTGGTCTTTTATCTTCCAGCTCTAATGTATTTTAGAGGTAAGTCCAATGGAGGAGAAGTTAGTCTGTCAGTTAAACACTGACTTTCAGAGCTAGGCAAGCAGCTTCCATTTATGCCATTTTCATGGTTGCAGGAAGCCTGTGAAAGAGTTTGGTGGTGTAGGGTTCCCTGTCATTGAGCTAACAAGTCGCCACCTGCTTGACTTGTAAAAGCACCAACATTTTACCTAATGGTTATTTCGCCATAGCTCTTGCACAGGTTTTACTGGGTTCACCTGGGCGAGGGGATGCAATGGGGGATGTATATCTTTCTGAGACTCACGGCCAGAGTCCATCACGTTCCAAAAGAAGCCACCCTCATTTCTTGCCGTGTGACCTCTTTTATCCAGCCTCAAAAAGCCAGTCCCACTCTGCCGTATCTCCTTGATCATTCATCTGTACATACATATCTCTCTGACCGGATCCAAGTAGGGAAGGCTGCCCAGTGTTACAGAACCATATATCCCAGGTGGACCCATTTGGATACTGCAGGATCATCTTCCATCTCAGGGTTGTGAACCATCACATCTCCAAATTCCCTTCACCATGTAAAGTACTTTATTCACATTACCAGAGATTGAAGTCACAGACGTCCTTAGAGGGGTATTGTTCAGCCTCCTACGTGATAGTGCATAGCTTACACATATTAGCATATTTCACTTAATCCCCTTTTATCTGGAGTGTATAGAAAAGATTATCCCGGGAAAACTCATACAGTGTGTTCCTATCCCTTGTTTTGAGAGTGTTACTCGTATAAGCACACTTTCTTCATCTCACGGGAGTGTCATAACATAGTAGACTACCTCTCCACCCTGTCCCCTTCACCTTTGTTACCTGATTCCATCCTCCCAAGATGTCTGGGCACGCTTTGAGTTCCATCTACATCTATTATTAGCTGTTCCCCAGCCTGCTGTCACGAGGGAGCCTTCTAGCCCTTCATCTCGGGGTAGCTGGCCCACAGAGGAAGCTCAGCATTTACTGTGACAACAGGAGAGATGAAGCTCTTCCTGTCTCTTTGCTGAACTCATCAAGTTCCTGCCACAGAAGTTTATGCTCAAATAGTTTCCTGGTAGAATCTTGATTATCTTAGATATGGCTATTTTGGGGGTGGATGGCATTCTTGAGTCTCAAATTAAAAAGCAAAAGGGTGCCCTAATGTGATTTGTGCTCCTGCATTTTTAATTTAAATTTTACAGTGGCGAGTTTCCTCCCTTCATTAGTTTTTAATTTCATTTACTATTGGTCACAGTGTGCAAATGTGTCCAAGTATGTGCTTGTCCCCTTAAAGATACATGAAAAAAATAAAACAACTGAAATGGATCACTTTTAGGTAGTTGCTGTATATTGTGAAATGTAGGTTTAGAATATAATCTTGGATATTATAGAGGAGGTCCCACCATCAGCTGGTGAGAGCAGGCCCATCCTAACCTGAGGATTCGCAGATCATAAACCATGGAACTATTTACGCAAGGCACTGAGAAGTCCATCAGTTATTACGGGATTTCAGAAAGAGCCCCTAGCTTCAAAAATAGCCTGATCGCTCATTAGTTATGAAGTTTGTGTAGCAGAGGCAGCCTCTTTCTTGTTATAGTTAGAAGCAGAGAATGGAAGCAGCAAGTCCTGAAGGTGAACTTACAGTCAGTCACATCTAGGAGAACTGTAGCAAATGTGTTCTAAAGGAGGTTGAAAAACCAGGGTAAGGCACAGACAAAATTCTTCATTCACCCTTGGCAGATATGTGTTGATCACGTAGAAGTTGGCAAGCTAGTGTACACCGTACTGGTGAATCATACATACCTACAATATGATATACGATTTCATATTTTAATATGGAAACAAAGAAATGTGGACTAGAAGTGCAGACGGAGGTCTCTAAGTACCTAATAGCAATATAGGAAGAACATTTTTCAGAGGAACCTGACTGAGTCCATGATCTCAAATGTGTTTTCAATAATAAAGAAAATGGACAGTTGATGAAGGACATTTCACGGTGTGTGTGTGTGTGTGTGTGTGTGTGTGTGTGTGTGTGTGTTTTGTGGTGTGCTTTGAAAAGTGCTGGGCTGAGACCTAGTGTGGAAGACAGTTTGAGTTTTGACAAGACCCTCATGCAAAAGAGTCTCCTATGTCTTCTAGAAAGTTTGCATTCACCAAGTAACTGGAAAGATTCGAGGGTCTTTGAAGATGGAATGATTTAGGATCTTGTGTTAGGGAGATCATCTAGAATAATCTAGATGGGACCTGCAAATAACCCTAATTCTTATGAGGGAAACTGAACCACAGAAAGGGAGAAGGCAGTGCGATGGAGACACACTGGAATGATGCAGGCCTCAAGACAAGGAATGCTGGTGTGAGCAGACGCTGGGAAGGCACGGAGCAGTCCCCACTACAGTCTGTGGAAGGGAGCAGCTAGCTAACAACTGACTTTTAACCTCCATGAGACTTAATTGAGGCTCCTGACTTCCGGAAGTGAATGAGAACAAATTTCTATTGCTTTAAGCCACAGGTTTTTGATGAATTTTTTTGTTGCAAAAATAAAATAATTATATATATTTTTAGCTCATTCTGATATTTCCAACTTGCAAACGAATGGTTAGGGTTATTGATTTTTGGGAAAGCAGGAAAGATGACTCAGGGCTACAGGCACTTGCCACCAAGCCTCTGAGTTCAATATCTGTAACCCACAGCGTGGAAAGACACATAGGGCTCCCAAAAGTCGTGGTCTGAACTCCTTATTTGCATTATGGTACAAGATAAATAGATGGATGTAGTACAATTGAGCATAACAGAATAACCTGGTTTTGGTTTGTAATGGATAACTGTCAAGAGCCTGTGTGGTACTTCATCTACTGAATGGGACCAGTTTACTGTCTCAGAGTGAGATTAAAACAGGATTAGATTATAATTCTTAGAAACGTCCTAGTCACATCTATTACCAGCATCATTTGACATCACGGGTCTGTGGACAGATTCCTCAGGCTGATATTACGTGCAAGAAGTGTCCCGCCTGGCTTCATGCAAATGTAGCCACAGAGCTGTTGACCCTTCTGAAGGCTAGAGATTGGCAATTTGTCCTACAGTGAGCAAGAAGCCACTGGGTGTTAGCTAGATACAATATCTGTGAACCTACCATGTACCTGGTTAGGACTCATCCTAGGACTCAAGGAACAAATGAAAGCCAGGAGCTTTACTTCTGCACTGTTTTATACTGATCCTAGTAAAAATGCATAGTGCCAATCTTTTTTGGTGATGTGTGAGTATAAGTATATTAAGTAAGCATTTAGCACAATTATTTATTTAAAATCTATCTTCTAGTATAGCTCAGGAAGTTTATAAAAACAGGCACTGTGTTACTTATTGTAAATCTACCCAGTGGTATAAACACATAGACAAATAACAATGTGAATGTTGCCCGGTAAATACTTCTTCCTGGGATATCTTCCTGAACTACGTCATCCCAAACATTGACAAATGTGGTGTCTTTCTCTACCAACAATAAGCTTTCAAACAGAGCACTCTGCTGCTCATTGTAACAAAAGTTCTGTTGGCTGTGGAAACATACTTTGCTCATTGAAATTTGAAGTTATACAGGGTGTCTGGTTCTTTCATTTTAACTGAAAACTCGCCACTTACAAATGCATACTCAATAGAAAGTACACATTTTGTACTCCAATAGAGTCAGAGTTCTTTTTTATTAAGTAATTATTTTCCAGCCCAATCATAGTTTCCTCCCTCTGCTCTTCTCAGTCCCTACCCCTCACTTGCCCTCTTCCCTAACTCATATCCACTCCTCCTCCTTTCTTTTCACCGAAACTGTTTTTCTTTAACAAGAACATGGACATATCTTTCTCTTTTGCCTTTGATTAAAACAAGGAAGACACAAGGGATTAAAGCAAAACTTCCTATGTATTGTGTTATGAATAAGCTACCAGAAAATATAGATATCTTCATTACTGTTTAGCTTAGATGCTACACTATGTTTATGGCAGTTTTGTTTGACTAAATGGGACAGCAGAAATGACAGCCACATAGTCACATCATTTGGGATGGCTAGACACACCACAGAATTGCAGATGTAAGGTTCATGAGGTGACCAACAGAAGCTTTCTAGTTGGCTGTCAACAAGAGTGGTACAGAGCTGCAAATATCATTTATTATTCAGGGAAAGATGATTCCCCATGATGCTCTAGTGTCCTTAGACGAAGTTTTCCACTCTCAAGGAAGCACAGTGAGGTTCATTGTGTCTTTAGTGTATTCAGGATGTTACAGAAAGATGTTGTGAATCTTAAATTAGAAAGCAACTTAAATTGTTGCCTTTTTAAAAACCCAGTTTGCTCATAAGGCAAGCTTCATGGGATGTTTCCAACCAGAACTCTATAGAATAATTTTCTTTGCCAGCAGCAGCTGTGCTGTTCCTTTTACATAGTAATGATGCTTCTATATCGTACTTGATTTTTATTGTTGAGGAGGGCTCCTGGTACCTTTATTGAATTACTTTCAGAGAGGCCCGATTTTGGGGGGGAATGCACAATAAAACAGAAGTAATTTAAATTTTAATATGCCTTCCTTGCTCCATTAATTAAAATGATTTATGTTTGGTTGCCTCGTTGAAATACAGTGTGATAGATGCTTGGATATTATTGCTTCCATGGTGATAATTTCCAACAACATCATTTAGGACACAGGGTACCAGATTCTTCCTGGCCTTTGACAGCAGCACCTTTAACTCCTGTCAGGATATGCCTTCATACTGTTCTTTCCACATCCCATTTGACCTTGTATTTATTGTGTAGATTTTTGGCTTCTTGATTATTTGTTCAAGGTAAAATTCCCTAAACATTGGCGAATTTCCTAAGGAGAGAGGAAAAGAAGGACAATGTAACTGGACTGTATTTTCTGAGTCCAACTTTAGGATTAAGAATAGGACTTTCTGAGTCCAAATCTAAAGGGACTTAGGGCTTATGCAGTGCAGAAGAGAGGCACCATCTTTGAACTCTGGTTTTGTCAAGGATAAAAGGGAAAATGGAAGGAACACCCACATGTATTTTTAAAAATTCCCCAAAGCAGAGTGTTTCCTCATTGTCTGTGGGCTTGTAGCCCTTAGATGGCTTTCCTTTAGTTACTGGCAAAAATGACTTCTGAAATACTACTTATCTACAGTCATTATATTGTGTCTTTTTTTTATTTTATAAAATCCAAAGCAGTTTAATGTTGACAGTTCTTTCACATTTTTTTTTCTGAATATCAGAACATATGATTGCATCAAGCTGGCTGCAGGCTCCAGTGCTGGCATTTTCTGTCGCAAAGAATGCCCACATCACTCGAACATTTGAAAAGTGTTAATGAGCAGATCAAAAGGGCTGTTGCCTGAAGCAGCTAACTTTCTTTTTCTCTTTTTCTTTTTTTTTAATTTTTAAGAAATCGGCTCTCCTCCAAACTGAAATCTTCATTCTAGCAGCTAAGTAGATGAGATCTAATTCCTCCACCCACCCCGATGATGATAATAACAAACGGAAAAAAATTGGAGAAGACTCAAACTCTCCATATGGTTCATAAAGTGGTGAAAGTGTTTTCCAGAATTTTCAATACAGAGCTGAAGGATGCTAAGTGGAAAAAAATCCTGGCAACTAGGCAATATTATGCCTTTTAAAACCTGCAAATTCTTATGAAATATGGTGCACACGAATGCAGCCTTCTCTGGAGTGAATGTGCTCTTGCACTATTTAATATAAGAACAAGATTCTCATGACTGTTATTTTTAAAGCACTTGATAACACTAAGTTCCCTTCTCTCCCACACTAATTTTACTGGCATGAAGGCATGCTGTTTCCACACAGACCCCCTTTATTGGCTTTAGGGCCAAGTGGTATCGTATTATTTTCTTTCCATTTTGTTACTTATAAGGCCACATGGTAATATGTATAGGAATATTTTCAAATATAAGAAGAAAACTAGTTCATTTCCTGTTCTGAAATTTCTAAGTAAGTGATGCTGGGCATAATAGCAGATATGCACTGCCTCTCTGAAATGGTATAAAGCCCATGTCAAGCATACACTTTTATGTAACTTTAATTTTCTATCATCTATGATTCCATTCACCCATCCATCCCAGTAACAATTGCTTGGCAACCAAATGATCTTCCAAAGACTTTTCACTGGCAGTTCAACCTTTATTTTAAAAGTATCTATGCCATGTGATGGCATTAAAATCAAAATTAAAATTTGGAAGTAGATGGTTCTAAGTGATGGATTTGAATTTTAATTCTGTCTTTTCATATGTACTTGGAGAGGTGTGTAATTAGAGGTTGTTGGGATTCTTTTTGCTGTGCTTAAAATGGACATCAGCATAGTCATCTTACAGGATTATGAAAATAAGAGAGGACAGTGTGTCTGCCATATGGCAGCACAAGAGAAGGATAGTTCCTGGGTCCTGTCCTAGGGGTTCCTGTCATTTGTTGTGATGGAGGTTGTGTCTCTTAACTCAGTCGACTGGCATTCGATGGAGGCAGAACAATAAGACTTTATTTTAATTGTTAACTGTGTGTACCTCCAGACTTCAAAATCTCTTTAAATTTGCAAAAGGTCATGAACATAGTTAATTTCATATTAATTGAAAAAGGTACCTCTGAAAGATTCTTTTCTGGAATGATATGAATAGAATGCACAGGCGCACACATGCTCATATGGGACTTTGTGGAGAGTCCTAGAAACAAAAGACCTATCAGAAACATTGTGATGTGTGTATTTTATTATCTTATTAGGCTTTTCATGTTGTGGAGGACCTAACATTAATTTGATTTATTTCCTAGATGTAGAAAATTGGCATGATCTTTCCAGTTGCTGTTCTCTAAATTCATTGGCTGACAGAGAAAACTGATAGCCATTTTCATTGAAATTAGCAATATTTTACTATCATAGAACTCTTACCGTACCATTTTCACATTTTCATCAATATTTTACTTACTATCTTGGAGCTTGATCATGACCTAAAATAATAATGGTCCATATACTTGAAGGAAGTCTGTATTATCCATCTTATTGGAGTTAGATACATGTAGAGAGATGTGGGGGGAGAACTGTGTAGAAACTGATGATCTATCACACAGAGACATCAGACAATGACAACAGAGCGACTTGGAGCATGCACAGGTACCCCAAAGAGGCTTGATGTCTCCACATTACAGATTAGGCTAAGAAAAGGCTTTCCAGGAAAATGAAAACACACAAAGGTACTCCTTGTCCTGTGTGAGTCTTACAGAAGTGACTACATGAAGATTTTAAACATATATTTATTTTGTGTATGTGTGTGCCTGCGTGCGTGCATGTGTGGGTGTGTGTGTGTGCGCGTCTGAGTTTCTGTTTGTGTGCCACATGCATACAGGAGCCCACAGGGGTCAAAAGAGGGCATTGGCTCCCCTGCAACTGGAGTTATCCGTGGTTGCGAGCTACCATGTGAGATCTGGCAAATGAAGTTGGGTTTCTGCAAGAGCAGTAATTGCTCTTAACTCCTGAGCCAATTTCTGCTGCCTTACAGAAGGATCTCAGACTGAAACCTAATTTTCCTCTATTAGCACTCACAGAGATGGTCCATATGAAATAAAAAGGAAGAATTATTGGAGGGAGTATGCAGTAATCACCAGGATGATATGACAAAGGAGAATGCTAGAGATTCTATTCGTACTATTTTTTTATTTATCTGTGTAAGATATACATGTTATAAGAGTAAATTTGAAATCTTTGCTATGAAGTGAAAGTGATCTCTAGGTATGTTCAGGCTCTGTGGAATAGAAGGATGAATTTTTATATTTCTCTAGTGAGAGAATTCCAGAGAACACGGACACGTGTAAGATGGAAGAGAGACGTAAATTCCAAAGTCCTTACAATAAAATTCAATGATTTCTTGATTTGATCTGTGAGAACTGGAACTTTGAGTCCATTTTGACTGGGGAAATGATTGATTAAGCTTATATTAGAAGAATACTGACCCAATTACACAAGTTAAAGACTTGAGGCCTGGTGGTTGTGGCTCATGCCTTTAATCCCAGCATGCAGGAGGCAGTGGCAGGTGAATCTCTGTGAGTTCGAGGCCAGCCTGGTCTACAGAGTGTGTTCCAGGACAGGCTGCAAAGCTACACAGAGAAACTCTGTCTTGAAACTACTCCCTTACTAAAAATATAAACAAAGGTTCGCTAAAGATACTGACAGAAGCTAATTATTTAATTTTTTTACCACAAGGGTTGCATGTGACTGTAAATGGAATTCTTAGTTGGTCTAAATTTAAAACAAATCCAGAGTCACATATAGAGGAAAATGCTGAGAGATCAGAGAGAAGGAACAAGCTACAGTCACCTTTACCACATTAGCTTTCCAGAGGAAAAGAGAGAGTTCCTTATATCCTTTTCTGCCCAGCCATCTCACTTCCTCTCTACCCAACCATCTCCTTTCCTGTCTGTCTGTACAGACCTCCTGACCTCTATGGTTAGCTAGTGGCAAGCTCCGTCCTCTGATCTTCAGACACTCTTTATTTGTATAAGCAAAACATCACCACATGTAACCACTGGTGAAAAATGAAATGATAGACTATCAATAGCATGGATATTAGCATTAGTATTTTCCGTTAATGGCTTTTTCTTGAGCATTTCACGCATGCATATATGTTCTGATTAAAACTGCCACTCCTGATCTCTCCCCTCAAATTTCTCCTCTATCACTCTCACCACTTTCTCCTAACAGCCTCATTTGCTCCTTTTTGAAATCCATCAATTAAAATGCTGAGAAAAGGCAAGTAATGAGGAGGTCCCAACTGTTTTGTCCAAACACCATTGAGTTTAATTGCCGAACCCTATTTAAACATGTTATTTTGGGTTAAGGAAACTGTAGTTAAGATATTGACTAATGAGTATATATTAAACAAAATGAACAAAATAACCCAGGTAAATCACAACCATTTTATTAAAATATCTTTAGCTCCCAAATATAACCTCAATAAAAAAGTAATATTCATTGTAGCCTCCAAAACCAGGAATTTGTCTTCATTAGGAAGAAAAAGTGCGTGTGTGTGTGTGTGTGTGTGTGTGTGTGTGTGTGTGTGTGTGTGTGTGTACAAACTCACATTTTCTAGATTCCAGGATCAGGGCTGAAGAGTGGAAACTTTGGCTTCATTTTGGGGGGAAAAAGCTTTTAAATGATGAGTTCTTTGCCAATCAAATGATGCTCTATGAAATAGTGAATTTCTCTATTGCAGTAATCCATACATAATTGGAACCACTACTAGATGGGGGATTTTTTTAGAATATTGAAGTTTTAGTTGTGTGTACCTCGTGTGAGTTGGAAAATATGTTTGACATCTTTAAAGGTCCTAGAACCCTAAGTTCTTGACTTTGGGTTGTGATAGTGGGAATGGAATAAAAACAATCCTTTCTTATTTCTTTATCGTTCATTTTTCTGTAGTTCCTCCTTCCTTCCCCTTCCCCTCCTGTTTCCCTTCTTCCTTCTCTCTCTCTCTTTCCTCCTTGCTTTCTTCCCTCTCCCCACCCATTTCACCCTTCTCTCTTCCCAGCTCCCACTCCCCCTCTTGCTGTACATCATGGAGAGCAGAATTTCTACCAGTCCCACTCTGCCAAGCAGTGGAACACAGAGGCAATGCGCATGTGAAATGTGTATTGACGCTTGCAAGGGCACTTGTCCTCAAAGCTACATAAAACAATGATAAAGAACTCTGTAAGTGTTGGGGAAGAAGAGAGAGGCATCTGTAAATATCACAGAAATTATCATCTGCTGTGGAAAGACAGAAATTCATGGCAGGGGAGGGGGAGAGGTTAGAGAAAAATGTCAAAGAATTTGTTGGTCCTGGAAAGGATTTGGAGAAGCTCTTTAGAAAAAAGAGACATTATGAGTTATGCCAGAGTTTGTAGTCTGTGTCTGGAAAGAGTGAATTACTAGAACGCAACATTGAGAAGAAAGGTGGGCATGGCTTTGATCTTATAGACTGAAATGCTAACAGCAGTGTTTTCATTGCATATGTAGGTTAATAAAGACACAAAGTATTCCCTTCTAAATTGAGGAGATATATAGTTCATAACCTTAAGTCAGCTTCATTTGACTACATTTTTGTTTTAAATATTAATCCCTTAGAGTTACCACAGTAGTCATTGTTTTTTTACACATTCTTACTTTTTATTATGTTATGAAACTTTTTCATTTTATTGTGTTTTATTTTGTGACAGGTTATCAAGGATCCTCCCCCACCACCTTCTGCACCAAAGGAGGTACGTGAATGCCCAATAAACTGATATGGAGTTGTTTTATTTTCATATGTAAAGATCATTCCAAAATTAGACCAATTCTATTTATATGGTATCTAAATATCTCCTTTTTACCTTGTGAAAACCAACTGTCACTTTTTATGTTATGATTTATTTTGTGCAGTAGAGGAATGAGCCCTTCAGTGGTGGAATGAACCCTTCATTAGTAGACTGGCTGCAGGATCAATAGTACATAGAGATTTAATATACTTCATAATAATATATTAATAGTCCCGATGACACTCATCTAAAACTGTTGAAATAGCCAAGCTGACAGTTCAAAGATACCATTGCTTTCTTCAGAGTGATAATTTGCTATTATATTACTCTGCTAGCTACCATCGTACTAGCAACATGAAGTAAGGGATGTGCTTCTATTGTGCATTTTTAGAGCTTCTTTAGTATGAACTTCACACTTCAAAGTTACATATATATTGACACATGAAATAATTGTTGAAGTGTCGCCCTAAGTTGAATAATCTTTTCAAGTATAAATTGATGAATATGCTTGGTTAGAGACACAATACTCACAGTTAAAATAAACAACTTCTGTTAGCCTAGGTCTGATGAAGGGAGATTTTGTTAAAGGGAAGGGGGTCTTACCCCTTGTAAAACTGCATTTGAAATTGATGTATGTGATATAAATGCACCCATATATCCCATGTATAATTTTCACATTGTCTCATAACAGTGGAATTATTTAAATCATATCAATGTGATGCAGTTCTGACCAGACAACATTTTAAAAGTTAATTAAATCCATTTTTAAAACTGTATCTTTATAGGAGGAGGAGGAAGAGCCTTTGCCCAACAAGAAATGGCCGACTGTGGACGCATCCTATTATGGTGGTCGAGGAGTTGGAGGAATTAAAAGAATGGAGGTTGGTCTTCTAAAGAAATAGAGAGGGCTAATGTAAAATGTGTATTTGAAGGGTTATTGAGACACAGACACTGGCCTTTCTATCATCCCACCCCTCTTAGGTCACCACTGGGTCTTCTCTGGGAGCTCATTTCTGTAGAATCATCCTAGCCATCTCAGAGCTGGTGAAGAATAATGCCTTCATCAGTCAAAGGACTGCATTGAGAAGATTTCTGAACCCTACAGATAAAAATAATTATGGATTTCCCCAGTCTTTCGGAAAAAGTTACAGCATCAACTTTAAGAATGCTGGTCACTCACAGTTGCCACAATGCTGTTCTTTGAAAACGCCCAACAGTTAGTTACTATTTGAAGGACAAACTTTTAAAATATTCAACAGCATGGAAAGGACTTTATCACAAATATAGAAGAGGCACATTTAAAGCTATAAATGGCTTTTACTTAACACACAGCAACTATCCTAATTAATACTATGTATCATTTACTATGTTGAACCAGTTTTTGTTAGTCTAGTAATCCAAATATTGAGATTCTTTCCAAAGAAAACAGCAACATGAACCCATGAATGGATTCTGGGTAAAAAGGAATATGATTTTATGTATTAGTGAGGTTTTTGTTACAAATACTTTATATAAACCAACTTACAAAAAAGGAATTTTATTTTGGCTTTGGGATGTTAACCTGTGTTTTTTAAGCCTTCTTGGTTCAGGGTATGTGTCCAGGCAGAACATTGTTCCAGGGAGCATTTGGGAGCACACACTGCTTACCACAGGCAGGCGGGAGCAAACCAGGAGAAAAAACATCTTGCTCTCACTGCCTAGAAGCACAAAGGTCTAACTCTTAGACCTACCTGCATCTCACCTCTTACAGGTGCTCTTGTCTTCCAAAAGAGCCACACCCATGACCAAGACATTAGTACATTGGCCCTTAGGGGGCATTCCAGACCCAAACTGTAGCAGTTTCTCTATGCTCAAGAAAGCACTCATGTATTATATTATGTCCAGTAGCCTGTAGTTCAAACGTCAAGAGTCCCTGGGCTCTAGCCTGTGAAACTGCATCACCTGCCCATCCTTTTTAGTTGAGGAAAAGTTTTGAAAAATAATGAGTCAATTTCCATTGAGTCTGTGTTCATTAATCTTGGAAATTTTTGGCCACATTACTGGAATATTCTATTGACGTGATGGTAAATGGTAAAGGGGATGATAATGAATCTTAAAAATACACAGATACTTACAATGAAGAAATTTAGTATAGAAATACACGAAATAAGACTGAGTAGAGAATTAAGTATTACTAAAATTTCTCTACTGTGAATTTAGAATGGGTAAAATCATCCACAATGCTTTTGTAAGTATATCTCTTCAAACCTGCAAAGCTGGAGAGAGTAAATGCATTACAGGCGACCTGAGATCATCAGAATGGGGGAACAAACCTTCAGAGCTGAGGCTAGATTAAGTCACAGTGGATAGTTTTCTCTGAATTTTTATAAAGCTCACTCTTTTAATTTAAATATTTATTTAAAATGTCCTCTGATGGAGTTTGCAGAAAGCAGGGGCAGAGCTTTTAATAACAGCTGTTATCACAACAGATCCACTACAACTCCTAATAACTTCACACGGGTGTTTCTGCCAATTTCTCGTGAAACAGACTTTTTAAAAATTCTGAAATTGCTCCTTTATTGTATAGACTCTGAGTTATCCAAATATGCTCTATAAATTATGAAACTCATTGTTGATACTCAAAGCCACGTGGAATTGGAAGAATTCAGCTCTGAAGCTTGTACTTACCCATTGTTTCCCCATAATGAAATAAAGCTAGGGACAGACTCCGCTGAGACTTTCTTTAGCCGTCTATTTCTTCTCTCTTCTTTCCCTTTTGGGCATCTCAATTTGATCAACTCAAAACGTTAAAACACACACACACACACACACACACACACACACACACTCACACACACACACACACACACTCACACACTCACACACGTTTAATTCCTTTATAGAGTTGCAGTAAACTTCTACAAGGTGTCTTCTAGTCTTAGTCCTTGAGAGTGAGACTTGTGTTTGGTGAAGGTTGATGATACTAGGAAGCTTTTGCATGAAACAAAGACAGCAAACTTATTAAACTCCTTAGGCCTTCATGACTGAGGGCCATGTGTATAATCCTTAGAGCCCGGGAATGCCACCTTGGATCAGAACTCCAGTCCAACCAGCTTTCACTTTTTAAATCTGAGAATTGTTCCAGTGATATTTGTCTGATTATCATGACCTCTATGACTTCAACTGTGAAGGCCAGGCTAAGCAGCTGTTTGTGTTCAAACCTACTTTCTGAATGGACCTAAATTATATCTACTTACTGCTTTACTTTTAATTAGTTCTCTGAGTTGTGGCATCAGTGTGTTTAGTAAACCATCTGTCTCTTTTGTTTTGTTCCCTAAAATTGAGATGTTTTAGCTGCAAGAAGTGTATACTGGTCTTAGAGTTTTAAATTCAACTAGTTATGTCTAAAGATTTCATTTTTGGCTTATCTAGGCCAAGACTGTGATCTGAAAAAAGATGGTATTCTTTTCTTCTCCTTCCTCCTTTCCTTCCTTCCTTCCTTCCTTCCTTCCTTCCTTCCTTCCTTCCTTCCTTCCTTCCTTCCTCCCCCCTCTGTTTCTTTCTTTCTTCCTAGATAGCCCAACTATCTAGCTTTAAAGATTTGATATGTTTCTAACAAATTTAGCAGCCTCACAAAGAACACTCTAGCCATTAATCACATTGAAAGATACAGATTACTTCAGTGACTCATCAAGGTCCACTTGAAATTGAAAACTATTCTAAAATTGTAGTAAAAATGTGTGTGTGTGTGTGTGCTCGTGAGCACGTGCGCGTGTGTGTCTAGAACTATCAAAATAGCTTTATCAAAAAAGCTTGCACAATTCTTTCTATGAAAAGTAACTGTAAGTCTTCCTGCTTAACAATCCAGGTCAGTGGCTTTAAACTCTTTCCTTTACTGAGATGACTTAATGGTGTGTTGTAGCATATCCTGAACTGGTTTTTATATTATCTATGTATAACAGAAATTGTCTCCTTATTTGAAATGATGGAGAAACCATTACACTAGATTTGGGTGGCATCATATTTTTGCAAAGAGTTATTCTGCATTAGGGTCATGATGAGGAAACAAAGATCCCTGGATTGTCCTGTCAAGCCAGCCTTTTCTAATGGGCCAGCTCCAGGTCTTGGTGAGAGACCTTGTCTCAAAACACATGATGAAGGGCACCTGAAGAAACTGACCTATGGCCTCCACACACATATGAATCCAAACACACAGGGACATTTACATATATACCCGTGCATACACACACAGACAAATAATAATGAGTGAAAAGGAACCCATTAAAACGCAGAAGAAAAGGAGCTGGAAGTCAGTATAGCAATTCATCTTCTTACCCTGGACTGGTGACTCCAAGGCCTGCATGCCACCTAAGAGCCTGCTCCTTCAGGACATTTTGTCTGACAGCACTGTCTCCTTCATTTTAAAGGTCCGCTGGGGAGATAAAGGATCTACCGAGGAAGGTGCGAGGCTGGAGAAAGCAAAAAATGCTGTGGTGATGATCCCCGAAGAAGAGACACCCGTCTCACCAAGACCACCTCGACCCAAACCCACACACCAGGCCCCTCAGACAAAGTGGTACACGCCCATTAAGGTACTTGCCTGCATTTTGTGTGATATATCTTAAACCTAACAGGGATCTAGCTATTACAGTCTCCCCTGTCCCCGAGGAAGGATAAGGCAGATCAAATAGCAGATACTCCTTTTGTGATCTAGCAACTGCTTATTTTCTTAGCATAAGAACCTTTGAGGTTTTGTATTTGCTAACTTACTAAATGATGGAATGAAGCTACACAATTTCATAAATCTAATATATCCTTAGGGTCGTCTGGATGCACTCTGGGCCTTGATCTTGAAGCAGTATGACCGGGTGTCCTTGATGAGACCCCAGGAAGGAGATGAGGTTTGTGTATGGGGATCTCTTGAGAAAGGTGATGGGGGCTGTGTAATGAAAGCAGGGAAATATTAGTGAAAGTTATTTAAAACTTCCTGTTAGCATGCAGGATGGAATTGTTACTGACCAGTTCATGCTTTTGTTACACAGGTGCTTGTAAATTTTGTTTTTACAATGCATTTTCAAGTCAATTCCAAACCAGTGCCTTTCTAGATAAATAATTAAAATCATAAGCATGCCCATTGCTTTAGCATTTGACTTTGAAGGCAAGTGTTATTATTTTCTTTTGGAAGAAACAGACTGGGAATTAGCATCTGAAGTCTTTTCTCTAGCATTTAGCAGCAATGAGATCTAGGGAAAATGCCTCAGAGATTCTGCCTTTCAGTATAAACACATTACTTGCCTTCAGTAGTTGTCACAGTCTAGTGTCTGAAATATGTCAAGGTGTCCTTAAGACTTAAAGCGCCAAAGAAATCCGTGGTAGTAGTATTTAGAGCCGCATAATTACAGATGTATGGTATGTGTGGCTTTCCTCACCAAGGAGTCTGTTTAAAGCTCTTGCTTTAGAATTATTTTGTTTTTAATATTTTTTCTAGTATTTTGAGCCATTATCCTAGTGTATCAATTTGAGAAAAATTGTTCAAAGCCTCTTCACATGCAACAGCGGCAGGTTTGGTTGAGAGACACGGTGCTGTTCATGACGTTAGGCTGCTTTTATGTTGTGAGCGTAGCCCTTTCTTTCCTACAAAAGAATGAACACCATGCACATCTGCTTCAGAGGACTTTGTCTTCAGTTAGATCTGGCATGCTACTCTTTAAACGACGATGTAATCAGTCAAGTTAGTATTTACGTTGTGAAGCCAAGATAAGATGTATGTAGTATCAGGTGGTTTTAGCTTGGTGTTTAAGAGTCTAAAAGAATTTAAAATTTTTATATCTAGCAACTTAGGAACATTTCACAATCATCCGAGTTCAGCCAGTTAGGGCATACAACTCGAGAAATATTGCTGGACCTCCTTACATGATGTCAGTACCCAGTGATAGCACCACTGGGAGAGAGAGAGGGGATTGGGTATTGAGTGAATAGTGAGATATTGGGCGGGGGATTCCACCTCTCTTCCTAAAATTTTGTATTCTCTTTTAACTATTATGGAAAAGGATATTTGCAAAATTTACTCCCCTAAAATTCACCAATACTTGCTTAAACCGAGTTAAACATTAAACTCTAAGTCATGAATACGTACTTCATATAAATATGAACTATATGAGATCTTCATTTTCATCTGATTATTGGTTTGCTCTAATAATTTGCTTTCCAGTGAATTCTGCACTAAATATTAGAAAGCCTATTAAATAGTGTGTTGTCAGCATAGAGAAGCATGTTAAACTCTTATTGAAATAGTTTGCCTATGATATAAAATAGCTCATTGGAACAAATGCTGTCTGATATTAAGGTCGAGTCCTTTAAAGAAAAATTTGAAATTTATCAACATGTGAATTGGTGTCATTAGTAATTTTATTTTCCTTTGTCTTCTGTGGTCATCAACCTTTTTTGTAGGTACGAATATATGCAAACACGACCTTTAGTTTAGTTTGTGCCCTGTGAAGTATTTGGTTTGTGCTCTGTGAAGTATTTGTGTTGGTACTGAACTGTGAGTATGTGATTGTAAAACACTTTGCTCATTTTAGGCATTAGGAAGGCTCCGGAAAGCCAACATTTAGATGGGGGTGTTCGTTTACATTGTCAGGGCATAAATAACCCTTTTTCATGTGGATACCAGAGTCACATCCTCTGAGGGTGCAGGAGGAGGAGGCTGGCTTTAAGCTGCTTGACAGCTAATAAAGCACAGTCGTTCTCAGGACCAGGCTCATGGCTCCAAGGAACACAACCCCTGCCTACCCAGCAGCTTGTTTTATGCTTTGGAAAACAGCCTTGTCATTTATGTAGGAACAGTTTCCTGCAGATTCCGCCTCCTGAGAGCTCAGTCTAGTAAACAAACCCGCGACCACAGAACTGAAGCTGCCTGCCCTGAGTCCCGCAGGTGGGGCTTCCTGGTCCTTCCTGGCCCATTTGCAGTCGAAGCTGTGCTGGGGCACAGAGGCCGCGGGGCTCCCAGGCTGAGCTCTGCGCGCCCCAAAGTCCTTGATGCAGAAGCTGAAGTTAGTGCGAGCCTTATCAAAGCGGCCGCGGGGGCGGGCGGGCTCCCAGCGCGCGGCTGCGGGCGAGCGCTGTCTTTGATACGGGCGGCAGGTCCTGGGAGTCGTGGGTTTGGTGGCCAGGTGCGCGCTAGCAGGTTGTCCCGACATCTGCTGGCGGCCGCGGCGGCGGATTGTCAGCCGAGGTAGTTGAGAGCGGCAGGACCGTTTTGGTCTCGCTCGCGCTGCCTGGAGGCCTGAAACTCCAAAGGTAGGAGCGGGGTGGACACAGCTGCGCTCCCAAACTTGCCGGAGGCACAAATAGGAGATCTAATGCAGTTTGACTCCACGGCGGTGGGGGGACAGGACAGAGAGCCACTTCAGAGACAACTTACCGCTGCAACATCTGCCGCCAAGTTTCCAGGGAGTGACAGGGGACAGCAGGTACAGATCGAAGTCTCTGCACAAACAACCTCCATTCCGCCCTGGACTCTTTTGAAGGGTCTCCATCAAACAGGCCTGAGTTCGCAGCAGGAGTTTGTTTGGTTTTCAAAGCAGTGTTTTGTGTGTGCATGTGTGTTTTCCCCCTCAATAACAAGGTAATTTATAAATGATGCATTACCATACGTCCTCTTTTTTTTTTCTATGAAAAGAGAGTTGAGAAGCAGAAAGGCAAAGAAAGAAGAAAGCACACGACTAGTGTGGAGTTGTTCCACAAACCAAGTAAATCCCTGAGGACCTTCTTGACAGTGTTCGAGGTTATGTTAACCTTCAAATGGCCCTCATTCACCAGTGAGCAATCGTCAGCTTACAGCTGCTACTGAGGATTCCCAGAGCATGCCTGAAATACATGGACTTCTGCTCATTGCTAGTTCATGTTCTTAACTTAGAGTTTCTTACCTCTGCAAATGTGAAATTTAGGGCTCTTTTTTTTTTCAAATGAAATAGAGTCCCCTTCCCCCAGTAAAACAAAAATCTAGGCAACTGAATTCACTTGACTTTGCTTTTTAATTATCAGAACTCCATGCCTGTAGTGCCTCAAATTAAACAGACATTTTTTCTCTTAGAGGGAGAACACCCTTTTTTATTTCCTACATTTAGCTGGAAAAAATTCATCAATTTGACTTTTACCAAAAATGATGCAAAAAGTCATAACTGTGCTCAGGTGTATAAATGGTAATGGGATGGGTGAAAATGCTAGCCTGGAAGGTAGGAATCCCGGGCTATGGTAAGAGAATAAATATTGCAGCCTTGTGAATTACCCCACCATCCGGTGGAGTGGCTGCATGGTCGTCTTGAGATGATGAGAGCTGCCTATGCAAGCGTGTGCAAAGGATTCGTCATGGAGCAGGGCCTGGAGATAGAAGCTGGAGCTGGATCAATCATTAGGCGGCAGTGATGTAAGCAGCGTAGGCACACAAGAAGTTTTAGGTGAAGCCAGACCCAGTATGTGGAGAGCACATGAATTTTACTGACGTGCTTTGCATTCTTTGAGAGGACTGATGTCTGTTCTCACAGACGGTCAGTCCTTGACATTTTAGAAGTTTATAGCAAAACAAGACAAGATGCATCAAGATCATGGGGAGCCCAAACTCCTTTAGGAGGTGCTGAAGAGCTTTGTAACTACAGAGGCCAATGACCGAAGCTCACCTCCAGTTTATTTCCTAGTTGTCGATTTATGTCCACTCCCCTGTTAACCCTGCTTCTGAATTCTCATGCTCAAACAAGCAGGTGTACCCTTCTTGAGTCGCTGCTTCTTCAATGATTCCAGCCTGCCAAGGGTCACTATGAGCTGCCTTGTGTTTATGAATCATGTGATACTAACACAGTTCAGCCACTGCATTCTCAAAGTGACCAACTCTTCCTCATCAGGGCTTCCTGCCCCCTGCTTCTGTTGTCTACCACATATGCAGTGTAAACTCTGTGGGTTTCTGGAGAAGGTTGATCTTTTCATTAAATGGTTCTAGATTTTAAATGTTTTTGGCGCCTGGATGTATACTGCTAATGACGGCAACCAACTACAGCTTACGACCTTTGGCTGACACATGTTTAAATGGTAAAATGTCCACGAGAACAACCCATGGCAGGAACATGCCATTATTTTGGCAACTCCACTGACTGCTGCAGGGCGTGCATGTCTGTGTAGATGGGAGTTTGTTTACACTGTGATTGTATAAATATACTCAGTAGCACATTTGTTTTTTAGGAAAGTCATCATCTAATGTCTCTTACACTGGAAGTTATCATTTGCAGAGAGTGCCCCTTCAGGTCTGTTTCTTAGTTTAAATAAAACCATCTCTTAATTATGTAATAAGCAGGTACATGTTAATTCTCATTCTGGTTTCTTGAAGTGAGGTGCAGGATATTCAATTACTTAAATTACAAAGCTAGACAATTTTTTTTGAGAGACTTGTAAATAGTATTTGAACGCTTAATGAACAGTTTAATAATTAATAAAATTATGTGTTAGGATAAACACCTCTTTTCCCATTAATGCACTGCTTTTAGAAAGACAAATTTCCTTCATGTATAAGCTTGGCAGGCACAGTGAAAGACTACTTTTTAAAAATGCAAGAGGTGGCTTTTCTCAAGGAAGAGAGCACCAATAGGTTGTCCAGTGCCAAATAGCCCTGAAAACATGCATGCAAGTAACATTATTTGGACTAGGCAGGTTATATTTAAGAATGTGTATGCATATACCTGTGTGCATGCAATAGCAATAAAGAGGCCATTAATTTGAAAGAGAATTAGGATGTATACGGAAGGGTTTGAAAGGGAAGGGAGAAATGTAACCCTATTGCAATATTAAAAATAAAGCAAAAATGTTTTTAAAAAGGCCAAAGTTTGACGTCAGTTTTCCAGGGCTGAACACATTATTTCCATAACTCAGGGTGTGCGTAGATGGGGGCATCCTGGGAGCATCGACATAGTCATCGCTCCCAGAAGAGGGATGACCTCACAGTTACGCTTTAACATTTTCCTTGGCTGTTTCTTTCGAGTACTTTATATATGAGATTTTAAAAACAGTTATCTATTTATTTTATGTATATGTGCATGGGTGTGTATGTGTGTGTGTCTGAGTGTATATATGTACATCCCCTGCAGCTGCCTCTGGAGGCTGGAAGAAAGTCATTAGATCTCCTGGGACTAGAGTTGCAACATTTGTGAGCCACCTTGTGGATGCTGAGAACCGGTCCAGGCTCTTCTGCAAGAGCAGAAAGAGCTTTGAACTGCTGCTGATCCATGTCTCTAGTCCCATACAATCCTCACATAATCTTCATTGTAAAGGAGAAAATGCATCTCTAATCAATCACTTCACAGATTTTTATAACATAAAATTGTAGTTTTCATTATGTTAAATGTTTGATTTTTAATTTGGAGCTCAGGATGCACTTCTTTCTAAGAAGAAGGAAAATAACATTTTGAAATAACTGATTATTTAAAAAGAATATGCTATGATCGTGCCTTAAGGTCTACCAGATGTCCACTTACTAGTTTAGTGTAAAAATTTTCACAACCCAGTAAAGGAAAGTGATTTGAGTAGGAAGTTTTCATTGCTCTATCATTTTCTCTTTCCCAAAGACAGTCTTGCTGTGTAGCTGTGGACTGGCTTGTAGTCACTGTAGAGGTCTTGAACTTGCAGCAATCTTCCTGCCTTAGTCTCCTGAGTGCTGGATTACAAGTGTGTGCCAGCATGCTGGGGTGTCCTGTGATTCTCAAAAGCATGTGTCCTCATTTAAACCCATTATAGAAACAATGCTTTAGGGACAGGGGCTTGTTTATTTTGCTAAATACTTTAACAAGTATTTCTTTATTTTTACGATTACACTAACCTTCCCATCCTTCCCATCCCTCCCTCCAAACCCTTGTATATATGCCTAATTCATGACCTTGATTTCATTGCTACATACATTTGTATGTTTATGTTTATACATATATATTACAAATTATAAGTCTGTTCAGTCTGTATAATATTACTGGTATGTATGTTTTAGGACTGTCCATTTGATATCAATGTGCTTTTCCCTCCCACTCCTTATTTGCCTATAGTTCTTAGCTAAATATATTTTATTTCACTTTTATTTACAAATAAAACCTAGGATCTCTCATAATATATACAGATAACCTATAATTAATTAATCTTATAAAATGCCTTCACATTTACATTTCTACTACTTTTACTTTGAATAAAATTACAATGTCTAATAATTGAATATTTTGAAACTGATGATTTTCAGATGTAAAATGAGTGTGATTTACTTTTTAAGCTGAAAATATGGCAAATACACATACACACATTAGCACACCTCCATTTGTTTACAATTTTTTCTCTGGCCTTGCAATAATAATTATCTCCTCCTAATGGATTATGCAAAATTATGTTTATTTATCCTTACATTTTTCAAAAACAATGAAATTGGCTAGTTTATTCAAATTCAATACTGAAATTAATTTTATCCTCTGATGTATATCATATATTTCTGTTCACAGATCTGTTCACATCAGTACTTGGGGAGAATAAACTTTAGATTCACATGATATTTCTTAGCAAGATGGTTAATGTACTGAAATCTAAATATGTATCTTTCTTACGTACATATATCTCATGGACATACATGTACACTTACATGAAATTTATACTTCATAATTTGGTTGATTACTAAGCATATTTTGTTTTAAATAAAAATTACAGGCTTGAAACAGGTTTTTTTAAAAAATAAAACCATTTCCTTCTTAAAATACATGTTCTTCTAACACATTTCATGGCATTAATGATTTCCCAACAGTTTATTCTGAATGTATTCAATGTATTTTATGCCATACATTTAGAGTCTTCCCAAGGGAGGACCAAACACACAAATAAATCCCCTTTATATTTATGCGCTTAGCAGAGTGGGTAGGTCTGCGGAGTATGGCAGTACAATATTCATGTAGCATGTTTATGTATGTAGCATAGTGATAAGTATTCTAGAGTAAAACGTGCTTTTTCGTGCAGTGCTCCTCTTCCATTTAAGTTCCCCCTTACTCTTAACCCCGGTGTGTCCATACGTCCTACTCCTTGGTCTGTTTCTCTGGTCTCTGCCCTTTCTCTGGAGAGCACAGAGAAGCCCCGTGATCTGTTATCACCATTAGGAGCACTTTTCTCAGACAGTTCTGCCCTCCAGACTTCACCCGCACATCTGGAGCTTATGTGATTTTCCACTTGGATGCCCGGTTGTGTCTACCTTGTCTGATTGTAACTGGACTTAACCATGTGACTCATGGAGGCTTTCAGGTTTGATTGTGTAATTCTCTCAGTCATTGGCCCTATCCTTTAAGGTACATCTAAGGGGAGACCCAGGATACACGAACATGCCTATGTGGTTCTTACAGCTCTGTAAGGAGCTTCAAGATTTTTGACATTCTATGTCTGGATACAACATCCTTGCTGTTGTATATATGAGATCGATTCAATGTGCAGAATTTTGTAAACAAATGCCCCTTCCAGTTTTGTTGTAATTCATAAAAATGAAAGACATGTTAGATCCTAGAAATGTGTGAGAGAAATGTCACTTGACTTTGTAAATTTAAGTGTTAATATGGTCATTAATTTGCATTTTACTATCCCTCACTTTCCTGAAAATAAGCTGCTGGGAACATGAAGACAAAGCAATTCTAATATTTGACAAGTTTGAATAATTCCCTGTTAAGGCATGGTAGGGAATAGTGGTACATAAAATGTTATTTTATGGAGCTAAGATTTGCCGTTTTTTCATGGTGATCAATTTTAACTTATAATGAACTAAATTAAGCATTTTTTGAGTTATACAAGTATGACACAATAATTTCCCCTTAGGCTGAATTCTGCATAGATGAAGGTTAGTTATTATTATAAATTCATTTTATTAGAGCATTTTTCTTGCTTAAAGTAGCATTTCCCCAATTTTTTTCTTCTAAAAATGTATTTGATCTTTGCTTCCAATTTGATCCAAGAAAAGTTTTTAGTCTTTGGCATTCTTCTTGATACGTATTAGTCACTGCCAAACTGTGTAGGTTCTTGTCAATCATGTGCTGCCTAATCACTCACCCAGCTGGCTGCCATGTAGCTTATGTTAGCTCTGGGTCTCATTGTTCTAGTTTACAGAAATACTGGCTCTTCATGGTGAGAAAGCTGACAATCTAATTCAGATTCTACTGTCTGGAAAAACATGTGATGGCTTAAGCTGTCCTCCGAATCCAGATTTATGAACTAGCCCTAGATCCTAACTAGATTAGTGCCTTTTCTATTAACTGCTAAGTAAGGCAGCTGTCTGAGCTGCTGGTTGTAAATTCGCCCCTGTCTATTTTGCTAACTCTGCAGCAAAAAACTGCAGATAACAGGATCCAAGTTCCAGACCTCTGTTCTCACAGTCCAAAATGAGCCTGGAAGGAATGATGGGGAAGACTTGCAATGATGGGAAAAGGGGCATGGCTTCTGTCTTTAATCCTGATTATTTGCCAAGCATTTTAAATATGAGCTATTAATACTGATGTTAAGGCCTTAATTTGCCATACTTTGATATCAAACAGTATTTTATGAGATAAGACTTTTAGGAGGCAGAGAAGTGTGTGTGTGTGTGTGTGTGTGTGTGTGTGTGGGTGTGTGTACGAGTGTGCACACTCCTGTACCCATGTACATATACATGTGCTTGAAGTAAATATTTCCATTTGTATCTTACAAATATTTCCTACTGTTAATATTCAGGCTTCCACATTTGAGAGTTACTGTGAGCATGCAGAAACAATGGATAAGTAACAATAAATCCATATGCAGCTTAGCAATAAGTCCAAATAATGTTACCTTCATGTTTATATGAATAAAATACTTCACTGAAGGGAGATGTCAGGTGTGGAATGACATTGCAGAATGAGAAGCAGAGCTGGAATGAGGAACAGAAGAAGAAGGAGAGAGAACAAAGCAGATTAAGAAACAAAAGAATATTATCTCTCTGAACAAAGCTCAAGAAATAGGAACATGACATATTTGTTTAGGTAATACACAACAAATTATGTATTTTTAATGATTGCAGTTCTGATCACTTTGAAGTAAACAGATTAACCCATCTAATCTTAAAACCCTTCTCCCTCCCTTTCCATGCTTCCCATAACTTCCTTTCCCTATCAAGTCTGTGGCAGTGTTCTGCATTACTTTTCAATGGAAAGTTGTAACCACTTCTATTACTTATGAGTATTTTTGTCTGCCAAAAATGGCTTAAAAATCTTCAAGGGGAAAATCTTTTAAAAATAGATAAGTCTCAGAACTTCTGAAACAAGTTTTCAGGATTATATTCTGTGTTTGGCTAAAAAAAATCAGTGGCAAAATATATAATGTATGGAGTTATTGTAGCTTCTCTATGTAGACCTTGAGTTGACAGCAGTGACCTAAACTTCAGTAATAAGATTTAGTCAGGGGACTGGATATTATTAATCATCAGATTTAGAATCACACATTTGTAATTGCTTTTTCTTACTCTCTATTCTTAGGGGAGCCCACCACCCAACCCCGAAATAAATCACACATGGATACTTATTCTTTCTTATAATTGCTGAGCCTTAACTTGGCCTGTGTTAGCCAACTTTCCTTAACTTAATTTATTACCTTTACTCTTTGCCTGTGGGCTTTTACCTTTCCCTTTCCCTATTTCTGTATCTTTTACTCTCACTCTTACTCTGTGTCTGGCCGTGTAGCTGGGTGGCTGGCCCCTGTTGTCCTCATTGCTCTTTTGCTTTTTTTTCTCCTATTCATTCTCTCTACCTGCCAGCCCCGCCTATCCTTTCTCCTGCCTTGCTATTGGCTGTTCAGCTCTTTATTAGACCAATCAGTTGTTTCAGACAGGCAAAATAACACAGCTTCACAGAATTAAACAAATGCAACATAAAAGAATACACCACATCTTTACATCACCAAACAAATGTTCTACAGTGTAAATAAATGTTACACACCTTAAAATAATATTCCACAACACACATTAGACTTTGAGGTATGTGCTATTCTTTGCATTGTTGTCTTCCTTTCTGAGTTGCTTTACATAGCATGTAGGAAAAACATAGACATGAAATACTCTATTAATCCAATTACTTAGGTTGTACATAGAAACTATTGCAGGTCTAAAAGTCTGCTGATGTCACCAGTTTGGATTTTAATTCATAGGTCCTAAAGAACCCATGGAAATTTTAATGGTCAGTAATAACACAACACAAAGTTTAGGACTGTGGTCTTAGTAGCCTCTCAGATTGTGATGAGTAGAGAAAATGTTTTTTTGTGTGGCCTAGACTCTACTGATAGTTCTGCTTCTTTTTTATAGTCTTTCATTATGGGTCACTAATGGAAATGCATGAAGTTTGTGGTACAACAGCCCTGCTGGGTTAAGACCAGCAGATTCTTGTATAAAAGAACAGTCTCTGGATAGAAAATGGTTCTTTTTAGAGCACCAGGTTTGCTTTATTAACCTGGGATGATTTGGATCCTTGTGTGGGAGATTTCTTTCTTTCTTTCTCTCTCTCTTTTTTTTTCGAGACAGGGTTTCTTTGTATTACTTTGGAGGTTGTCCTGGAACTCACTCTGTAGATGGGCTGGCCTCGAACTCACAGAGGTCTGCCTGCCTCTGCCTCCCCAGTGCTGGAATTAAAGGAGTGTGCCACCAACACCTGGATGTTGGTTTTTTTTTTTTTTTTTGAGGACTCTTCTTGCTTCTCAGGAATATTTAGGTAACTCATTGAGGCTCAGAATTTCAGAATTTTTAATACTTATGTCCATCTGTGTATGGGTGCATGTGTGTTCGGTAGAGGGATAGTTGGGTGTCTATTAGTGTAGGGAAAACATGTGTTGCAACTATTGAGGGAATTTATTATCTTTTCATAGGATGGATTTAAAACCCCAATTCCGTGAGCAGCCCATGACTGTCCATTAAATCTTTAGTTTCTCCAGTATGTTATCTGACTTTTGCCCTGTCTCAGAGTCAGACATCATATCAGTCCCATCTTACAGATGAAATTAATGAGACCCAGTTTAGTACATTCCATGACATCTCACTGTTAGAGAGTGGTTGGCCTTAGACTCAAATTCTGGCTTTTAGATTTCTAGGTCAATGAATATGACCTGTTTCCACACAGTCTTTGTTGTTGTTGTTGTTGTTGTTTTATAATCCAGGTTAGTTTTGAACTTGTGGCAATCTCCCTGCCTCAGCCTCCCAGGGTTATAATTGGATACCACTACATCTGGTTCCATGCTATCATTTTGCAATACATCTTATATTTTGGAAAACCAGCTAAAAATGAGGATAAACTATACAAGTATGGAGTTGCTTTTAACTTTTGGTTTTAAATTCGATTCTCTTGGCAGCTACATCAACATCATCGACAAATTCCTTTTGTCGTGTATTCAGCATGCATGCATATTATTCTACGGTAACATGTATATTATGTTTTTAGTTTTGTGCCCATCAATTAATAAAATTTGATGTATCAGAGTGGCAGTGAATTTGCACAGAAAGTTCACAGGCTGCAGGGACCTCAGCAGTCGTGTGATAGAACTCTTTCACTGTGGCTTCCGCTCACACTATTAATTCTGTAGAAGAGAATGAGCAGGTACAAAAGAGATACCAGTGTCTAGTGTGTCCAGGACTCACAACCTGTTTCCTAGTGGGAGAAGAAGACGGCGAGTTAGGAAGGAGGACTGTTGGATGAGGGTGCAGTTAATGCAGCTTGCAAGTGGAAAGGCTACTTCATAGGAGCCCAGGGGTATGGGATTTCTACACTGTCATTGATTTGTGTGAATATAACACAGTTTTTCTCGTGTCTGGATTTTTCATTTTTGTAGATTCTGAAAAGATACCCAAAATACTTTGGGCATGAGTTCATCTAAACAATGCAGTTCTGTGAAGAAAGGCCTTTTACTTTTTACTCTCATGGTATTTCTGGTCCCTCGGGGTATCACCCCCTCAGAAAAAAAGGCTTTTATGGGAATTTATGTTGGCAAACTCTAACTTACTATTCACAAGTTTTTACAGCAACACGTACTTAGCAATAAGACATTTCCTAAGCTATCCATGATTAAGAAAAAACATAAACATTTTATCGAAACATGTAAGCCTGAAAAATAGCAAGCATTCTTCATAATATGCTGAAAACTGCTCAAGTGACGGTCGCAAAGCCATGGTTCTAGCTCCATAGTGACCTTTTTTTCTGCGGCTGTTACGCTTTACATTAATTTGAAAATAGCTGCATATGGAAGGATGCAAAGAGGATAAAAATTTAAGAGATCTATATAGCTAATTGTCTGTTAGTGTTCTATTTTTATAACTTCTCTGTTTTTTTAAATAATTTTTCCTCAAAAAGAGAATTTAATATATGATATTGGTTTATTGCCATGGTCATTTTGGTAGGCTACAATTTGCTACCGTGTGGCACAACCAAACAATATAAGCTCTCCTTTTATTTAATAGTTACTCACAGAAGAACACTAATGTGTCCCTGTCACCAAATATATAGAGATACATGGAGCGGTTCTCCCGTTGGGTCACGCTAAAATTGATTTTTCAAGCAAGGCTAACAATACTAGACACATGTTAAATGAAAATCAATCACTTTGATTTAAATTAGATAAATACACTTCTATTAAGTGGTCTTTCTCCATACAGCTCACTGGATTGCAGATAACACCCATCTAGCCATTGACCTCTAGCCTCAGGTTTCAGCAAACCTCTAAGGAGAATGGCTTGCTTGTAATTTTCTTCTTGTGGCACACTTTACTTACTCTTGATCAATTAGTGCATTTTAGGTTGGTTGTTTATGAGTAGAAAAATACTAATTAACTATACTCTTCTAGGCACTTCTTAGACCAAATACAAATTAATGCTTCATGAAGATTGGAATACAAAGTCAGCTTTATTAAGATAAAACCTTAGTTTTAAATATGCCATGGGAGGTCAATGACTTCCAGTGATGGTATTGTTAGTGTTCAGGCATCTGTGCTGGCTGGCCTGCCTGTGGACTTTGGACAGGACACGCCCTCAGCTGCTGCCACTAAAAGCACCACCTGTGCCTATTCACTGTGTTCCTTTGTAAAAGGGCCCTGCCCACTTTCCATCCCCCCTTCTCTCTCTCTGTCTCTCCCTCTCTCTGTCTGTGTGTTTCTCCCTCTCTCTCTCTGCCCCTCTTTCCTCTCTCCTGCTGCTCCTGTCCCAGGAAGCCAGTCTCCCCCCCTCCTGTTTTATGATCCCTTTCCATAATAAAAATCCGTCTGCTTGAACCCTGTCCCATGTCTGTCAGACAGAAGAGACTTTAATTAGTGTCTCCTAATTTTGTAGTCCAGCTTCATAGAAGTGAAGATAATAGCAGGAGGAAGCAGGGACTTGTGGAGCTACCCAGTTAGGGTTGTGGGGTCAGGTAGTGAAGTTAAACCTGGAAATTCAGATGCAAAATGGGGCCAAATACACAACTAAGAGAGCCTTGAGCTTGAAGGAGAAAGTCACATATGCTTAGTGGAAGGAGGGTGTGGCCGTAAAGCCAGGCCCAACACCGGAACTGTTGAAGTGTACAAGGACCAAGGACTGTGTGCTTACTTGATATCACCTTCTCTCTTGGGCTCAACCCAACGCCTGCTCTGCTGCTTGTGTTGTGTTGTAGCTCAGGCTGGTGTTGAATTTACAGCAATCCTCCTGCCTCAGCCCCCAACAGGATTATGGACCTGAGATACTATACCCAGCCAAAGTAAATGCATCTGAAATTTTGAAATAGAATCTTGAGCACCTCTTGGTATAATGTCTTGATTCCCAATACTTTTCCATTTGCAAAGTGTGAAATACACACAGCACCTCCAGCATTTGAGTAGCACTCAATGGGAAGAAAGGACAGCAAGAGAGAAGAAAGAAGAGACAGTGTTCTGTTTGGAAAGTTAGGAAGTTCTTAATGTTCTGCAACCATTTTCCCACAGTTGCTTTCCTCCCAGTACTGTAGACATGCAGCTGCTGGAGACATGGGCTCTCTTCCCTCCAGAACAGTTAAGCTTTTACAGACTGAAGAGGGTCCTGGCTGAGGGCTGAGGGTGTGTAAACCCCCAGAAGCAATTATGTTTTTAAAAGTTGGTATTAATAAAGGGGCAGCCTTTGATTTCTAAAGGCAACGGTGTGCCCAATAACTATTGGAATAAGACTCAGGAAGATGGAGAACATAAGAAGGGAATTCAGGGCTATGTTCCCCCAACTGTTTCCAAGATCAAAGAATGTTGAGTCTTGGGATTACCATTTAATTACATGGAATTTGAGTGAAACTGAGCAAAATAATGAATGCTAAGTGAGAACTTTTCAGAAACAGAAGAGTTTTTTTTTGTATGTGTATATGTGTTGCTGTGTGTGTGTGTGTGTGTGTGTGTGTGTGTGTGTGTGAACACATACTACTCATGTGTTCTCATGAATGTGGAGGCCAGAGGCTTATCTTAAGTTCTCCCCCTATTTCTCTCCATATTAGTTTTGAGAATGAACCTGTAGCTCACCAATTTAACAAGACTAGCTGTCCATCAAGTGCAGGACTTCCCGTCTGCCTCCCCACTGCTGGGGTTACAGGTGTACCACCATGACTCTGCTCCACCTCTTTTTTTTTTTTTTTGGTTGTTTTCAAGACAGGGTTTCTCTGTATTGTTTTAGAGCCTGTCCTGGAACTCACTCTATAGATCAATCTGGCCTCGAACTCACAGAGATCCGCCTGCCTCTGCCTCCTGAGTGTTGGGATTAAAGGCGTGCGCCACCAACACCCAGCTTCTGCTCCACTTCTTATGAAGTCACATGTGGGATTAGAACTCAGGTCTGAAAGCTTGTGTACCAAGCGCTTTAGCAACTGAGCAGCCCCCAGCCAGGAGTAGCAGTATTTTTTTTCAGTTTAATGGAAAACAGTGAAATTCAGATACCACTGACAGAACGTTATGTTTGCAAATGTTTTATAACCATCAGCTATGCACTTCACTTTAAACAGTGAGAAATGACAATTTACCAATTTTCATATTTTCAGCAAAATATTCAAGAATGGTACAGGTTTCCTAACAGAAAGCAGTTTAAGTCTCACTTTGGCCAACATTCCCAGGAAAGAACTTGGCTTAGGGAGACTTGAAATTTATTTCACACCTGCATGCTGCTTATTCCCTTTCTCAATGGATCCTTGGGAGACTCTGTCCGATCATGCACATGGGAGTTTAATAATGACCCAACAGCCAGTAGGCGGTGAAGGCTACACTCAGAGTTCCTGGATAGCGAAACTCTCCTCTATGTTGGATTTAATAACTTGTAACAAGCAGCAAGATTTTCAGACATTGAAGACTCTGATTTTGTGCCTCTTTCTATACACAGCATTTGCTATTTAAAATTTGAAAATGCACTGCATTAGACTGAATTTTCCCAGGAAGCACTCTGTAAGGCTTGTCATAGTATGGTCACCAACCTTAGACTTTGACAGCTGTGCAGTGGAATCCAGCTCTTTTCATCATTAACGACTTGCATTTGACACTGTATCCCAGTCATCTTTGTTTAGTGTACACATATGTTCATTAGAATAATTGCTACCTGTCACTTTCTATTGAATAGACAGCCCCTAGTCATTCCAGATAGGTAACTATCATGGAATAATGCACCAAGTCTATGTGGTCTGCTCCTCTAATCCCGTTTGTGGATGCTTGTATTTGCCTTCTTCCCATCTTTTCCATGATGTTAAAATATGTTTCACAGCCAAACTGATGAATTTTCATCATGACACCTCCTACCAAGAAGATCCTTCTTAGTTTTAAAGTCATAGCCTGGCATTTATTAAGGTGCAATATTTTCTGAACATATAGCATGGCTAGTGCATTGAAAGTTTGCACCGGACAGCTAGAGAAGTCAGAGAAGCAACATTAGTGCTGACTCAGGGAATGAGGGAATCCAGATTATAAATCATACCCGCAGAACCTTATAATGCCTACATCAAACCTTTGCTTTAGTTCAAACATCTCTCCTTCCTCCCCTCCCGTCTTTTACCCTCTCTTCCCCCAATCTCCCTGCCTCTCCCTTCATTTCTTCTCTCTTCCAGTTACTGGTTTACTGAAGTGGAAATGGAAGAAATCTCCCTGGTGGTTTTAATCTTAAACTAGAGTTGTCATGATAGTGTATATTTAAATTGAATACATGGCCATCTGGTGGTGGTGCACACCTTTAATCCCAGCACTTGGGAGGCAGAGGCAGGCGGATCTCTGTGAGTTTGAGGCTGGGCTGGACCAACAGCCTCCAAAACAACACAGAGAAACCCTGTCTCGTAAAACCAAAAACCAAACCAAAACAAAAAAAAACCCAAAATAAATTGAATACATTTAGCAGTTCCTTTGTCTCAGCTGTCAGCATTTGAAACACCTCTTTTATTTATTTATTTTTGTGTGTTTTGCTTAGGACCCTTTTTGTAGACATGTGTTTTCCTCCCACTTTTGTGAGACTTATTTAAACTTAAGCAAACAAACATCTGGTTATTCAGGGGTGTGTACATGAGTGGGTGTGTGGGTGTGTGGGTGTGTACACGCCCCCATGTTCCCATGTGCCACAGTGTGCATGTGGAGGGCAGAGGACAACTTTTGGGAGCTATTTCTCTCCTTCAGTCATGTGGGCTCTAGGGATTGAACTCAGGTCTTCAGACTTGGCAGCCAGCATCTTTAACCTCTGAGCCATCTTACCAGGCCTAAGACAACGAATCTAAAGTGAACTTCTGGATTTTTGTGTTTTAATTTCACACTTTAAGGAAGCAAAATGTCATGCCTGAAATTTGGAGGGACATGTGTTTTGCACATGTGGTTGTCAAGAGCTCCGAGTCAAAGGTTGCCTTTCTAATTCACTGGTGGTTGGCCCAGAGCTCCTCAGAGCCTTTGTTTTAAAACAGACGTTTTCAATCAAAGCTTCATGTGTGAAGCCCAGAAGAGAGGCAGAGTTTCAAATTCTGCTCAGTTTTCTCAAGGATACCACATGGCTAGTGGTATCCTTTTTGCTTAGGCTTGAGAAGATGGTTTCTGTACAGACCGGACTTCTTTGAACATCTGGGCTTTGTGCACTCAGGAACCTCGCTTAGAAAGGCGAATGGGGACAAAGTCAGTTTTCTACCACATTCTTTCTGTCACTACCTTTTCCCATAAGCTGAGAAAAAGATCCAGTTTTGTGATATAGAAATGAATGTCTTCAAATGGTTATTTCATATTTTTAGTTCCTACATTGCTACCCAATAAGAAGGCGATTTCTATGAAGCTAAAATGATTTGTCTCAACTATTTTCTATAAGAGTATTTTTTATGTCAGTAACGAAATAGAGCATCAGTCTTTTAACTTAGACTTACTCATATTTGTATTTGTAAAATCACACTTCTGGATGCATTATGCTTGGGGAGATTCTCTTTCGAGTTTTGTAGTATTTGCGGTCAAAGTTCTTAAAAGCCAATCCTGGTTATTGTGCATGCCTGGACATTCCCCATACATCGTGTCACCACTCAGAAATGACCTTGTTAGGTTAGGGGATGGCAAGAGAGACATACCACACCTCATGAGAGCAAGTGGAGCCAAGCGTATCAGGCGAAGACACTAAAGATTTATTGTCTGTGGCAAAAGAAACACAGATCTCTGCTTGTGCAGTAAGTGCTTCTGACAACACCCATGGCAAAGGGTGAGTGGAGGCTATGGGATAGAAAATGTTCTTTTGGGGCATAGTAATAAATGTTCTCATTTGATTTTGTGTATATTAAGCACGTCTTAATGTTTAGTCTTTGTAACATGCAGAGCACAAATGATCATCTTACCAAGTCTTTGTTACAAAGGGAAACTTGCTGCCCAGTTGGCTACCATGTTAGCCCCATTAGATCAGAATTTATGAACAGATCCATTCTGTTTCTGAGAGGAGATAGCAACATACAAAGCAGTATAATTTCCCCCATTCTCATATTTTACTTATAAGAGCATCTTTCCGTTTTTTTTTTTTTTATAGCAGCTAGTTTAGAGGAGAAAAGTGCGTATGACTCAGTTAGCCTCAAATCTGGAGGAGACAGGTAGTTCCAATGCAACACTTAGAAACCTGGGGTGGCTGTGCTGGCTGTGCTCTGTGTCTAAGGACACCCCTGTCTCACTGGGAAGTGCAGATTCTAAGTCATAGTTACAGTGGGGTTTGTACTTATTTCTGACCAGAAGCTAGCTCTCTCTCTCTCTCTCTCTCTCTCTCTCTCTCACACACACACACACACACACACACACACACACACAGAGAGAGATAGAGAGAGAGAGAGAGAGAGAGAGAGAGAGAGAGAGAGAGAGAGAAGGGATTCATAGCAATTTGCATGCAGTATTACCTCCATGGGTACTTCAGTAAGAAAAAAATAAAACATTTATGTTGTGTGCAGGCATTCAGGATTTAGAAAATAAAATATAAACATGATTGCGCTATGGTTTATTTCTTTCTCTGATTTCAGGTGGTGGTAAATACCCTTTGAAAATGCACGCATCCAATGGGGGAAATCAATGCAGAGGGAACTGCTTTCATTCATGACCTATTTCATTTATTTATTTATTTTTGAAGTTGGATACTTCATTAGCAACATAAGAAAACTAAATGCCCTCTGTTTTCAACAGGAGCAGACATAATAGATTCAAGGCAGAGCCTCTTTGCATGCCTAAGACCTTATTAAAAAATCTGTTTCACTGTCTTGCTGTATCTGGGTTTTGGCCTGGTTGTACAACCTCTGTGCTTTGAACAAATTCCCCACCTCTCCAAAATATATTTTCTCCTTTTTAATGTTTAAAATGGGATGCTGTGCACAATGGCACTTATCTCACAGGGTTAGTGGAAGATTAAATGAAATAGGAAAGGTTGTGGTGAGAAAGTTTTAAATACAGACTTGATATTTTTAGTAGCAAACTCATTATGCTTCTTTTCATTATCTTCAAATTTGGTATCTGTGTTTCTCAGCTTTACATCTCGCATTTCATGTTTTCTACCATGATTTCACCTTTATTTCTTTTCCGCTTTTCAAATAGTTTAAAGATTAGGCAGTGGACATATCTAAGGTATGCATTTGTGTATCGAACCGTCATGTTAATGTATGGAATACACATTCCTGTTGGCCAAAGCAAACCTGACTTAGGTGCTGTTGGTTCAGCCCAGCCCATTTTGACAGCATGGGATCTCTCCGCTCATCTCATCTCGCATTAGGTAGGATGCCTAAATGTGCTGGGAGAGGAAGCCAGTTGAACACAAGAAGAGAAATTTGAGCAGCTGGAATACTGACATAAATAACAAAAAAAAAAACAAGTATTTTTCTTCCAAACAACACTGACGATTTCATATCAGAGAACAATATGTTCATTAGGAAAGAAAACCTAGAATCCATTTCCCAACTTTATTTTGTGTTATATAAACACCCAGCTTCACTGTTTGCTGAGGACTAAATGAGTTAACACATGCAAATACACACACGAATCTCTGAGAACATTGCCCAGCTTGGAGTAAATGCATACTCAGTAATTGTAGCCTTGTCATCCTATAGTGATGACCCATTGGCAGTCTGTGCCTCTCTTCCTAGAGAAGGTGGATGCTGATTTACATGCATCTTTGGAGGCTGAAGTGATGGGGATTTTGAGGCATGGGATTTCTGCAGTCAAGCCAAATAATTGATATCATCGAAAGAATCATTGGAAATGCACTCTCCTTAAAGTGGAATGTCTACCCTGTACATATTTTGCCGAATACTTAGTCTACTGAGTGGTCTCTGTCAGTTTGAAGATCTCTGCAGATTTGCTTTCCTAGTTGCCCTCTGCGGGCAGCTCTCAGCAGGAGAATGTGGCAAGGAGCAAGAGGCTTCTCTAGTGTGAAAGACTCTCTTTGCAGCAAATAGGCTTGATCGTGAGCCTAGATTAAACAAGCATGCTTTAAATCAACGGGTGTATGTTTCTAGTATTTTTATACTTGACTATTAGAGTACACAGGATAGAATATTGTGAGATCACTGGTTAGGGAGAGTGTAATTTTTCATTCAATTTCTTCATCTTGCTGTTGGCAGTTGCTCCTCAGACTCCAGGGATAAAACACTGAATTATAACAGAGAATCAGAAGGGCAGGAGGGTCTGCCAGAAGTGGTGGACATGCTTAATGTATTTAAAGGATTAATGGACTATTGAAATTAAAACCTCCAGCAAAAGCATGCAATACTAACTCACTAATGCATGCATGACAACCACATGGACTATAGCATCAGCCCGTGCCGTACTTCTTTCTGGATTGGAGGGGTCACAGTGTAGACAGGATTTTTCTCAGATTGGGAAGGCTGAAATAATCCTCTGTCGCCCCCACCCACACACAATTTAGAAATGTACACTAAAGTACAAGATCTCATGTTCACATTCTTACTTCCAAGCAGCGCAGGGTAGTGTGGCAGTACACCACCTTTTTTTTTTTTGTGAGGTTCTGGAGTATGATACTCCTACTACAACCATTTCAAATGGCCTCATGGTTTAATGGTTTTTAAAGGGGGCAGCTATAACAGTTATTTCTATATGTAATGTAATATATTAGCATCTACAGATAACAAAGCAACAGAACTTAAGTTAATATACCACTTTTTCAGTATTATTTAAATCTTTCTGTAAGGCCAGAGTTAGTAATTGAGAGTTTGATGTGACAATGCAGAAGCATTCTGGATGCTTTCATCAGGCTGGAATATTCTGGAGGCTCTCCTTCCTGTTTTTTGTTTGTTCACTTTGTTTTGTTTTGTTTTTGGCAACAGTGCTCTGTTGACAGAAGTATTCTCAGGAGCAGGTATTCTCAACCTTCCTAATGCTGAGACCCTTTAATACAGTTCCTGCTTCACAACTTCTACAGTTACGCTGCTTCATACCTGTAATTATACTTGTCATGAATTGTACTGTAAATATCTGATAGGCAGGATAGCTGATGTGAGACACCCTTAGGGGTCATGACCCACAGGATGGGAACCACTGCTCTAGAGGATTCTGTGCTGTACTTTGGATGGGCAGCAGCCTCCAGCAGGTTTTACCTTAGGTATTCAAACAGGGATCAATGTATGTAGAGTCAGAAAGCTCAGGTTGTGTTCTCTCTGTGAGACAACATCTGTCTAAGTGATTACTTGTAAGGCTTACAATCAAACTCATGGTACAGTCATTTAGGATAAATAGGTAGATGAGACAGTAACCAGACAACAAATGGTATTTCTTGTTTTGAATTTGCATCCAATGCATTTTGAGTACTATTAGATGATTCTTAAAAAGGTACAGTGTCCAGTACATGACTGATGCACAGTATGTGCCTTATCATTCTCATTGTTACTTCATGACACAGAGCATTGCGTAGCTTCTTTATTTCTAGTTTACATAAAAAATCAAATCTATTCTTTGAGAAAGGCAGTGTATTTGTAAGAATCGATTCAAATTACAAGTGAGAGTTGGAAACACTGGACCAAGTGAGTGGTGAGAAAAGTTGCTTCCAAAGAGACAGTTTTCCATGGATGTTCTGCAGTGAGACTTTCAGTACATTTGGTTAGAAGCCAGCCGGGTGAGCCTGAGCATGGCCAGCTATAGCAAGCCATCTTCCAGAGAGCTAGCTGCCTCTGACTGATTTCCTGTTGTTTTGGATGATAATACAGGATTGATTTGCAAGGAACTTAGAGCCAAATCTGGATCTTTTGAGATTTTCCTATGATGAGTAACTGCTCCAATAAGAACATAAAATGCTTTCCTGGGTTTTCTTAATGTTGCTGTTGTGACTTGAGTGGTTAATCCCTTTTCTTTATTATTTTTTGAGGTTATAATATAATTATATCATTTCCTCATTCTTTCCTTCAAACCCTCCCGTGAACCTACCTTTGCTTTTTGTTCAAATTCATGCCCTCTTCTTTAATGACTGTTACACACACACACACACACACACACACACACACACACACACACACGAGAGAGAGAGAGAGAGAGAGAGACGAGAGAGACAGAGACAGAGAGAGAGACAGAGAGAGGGGAAAGCACTCAGTCTATATAATATCACTTGTATAAATATTTTCAGGGCTGACCATCTGGTATCGGATAACTAGTTGGTATGCTCTTCCTGCAGAAGACTATTTCTCTATCTGTTAGCATGCCTTAACTTCCTGTAATTCTTTTCTAGGGTTGAGATCTCAGGAGCTTTCCCCTATCTACCTTAACATGTCTGTGGGTGTTATCTTTGTTCAGATTATGTTTAGGCAGTCATGTCAATGACACTTAATGGGTGTAACTTCAGTTGAAGGACACTGAGGCTGAGAATATCTTTGCCAGATTACATTTAAAGCTCTGAACACAAAGAGTCAGATAAACAACAATCCCAACAAATGACCAATTCAAAAGAATGGGCCTGGGATCTGAACAGAGTAAGGAGTTAAAATAGTTAAGAGATATCACCAACTGTTTATTATCCTTAGGAACTTTGGAAACGCAAATGAAAACAACTTGAGATATCATCTTACCCCAGTCAGAACATAAAGACCAATAAAACAATGGAAAAGAAATGCTGGAGGGATGTGGGAAAAGGGATTCCTTGTTCACTCTCTGTGGTATTGCAAACTGGTACACTCATTCTGGAAATCCGTGTGTTTGCTTTTGTGTGTGTGTGTTCTGTGTGTAATAGTATGTGGCAATCACTTCTTCTCATTACAAAATAAAAAAATGTTTTTTGGGTGGCAAATACTGCAAAGAAAACAAATTAAGTAAAATGATAGGGAATGAACATCTGGGGACATCTATAGATATTTAGGTGCATATCTGAATACGTTCAGGGAATGGCTCAAATCATATTATCTTTATTAATATTTTTTCTTGTTAGCAAACACCTGCTCAAGACACCAGCTACTATGAAAGCTGAGGCAGGAGGATGGTGAATTTGAATCCAGTATGGGCTTTGCTAAAAATGTGTGTTTTGTGTGTGGACCTTGTTATTCCTAAGCATGGATCATTTATCTAAATCAGTGCATTTGTGGCAAATATGTGGAATGTGCTCATTTACTTGAGACTCTCTAGTGTTGCTCTGGGAACAAACAGTGAGCCCTCACTGCTGCAGCATTAACCTTGCCAATCACAGACTTCCTGTAAGTGCACTGTAGTTACTTGGAACCTTTTCTGGCTTGGCGTTGGCATTCTTTTGCTAGATTACATTTATGCATTAGTGCCATCTGTGCCTGCTGCACCTTCTGTGAGTTAGCCCTGTCCAAATGACTGGCATTTATCTGGAAACAGAGGAGAGAGAGAATGAGAGAACAAGCGGGAGAGCGAGAGGGAGCGAGAAAGAGAGCGAGCAGGAGAGAGAAAGGGAGTGAGCAGGAGAGAGAGTATGAGAGAGAGAGCACGCCGGAGACATAGTGGGGAGCAGGGGAGAGCAAGAGGGAGTGTGAGAGAGAGAAAGAGAGAGAGACATTTTACTCACTGTTGGCGCAAGTGGAATTTTGTAAGGGAGACATAAAGTCATTTCTATTGACTTACTGACTCTAGGAAAATTAAATATAATAATAATAATACTTTATTTTTAACTTCTGAAATGCAAAAGAAGTTACAACCCAGTGTCTAAATAAAGAAATGCAACAAAGCACACATTTGCTAGATTTTTGGGTTGAGAAAAATTATGTGCGATTTGAATAGGGGGGGCTTCTCATGTGATAGTGAATATACATAATATGGAGTTTGGTGTGGCTGAATAGATATGGTAGATACTTGAACCGGGTTCTATTTTGATCAATGTGTTGAAGTGTAGACTTAATTTTACAATTTTATTTAGGAAACGGTAGCTCTATATTCGACATATAAATCAGATTGCTGAATTATTCCATAGACTCTCTCCAAGATGTTATTATTTTAAGCCATATGGTATTGCCACAGTTCTCATACCTCCAACACACCCTAAGCTGTGAGTGGAAATAGATGAATCGTTTTCTCATTGGTAAAAATAGACGTCGAAAAGTTTCAGCTCATTTACGCTGTTTATTTTTAAATTATACCTATTTTCAGATGCTTGATCATCTGGTTTCCATTCTTGGGGCAGATTAGACTTGGTGAACTAGACCGGGGTCATGGAGGCCTCCTAGCGCTAGATACAACACAGTGAGGAGAGGTGGCATCCTGGAGACAGAGGAAGGGAAGAACAGACAGACGGGGGCTCGGGGAAGTGTGGCCCTGCAGGGTAGTTCATGGGGAGAAGCAGCAGCTCCCGGAAGACACTCCTTAACTGTGGACAGCAGTCACAGTCAGTGCCTGCAATTGTAGTAGCCTCCTTGAGCCCTCCCAAGGGCTCATGCACTCAGAGCAGTTTAGGAAGAAGGGAATATGAAAAGTCTTCTTGAAGTGTTCTTGAAAAGTGTTCTTGAAAAGTCTCAACCCCAAATGGAAAGCATATGAAGTCTTAGACTCTAATGAGGCCAACTGTTCTGTGTGCTACCTGGTGCTGTACGTTAGGCTCAGAGAGAAATTCAGACTGGGTCTCACTATGAAGCACTGGCTAGCCTAAAACTTAGACCAGGCTAGACTCAAACACATGCCAATCATCCTGCAGCTGTGTCTCAAAGTGCTAGATTTAGGAATGTATCACACTGCCCACCCTCAAATTTTACTTGAACATGATGTAAACTATTAATTCCTCTTTACTGTTTTGTGGATATGCAGTATTGTGGATTTGGAAATGTCTTGAGAACCACAGTGCTGTTCCTCTGTTTGTGTGAAGGAGAAGAGGCAGTAGAACTGCTTAAAGATCCTGGGCCCATCTTGAGGGTAGGGGATTGGAGTGGGGGTGGGAACGAGGGTGGAAGTCAGTGGTTGCAGCTACACCGTTACTACTTAAGCACAGTGGTGCTCTTTCACTATCAAGTGTTGGAGCCTTAACTGACTTTTTTCTCCTGACGACCAAGTCTGTAATCCCAGTTGTGTTCATCTTCATCTGCCAGATGCTTGGCAATGACAAGAGCTCTCCCAGCACATAAGATGGGTAGAAAACCAGCCCACCACCTCCTCCTTCAACTATTAGGGTAATCGCTCTGGTTTGAATTACTGATTTTCCAGCTATTATGCAGAGTTAATAGTTTTTCCAAGTCCATTAAGCATCCTATTGAGATTGAGTCAGTAATATTTCTACCATATTATTCTTAGTTAACTTTTGAAGTGGTACGTATCTTCTTGAATATATAAAACAATATATTGAATATATTAAACAATACTTTGTGTATCATTATCAATTTGTAACAGTAAATTGAATCAGCTGCATTACAAATAAAACAACCGTCTATAAATAATCATGGGGTAATTTATAATGGAAGGCCATCTTTAAACAGCTAGTTCAAAGAGGATTAATTTCGAGAAGTTTTGTTGGGGATTTTTAGAACCAAAGTCTAATTATCTATAGGGAAATTGTTTCTTTTTACGCATACTTTTTATTATATTCCTAGTTTATTATGCATTTTTGCATTTTATTCTTTGCCAATTTCATTTATTTTTACTTTTCATTGTGCTGTATCACCCCCTCTTTGATGAATTCTTTCTTCATTACCATACCTTAAGCTCTCCTCATCACTGAATACTATAAATCACATTGCAGTTACTTAAGTTGTATACATTATAACCATATTTTTATTTTGTTAAGTTATATATTACATAATAGTTATTATGCTAATCTTTTTTGGGGGAGTTTCGAGACAGGGTTTCTATGTATTGTTTTGGAGACTGTCCTGGAACTCGCACTGTAGACCAGGCTGATCTCGAACTCACGGAGATCCGCTTGCCTCTGCCTCTAAAGTGCTGGGATTAAAGGCGTGCGCCACCAATGGCCGGCTCTATGCTAATCATTTTAGGTATACAGTTCAGTATCATTGAATCCATCCACATTATTTTACAACTGTCACTTTTATCCATCCCCAGAAGTTTTATCATTAACCCAAACTGAAGTTTCACACCCACTAAAGAATAGTCCTTCGTCTGCTCCCTAATTCCCAGTAGTTATTCTGTTATAATCTGTTCTTGGAAGTGTGGAAGTTTTAGGTTTCATCCACTTGTGAAATCATTCAGTATCCCTCTTTTGTGACTGGTAATTTTAGCTGGCATAATTCTTTGTAAATGAAACAATGCTGTAGCCGGCAATGTTAGAATTTTATTTCCTTTTTTGAAATTAAATTTTTATTTTTTAGAATATCATACATACATACATGCTGCATTTATATCCTTTTTCTCCCTCCCTCTTCCTATCAAATCCTAGTGTGTCCTTCCCCACTCTCTCAAATTATTGACATCTTTACTATTATGGTTACACACACACACACACACACACACATACACACACTTGTTGAGTTCATATAGTGCTGCTCATTTGTCTATGTGTTCAGTGCTGATTACTTTGGTTTGGATAAAACATCAGGAGCCTAAACCCTATAGAAGACCCAGTTTTCTTCTCTCAGCGATCATTGACTGTCTGTAGCTCTTCATCTAGTGGTAGGGAATTGTCAAGTTTCTTCTATTCACTTTGGCATCTCACCTGGTCTTATCATTATGTGGCCCTTTCTTAGGGAACCATATTGTTGAGATTTCATGGGTGCAGCATTCTTGCCATGTCTGGAAGGCACTAGCAGCAGACATCTTAGTTTTCCAGCTCTTGGAATCTTCCCAACCCCCATCTTCCATGTAAGAGTTGTTTGCATTATAGATACATGGTTTGGAACTGGGCACCCTGTAGTCAGTTGTTTGAATTTTGATCAGTTGTGAATGTCTGTAATATTTTTCATTTGTTGAAAAAGAAGAAGATGAGACGTGAGAGCTACATTTATCTCTGAGAATAAAAGATACATATTTAGAATGCATTTGGGAATTATATTGGTTTGGGAAAGTAGCAATAGTAGGCTAGTCTTTTCAGGATGGATAGAATAGTCCACTGAATTCATGTATCTAGTTTAAACCCTGCTTTATCCCTGAGTAGACACTCTAGCTTGGCTTTTTACATTTTGCCTCTTGTAAATAATGCTGCCTAGGATGTAGGAGTCCTTGCTCCAAGGTCTTCTAGAGAGATATCAGAAAGGCCATGTCTGGCTCATACTGAAATTCTGTGCTCATTATTTTTTTTTGAAGAACCATCATGCTGTTTTCCAGAAAGACCACATAAATTTCTATTTCCATTAGCCATTCATAAGGATTTGAGTTTTCTACATCTACCCTAAACTGTTATTTTTTATTCATTTTTAAAAATAACAATAGCCATCCCAAGGTACCAGAGGTAGGAGAATGTTGTTTTAAAGCATCTATTTCTTCCTTACTTTTTATTTATAAGTAATTTCTAATTCTTATCTTAATCCCTTTCTTATATATATATATTTAGGATATACAGTGATTTTTACACATACACAATGAAATAATTACTAAAATTGGACAAACATATCTATCCCCTTCCATAGCTAACTTTCTTCATGTGTGTGTGAGAGTTGACGGCACCAAGCCGACTTTTTGCTCATATTTCACATGCTGTATGGTATTACTAACTACAAACTTTCACACTGTGTGTCTTGAAACACCTTTTGCACTGAAAATTTGTAGTTTGACCTACTTTTCCACTTTCCTTCTGTCTTTCTGTTCTTGGCCACCACCACTCAGCCATTCAGTTTACTTGACTTTTAAGAAAATATTTTGTATGTGTGATCACAGTGTGTTTTTCTTTCTGTGTTTGGAGTCTTTGACTTTTCACGGGGTCATCCTGATTCAGTTATGCTGTACACTACAGAACATTCTTTTTGAATGCTGAATAGCATTCCTTTGTATACACCACATGTTCTTTCCTTTATAATTGTGTCACCTTAAAAGCATAAATCATCTAAAATATTTCTTACTTTTCTTTTATTCATTGGTAGACACAGGTTGTTTCTGTACTTTGGCTATTGGGTATTTCTGTACCCACAACAGTCACACATTTGGATTGGCATAGAAATACAGATATAAAGGCTTTATGCTGGGTGAGACATAGTAACTTCAAAACAGATTTTCTGTATAAGAAATGTAATCAGACTTCTTAGTTCATTTAAAAATATCTATAGACTTGTTATGTGCAGCTGTCTCATTTGGTGAAGTTGATGTATTTTCGCAATGAAATATATACTTTAGCATGCAAGGCTTTATAGAGCTTCATAAATTCTCCTATCCCTTTTCAGCTTAAAGTCAAAACTCATCAGTTGCTTCAATATGGCAATTTATCCTCTCTCCAACTTGTTAGGTCACATGATCTTCTACATGAGTAGTTGACATGTAGTTTGTGAGATGGTGGGATTAGAACTAAGAACTCTTGAGATAGAAATCGGCATATTAGTAATATTATAGAATAAATTATTTTGTATAGAAGTGGTTTGGATTTCTATATTTTGGTAAAATGAAAATTCTTGTTAATCCCTTAGCTAAATCCCCCTTAAAATGTCACATAACCATCGTTCTTAAGATGTTGTATGCAAATTCTCATCTTTAAGTATTTGTTGCTTTACTGAGTCGTGTAGCAAGCAGCATTGATTCCATAATCTTGACTGTTGTCTGCAGCCATTGTGTGAAACATTAATTTTTAACTCCTCCCAGATAAAAAATAAATCATAGGACACTGAAGCCATTTATTTAAGGGCATTTTGATTGGTAATACTTCCTAAGCCCGTTTGCTCTCAGGCATAAATTGTCTTTCCCCATGTAAGTGAAGAGCAGTAACAGAAACAAACTCCCTTAGAAATTCTCTTTGTCTGGAGAACTGCCGAATGATGCTGAATTATATATATCAGACTTTGGCTCCTTGGGGCTCTCCTGTTCATAGACACAACTTGAATCAGCAGCCTGGTGGACATAGTTGCACTGATGTTACACGCCAACTGCTGCAGTCACTCACCGAATGGCTTATAAAGATCTATATTTAATACTGATCAATAGAAACTGACATAGTCATTCCCAGAAGGTCTGATGAAATCTTTTCATTGTGAGGATGAATCTTGTGTCCCCTGAAAACAGGTGTTAGCTGTAGACATTCCTAGAAGGTGATGAGATTATAGAAACCATCATGCTCCTGCTGCTTAGTTTTATTGATATGCATGATTTGAGATTACTATAAAAGCCATAGATTTGCACGATCTTTTTAACCAATATTTGTGCCTGCAATTCAGATTTGCTTTTTCTTATTTCCATATGCTCTGTTTTAAACATATGTTAAGATGTTATTTAAAACTAGAAGTACCAAAAAAACCCCACATAAAATATGTTTTCTTCATTATCAGAGGCTTCAGTGCCATCATCATTTGGAATTGGAAAGAGAGAACACAAGTTATGTCTGCAAAACAGGTTTTAATAGCACCAGATAGAATGAACAGCTGGCTGCCATTCCACCAGGTGCATTGGTGTTGCCAGCAGAGCCTATCGGAAAACGCTGATACAATTGTCTGTTCTTGGGGTGTGCCAACACCATAATGTTCCCTGAGTGTTTTCCAAGTTCCAAAGATTAGTGTTGATGTTGCTGGGAGAATAAGATTTTAAAAACATACATACCACATTTCAATATAAAATGTTTGCTGTTGCTGTTGAATTTCCTTGGGGGTGCTATTCAAATAAAACTACAACTACATCATTGTCATTTCACACAGCCTTTCCCTTTGTTGTGCCAGGCTGTTGTGGTTGGGTTTGCATAGGATTTACTGTGGCATCGTAGTTGTATATGCAATTAGGGATTCTTGTTTATTTGCATCAGTCATCAAAGGGATATTTTCAAGGGAAAAGCCCCCCCCTCCATGTGTGTGTGTGTGTGTGTGCGCGCGTGTGTGTGCGTGTGTGTGTGTGTATGTGTACACATTTGCATGTCTGTTGAGGCCACAGGTAAATCTTGGGGTGTCTTTCCTCAGGAACCATGAACCATAAAACGAACAAGACAGGGTCTCTCACTAACCCAGGGGTCACAAACGATTAGGCAGGGATAGTTGAACAGTGAGTGAGTGACCAGGACCCATCCATGTAACCCTCCTCAGGGTTGTTTTGTAAATGCATATGACCAGGTCAGCCTTTCCTTTTAGTGTGGATTTTTGGGCTCAAGTTCATTCTCATGCTTGTCCAAGCACTGAACCAAGTGTGCCATCTTCCTAACTCTTCAAATGATAAGACTTTGAAATTCAATTCAAAGAACACTGGGTTTTATATTGTTATCACTATTACTATTATCATTGTTGTTATTCATTGCAGTTTCAGCTTTCTACTCTTTTATGTTCCTAACCTCAAAGAATGTCTGTGTTCTGTTTTTCTGCAGAATTATTAATTATCTCAATCTTTTGCCCTAAGAAGAATGGCTCTCATAATGAAATATAGATAAGTGTTTTCCTCATTAGGTAAATCAGGAGTGGGAATTGAAATTAGTTTAAAGTAGTTTACTGAGTTGGGTTTTATCATTAATTTTTAACTAGTTAATTAATTGTGTGTGTGTGTGTGTGTGTGTGTGTGTGTGTCTGTGTGCACCTGGACTGGGTGTATGTGTATGCACCATATGCATGGGAGCCTGTCACACGCAGAAGAGGAATCTGATCCCCTGGAACTGTAGTTGCAGGTGGTTATGAGCTACCGCGTGGGTGTTGGGAACAGAACCTGAGTCCTATGCAGGAGTAGTGAGTGCCTCTAACCATTAGCCCATCTCTCCAGCTCTGGGTTTTATTATTTTTAAGAACACTTTTGTTCTCTTTAAAATCCAAAACCAGTAGTTGAATGTATTTTCTGGAAAATGCTGTCAATGTTGAGAGCTTTTAAAAACACTTGCTTTGGAAAAATCTATACAAAGTATTCTATATTCTCATTTTCATATTTAATGACTTCAATGAGAAATGCCTTTCCGATTCACACCTTGCCCCTGGGATTTTCACAACATATACACAAGGGGCTGTGTACCCATGTGAAGGAAAAGTACGTGATTTCTTTTCAAATACTGACTTCTGTGATAAGAAACAGCACAAGGATAGATGCTCATGTTAGAAAACAATCTAACATTCTACTTCCTGCTATGAGCACGTGGTGGAGCTGATCAGAAGGGTCGTGTCCCACTTCTCCGAACGTGTTGTATTTCCAGTTGAGACTTGCCATGGAGCTGGACTGTCATTCCTATTGTCTCTGTCTGTTGGTGACTTTCAATATGAAACATACCCAGCTTCTACCATCTGCTGTCTGTTCAGGACCGACATCAAGGTCAGCCCCTCTATGATGCCTGCTGTTGCCCAGTTTAGAACACTGCCATCCTGCAATCAAGCCACTTCTCTCTTATGCCAGTCTGTGTGTTAGGCACTGGAAACAGGATATCTAGGCCATGTGAATATTCATGTGACAGAAGAAAGCAGGAAGACGCTTGCTGGTGGGGAGGTAGTTACTGCTGATTAATTGCAAGTCAGTTAGTGACAGTGGCATGTAGTTTTATAGGTAAGTGAACCACTGTATTTTACTTAACAACTTACTAATCATTGTGTTGTTAGACTAAAATTTCAATATCCCTACAAATAATATTAGTTATATGTGTCAGAGAATATTGACCACATAGTTTATGTTTGGCATTTCAAGCCTCTTCCTTCTTCCCTCCCTCTCTTCCTCCCTCCCTCCCTACCTTCCTTCCTTCCTTCCTTTCTTCTTTCCTTCCTTCCTTCCTTCCTTTGTTCCTTCCTTGCTTTCTTTTCCTTCCTTTCTTTTTTTTTAAATTTTTTTGAGACAGGGCCTTTCTACATAGTCCTGGCTGTCCTGGATCTCATGGAACTCACTCGGTAGGCTGTCCTAGAACTCACAGAGATTCACCTTCCTCTGTCTCCAGAGTACTCGGTGTGCACCACCAAGTCCAGCCTGTGATTTTATATTTTAATAATCACTCATTCACCTAGTATCTTATCAGTAGCACTACAGGGTGAACCCTGAATTAAAATTTGCAACATAGTAGTGAAACCAAACCAAAACATGCAAACAAAAAATAAAACAACAACAACAACAAAAAAGATCATGGAGTTTATAGTATAGAAACAAGGTGGATGGACTGGAAACGAATACCCAAGACTAGTTTGTTAAAAAAAATTGGGGACAGGGAAATGACTCAGACTAAGTACAATTGCCATGCAAGCACGAAGAATTGAATTCATATCTCCAGGGTCCGTATAAAAAGTAGGACATGACCACCTGCCCTTGAAATCTCAGAACTGTTGGGGACAGGGAGAGGAGGGTTTCTGGGGCTTGCTAGCCACCAACCTAGCTCCAGGTTTAGTGAGAAACCCTATTTCAAGGGAATAAGGCAGTGACAGAGCAGGACACACACATGCATGCATGCATACAACACACACACACACACACACAATGAGTTTCTCACACCTATATACTAAAAAATGAAAATAGTAGGAATTGGAAGAGTTAATATAATGCTAAACCCACAGTAATGTCATCTAAAGTTTAATTATGTTTTTTTGTTTATTTCCAGTGAATATAATATGGTAGTTAATTACATTATTACCAAAATATGATGTTTTGTTAGAATATTAGAATATGTTTCTCTACACTTACCTTATATTCATATCTATATCTTCTCTGTGCTATCATCTGCCTATTATCCATCTGTCTGTCTATCATCCATTCATCTATCTATCATCTACCTATCTATCTCTATCATCTAACTATCCATCCACCTAGTTGAATATCTACATATCCCATGATATGTTACCAATATTACCCAATATTTGATTTGCAGATAGACTTTTAACCTCAGGGTCTGACTTTGTAACATGGAATTACATTGAAACATCACGCCATGATTGAATGGGTGCCATATTGTCAAAGCCAATCACTTTTTGTTACTTGACTTCAATCTTGTTTTTATTTTTTTTTGACATTTTTAGTTTTATGCAAATAGAAAAGCATTATTTGTACATAAAGGTGACTTCATACATTTTCAGTTTGAATCAATTGTTGTTTTGAAACAGCATTGTTTCATCTCTAGTCATATGAATATACATGTATTCTTATATAAAGCTTAAAAGGTTGAACATTTACACTTTTCATTTTGTTGAAACTAATTGTATCCAGATATATTAACTATTTCCATAATCATTTTAAAACTTTCTATTTATGATTTACAGAAACCATGTAAGTTAGTGATAACTATGTTTATTAAAGTGTAATATTAATGCATATTTCATTTCTTTCCAAACTACGAACATGAAATATCCTTTAAATGTCATTGTATACTCACTGATTAGTGAAATGACATCTGGGCCACAGTGTTTGTCATCTTTTCTTGCAATGAAAGGCTTATCTTAAAAATGTATTTGAACCTATGTCTGCATAAACAAGCAGCATAGTCTTCATTTGTTGTTAGCTTTAAGTCAGTGTACATAAAGGATTTAAAGTATCGTTTGGGGTTTTCTTCTCCATGATCTCAACTTAGCAACAAATGCCATTATTTGTCTGTTGCTCTAAGAGTTTAGAAAAGCATGAATATAATTAGAAAATGTTTAACTCAAATTACTGTATTATTAAAATACACAATCATTTTTTTACATATTTGTATGCTTACATTCAAAATTAAGCCCTAATTTTGGAAATTTGAATGTCTAATTATTAATAATAAAAATAAATTGTAGTTATTTAAACTTGATCTTCTCAAGTGTGATGAAAATATTAAATACACTTGTGGTCTTATAGTTCAATTATCCTTACATATTCTATTAGACTATATATATCTCCAAGTATTTATTAAGACAGTGATGGATTGAAAACAAACAGAATCATAACAAATAATTTCTTTTTTCTTTTGTTTTTCTTTTTTTGTTTTTTTGAGACAGGGTTTTTCTGTGTATCCCTGGGTGTCCTGGAACTCACCCTGTAGACCAGGCTGGCCTCTAATTCAGAGATCTACCTGCCTCTGCCTCCCAGTGCTGGGATTAAAGGCACCAGCCACAACTGTCCAGTTCACAACTAATTTTTTAAATTAAAGCATTAGGAAGATTTCAAAAAGTTATGAATAGAGAGACAGATGTTTAAGCAACTTAGGGTGCTCACCACCATGCTGATGACTTGGGTTCTGCTCTGTGCATCCAAATAGCGTGACTCACAGTCTGTCATTTCAGCTCCAGTCTCTGGAGGCATCTGCACTCAGGCACACACACACACACACACACACACACACAGAGAGAGAGAGAGAGAGAGAGAGAGAGAGAGAGAGAGAGAGAGAGAGAGAGAGAGAGAGAGAATTAAAAATTAAAGTCTTTAAAAATCATTTGTAATCTTTCACAAAGTAATCACCAACTGCTCTTCAGATGGAAGCTTTAGATTTCCATCCGTTTCTATAGTATTATTTAATCATCATTATCCATGAAGCATCCATTTAAACAGTCACAGTAAAACTTCTGTATATGTTTTTCTGTGGAAGATCCTGTTAAATAACCAGCATCAGTGCTACACTAGGTGGAGATTCAGTTTAGTTACTGATAAATTACAAAAAAAAAAAAAAAAAGAGCTGACTATTCTTGGAAGAACTAACTATTCTTGTAGAAAAAAACAAAACCAGCATTCATAAAGACCCTAGGATGAAGTTTCCCTGCTGGTCTTGTGGGAAAACAGAGCAAACAGCATAAGGAGGGCAGAGTGAGTTATGAACAGAGTGGGTCATGAGGCCAGAGTGGAGAGACCCTGTCATGTAGGGGTCAGAGACACTTTGTCATGAGAAGCCTTGCAGCATGATTGCAGATATCCTTGTGAAGAGCAAAACAGCTTTATACAACGTTAATATCAGCCTCCCTTTTCTTTAAATGCAAATTGAGACAAGAGACTAAGTAACTTACATTTGAAAAGCTCAGCCATAGAAGCTTGTCTACAGACCCTATCAGACTAAAACATCCAAACTCTATTGTAGTCTGTTAAAGTCTGTTTCCACTCACCTTTCCAAGATTTGGTGTGCCTCAAATGGTCCTTATTTAATTTAGCTTCCTATAAATACATAGAGTTAATTTTTCTCTCTTTTTAAAAATTAATTCATTTTTCACATTCCTATCCCAGAACTTGTAGTTTTTAGGGAAGTTAAGTCAGGATGTTCCATTGTCAGTGTTCCCCCATTGCTTCTGAGAAAAAGCCAGCTGTTACATTGTGACATTTCTCATGTTTCAGGGCTTGAGGGGAAGGAAAACAAGCATGATACATGCTTTTATTATATGTTCTTGTATGTTGAAATTTTGCTGTATATTTCTTGCTTTTCTGTGCTTGGCATTCAGAGGGTCACTTTGAAATTTTAAGAGTAGATCATTCATTGATTCTAGCAGGTTCTAAGAAATTATTTCCCGTTCACTTCATATTTATCCTCGTAGAGAAGTGATTTCTCAGGGGACAAGAGTCATGTGACTCAGAGATCTGGCATTCTTATTTTACTTTTATTTCACCTTGGACGGTGAAAAACTGAAATTTCAAAATCAGTAAGTCTTTCACTGTGTACAGTTTACATGAATACCAGTCAAATGCACTAATTTTGATTCATAGTTCCTTGTTTAAAACTTATTTTTCATTTGAAATACTTGAGGTACATGCTATCCATTGTTATCAGTAGATTTTAGAATATCTTTAACATAGCTATTGTTTGCCCTTGTTTGTTAGACTGTATTTGTATATACAGAGAGAAGAAAGAGGCAGGCTAGATGGACACTGACTTACAAATTCTTTAACTCTAGAATAATACATAGAATAACTTTCTCAGTCAGATTGTTGATAGGTATCTTCTGGGCTGCATTTATTGTAGAAGTCATTGTAGTTCACTGCTGGCTTTCCCCGTGAACTGCAGGGCAGGGTTAAGAATTTTCACTAGTAGGTTTCCCCTGACTCCCTTCTGCTTTGACTTAGAGCCGAGCTGTAAACTGGGTTGAAGGGAATATCTTTATAGTAACTACACCCTCTCATAGCCTACAGTGAAGTTTTTATGTTTTGAAAGGTCTGTCTCCATACGTGCCCATGTCTTCAGCACAGGGCCAGCTTCTTTAGAAACCATGTGTGCTTAGGAAGGATCTTTTTAGTCCTCCCCACAGTTTGTGTGGTTGTATCCTGGTGACTGGAGAGGGGTCTGGGTCTGATAGGGCCATGACTCTTATTCCCTTGCCTTTTCCACAACTCTCATTGGGATTTTCTTTTCTTGGGAGTCCGCGGTTAAGGAAATGGGGAACATCTCCACATCCAGCCTCCACTTCGGATTATCTATAACTGAGAAAGGGACATATACCTTTATTGAGTTTTGTGCCACCAATTACTACAGGCATTTGACATTAAAAAAGCCTATTGTGTTCTTTAGTCTCCGTAGCAATAGTGACTTCATGGACTTTTCGACAAATCTTTATGCCTGTGTATCTTTGGGTTTTGTACCATTTAGCATTTGAAATGGTGTTTACTATCACACTGTGCGTGGAGGTTCAGGGAGGTCTTTAAAGAAGCTGAAATAAAAATGAATCAGCTCTCCGTGTTTGAAAAGTCTCACCTAAAGTGTGGTTGTTTGCATTGGCTTGTCAATGGATGTTTATGAGCTGAGCATAATCCTGTAACGGCTCCAGCAGTGAAATACGTCCTGTGCAGATAGCTAGTAAAGGGCCATGCGAGCATTGATGCTGTTGGAATGTTAATGCTTCGGAGATGGGAAACATGGTGTCTGCTCTGGTTATTGCTGCTGTTACTGACCACAATAAAAATGGAGGTGAAATCGGGTTTTAAATACTGTGACCGAACCGTGTCTGCACACTTCACCAGCAGATAACATGCCAGTTTCTACTGCTGTCTTATTTTCTTCTTTTGACTTAGCTCGATGTAGACTAGTCATGCTTCTGATATTTTCCTTTTGGGTATCTTGCTTCCTTATTTATTGTGACGCCCAAGAGAAGGGGCATTGTTAATAATAATTTCAAGGAAATTGTCAATAAAACACATCACCACTGAGGAGATTTTCCTGATTGCCTCAAGTATCACTTGAGTACAGTTAAAGCTGTCAGAGATGACTGTAAGTTTAGCCTGGTTATCACTTGTTACCGTCAGTATTCTCTTCATGGTACATTCTTCTTTAGTACATTCCATTTCTTATGGTGAAAATCTGTAACATAATTAAAACTCCATGTGGAGCTCCACTTTAAAGGGAGAGTTGGGAATGTCAATAGATTTCCAGATTTACTTTTGAGGCACAGAATCATACACCCCAGACTGGCCTAGAACTCATGTACCTGAGGTTGACCTTGAACTCCTAATCTTCCTTCTTCAACCTTCAAGTTCTGGGATTGCAAATTTGCGTCCCCAGCCTAGCTATATTCTCAGATTGTGACAATTCATATCAAGCAGGCTATTTCCTAAAACTCAATAAAATCAGTTGATGTCCAGCCTTGAGCCTCAGAGGATTCATTTTTGTAGAGTATTACATGAAGAACAGCATAGCTTCAGCATTTAACATGTCTAAACGTCAAGTTCACGTTATCTGTTTCTGTGTAATTCAGGTTCAGTTCAAGTAAATCATCATTTGACATCTACATAGTATTATCTATATAGCATACCATTAGAGGCTTCCAGAATAAAAGATGGAAAGTAGATGAGATAGCACCATTTGTACAAGGTAGAGGGCAAAGAGATGCTTTGTTGGAGGACTGTGAAGGTTAAGGTGAATATGAATATTCCTTATGCTTAGGAAAAGTAAGAAGCAAGAAATTTGCATTAATTTATATTTACATAACCATACACTACTTGTAAAGAAGTGGTGAGAAAAAAAAAACAAAGCTTCAGAAGAATAAAACTAGGTCGAAGATTATGGGCCAAAATCAGGTTCAGTTATATCAGAATCAGGCTCACTGTAATCATCACTCATTACTTTAAATGACCCTGCCCAGGATGAGCTCCCTACACCCAAGGCAGAAAGAGAAAAAGACTAAGTTACGTAGTTATGTTTGTGTAGCAAGAGGGAAGCAGGTGAGCTTAGACTAAGTTTTTGCTACCTCCTAGTGAACTGATCCTTTAATATCAATATCGTAAACATAATTATCTAAAAGTCAGTCTTCTACTTATATACCTAATGGTTATATAGACTCTTTATATTATGAAAAATTTCTGGATAATATAATTTTGGAGATCTATGAAGACATTTATAAGAGCTATAAAAATAAAATTAAGGTATATGAGTAGTTCCCTCACCTTTTAGCATAAGGTCAGGTTAAATTTCTGTATTAGTAGTCATCAAACTAAAATTTAATACAGACAAAATCTTATATAGCATGGACTTACAGTCTTCAAGAAAACACACAGCAGAGCTCCTTAGGTGAGACTGAGTTTGAGACCTTCACATGTGCCGCTCCAACCCTGATAGCTTTGGAGGCACCTTTAGAATCCACAGTAGTTCATAAACCACAGAAGGAAAACATCATTCATTTAGAGAAATAGATGGCTAATATTTCACTTAGGGCCTTCTCCTCAAAAAGAGTTTTTATAGTTACCTATAAAGAAAAGATTTTCAGACTATTTTGCTATGTACCAAAACCATGAATATTTAGTGTTATTAATTGAACAGAGAAACATGTGCCCTAGCTATCAATGTGGTTAGAAAGTTTGATGTATGAAAATTGCAGACTCTTCTTCATTTGGTTAAAGGTAATGAACCACCAGATACATAAGCAGTATACTATACTTGGTGTCACCACAGACTTACACACATATGAACAAACATATTTAAAAGTTTAGCCAACTATAACTTGTAATTTAAGAAAAGCAGCTGGAGAAAGACACCATGCAATAGAGTTTAAGCAGAGGATTTTTTTATTAGGGGAAAAGGATTGTAAAAAAGGGAAAGGGGCAGGGGAAGACTGGCCTCCAGAGACACAAGCAGAAGCAGAGAGGAAAGAGTGGCGGAAGAGAGAGAGAGAGAGAGAGAGAGAGAGAGAGAGAGAGAGAGAGAGAGAGAGAGAGAGAGAGAGAGAGAGAGAGAGAGAGGGTAAGGGACATTTTAAAAGGGAACATTTTGAATAGGCACAGGTGGTGCTCTTAGTGGCTGCAGCTGAGGGCATATCTTGTCAGAACCCCAAGGACAGGCAGTACAGATTTCTGAATACTAACAATAACATTGCCAGATGCTTGAACAGTCTTTTTATCAAGACTCCTGAAATTTAGTACCATAAAAGTAAAGGAAGACTAGATTGTAGGATTTGCAGTGCTAACTCCAGATCACACATCCATAGAAAATGCCGAAAGGAGAGTCCAAGATCTACTAGTCAGTCTTCTGGTTCCATACACCCACACCCCTGAGCAGACTTGTAATTCAGACAGGTTCACCTGGATGTTCAGTGTCAGACGCAACCTGGACAAGAGAGTGAATTTACCAAATGTTGAAAAAATCTGACCAAGAAGTTAGTGGTTGTTCTCAAAAGAAAAAAAAAAAAAGAATAGATGTTTGGAATGACTTTTAGTAACACAAAAATAAAAAGTATTGTAAAGAAATTTAATTGTAAAAGAACTTGTGATTAAATATACATGTGTGCAGAAAATATATAAATAAAATATAAGATGTCATGGTTAATCCCACTCTTCACAGTTGGCTGGTAAGCCATCTGCTAATCTCTTACTTTTTAGATACATACTTGTATAGATATGATCATATAACAACTTGCCACTCTCTTTTCACTTCCATTTTTCTTTATCTTTTAAAGATACCTATTTTATTGGCCATATGGTGTTGAGTTAGGTGAATTATAATTTGTTTACTGAATTATTGAGCAGACATATAAATTGCCATTATAGTTAGTTTCACTATTACAAAAATCCCACGGTGAATATTTGAAGTATTCTAATTTGAATATTCTCAAATTAGAGTAGAGTCAAAGAATAGGAGTGCTTTCGACCATTTTTGCATAGTTGTGTGCCATCAGAGTTGTTTCTTTGCCACAGAAACTCAGTAATTAGGTAATATGTCCAATATAAGGCTGCATAAAACAGTATGCTTTAAAAAGACGGCAGTTTTATTTCTTGAAAGTTATAGATAAATAATTATGACCTTCAAAAATGCATAAAATGATGCCAGTTATCAACATAAAACACCTTTCTTACATGCTAGAAAACATTTAGTTTAGGTTGCTTGTGAGTGACCTTGTTTCAGAATTAATTTGCCTAATGATTTAAGTTTATTGGGAAAGATTAACAACTTAATAATTGAATTATCACAGTGAGTTTATAAGGCAATGTAGTTTAAAATACTTGGTTATAGCCTAAAATGAGTAGTAAATTCATGTTTGTTCCGCCTAGGTTTAGTTTCTTTAAATAGTTAACAAATTATACTGCTAATAATTTCCCATGAAAAATGAATAAATTGAATCTTATAGAAAGGAATGTATGCATAATTCATCTTGAAAGTATTGAAGTGTTAATAAATTGATTTAATTTAATTTTTATTGACAAATGTTTTCACTCAGACATGGCTCAGTCATTTGTAGAGCATAAAATTCAAGCTAGTTGTATTAATGCCTAAATATGCAGTATAGGTGATGCCCAATGCATCAGAACAGTATATGTGGATTTCATATATGAGTAGAGCATGAGCATAAATCTAGAAAAATAATTAGAGGAAATATTGAGTCAAAAATACAGAAAACCGAATAAAGTATATGTTCATATTAACAAGTATAATTTATGATATATGATATGTATTATTATCTAAAACTTACACCCGAATTCACATGTTAGGCGCAAACTCATAAAATTGGTATTTGTAGAAATATTGTTGCTTCCAAAATTATTTAGAAGGCAAAAACCTCAATGGACCATTGACTTTTAGTAGAGGTTGATAGAAACTCCTGCTCTTTCTGGTCTTTATGTTTTCTCTTTTCAAAATGTCTGAAATTTCTTAATTTGTTGAGCAGTTACGCTTGAAATGAAAATGAACAAAAATAAGCTTTTATGTTCTAAGTTCTCTTCTTCCACAATATGTTTTAAGTTGTTTTTAATGACTCCATGCTTCAAGTATTCCAGACGAGCACTCATGTTAGGGGAAGCTCCAACATGATGAGGTTCTGAGAGTAGATGAAATAGCAAATGGAAAAGTCTTAATCATATGATAACTCTGGCCTCAACTGGAAGAGAGCAGGCTAGCTTTTGGCCAGCAGAGGACTCTGGTAGGTCAATAGCATCATACTAAGGAAAGGAGAGTCTGCATCAATAATTGGAAATTTTATTTCCAAGTAATTATCGGATTGTGACTAGTCTATGAATCAATATGTCCACACAACCTTCATTAAAGTGTTTAGAAGTTGGGCTGGAAAATGCTCTTTGAAAATAAATAATTCAAAGAAATACTATCAATTTGGGAGAAAACAGTGTCTATAGTGTTGTGAGAAATGGGTCAGGGCAACACTGGACATGATCTAAAACAAGGCTGTGAGCTATAAAAGTCATTCATAAATTCCTTATCCTCAGTTTTTGTGACTTACTAAATATACTCTTCATGTAGACATTTTAGAATCAACAATGACAAAGAAAATCCTACCATTTTATTTCATCATGGAGACAAATACGGCAATGTCTCTGACAGTTTGATTTTTACGAAGGTGGTGCCACACTTCAGACAGCACTAAGAACGTTTTAGTTCCATGATTTTTTTTTCCTATGTGGATTTTACCTTATCATCAAATAAGGAAACTTTCTGTCGAAGAAAAAAAAATAAAACCTGAGCCATATGGTGTTGAGCCAAGGAAAATGATAGGACTGTGTGACTCCTGTAGACATTGTTCTGAGCTTGAGTATCATTAGCTATGTCATGTTAAAGAAACTAGATGTTTCCTGGCTTTTAAACAACTGCTTCCGTATTTCACTGTGGCTCTCCTTCTTTTCTCAGGGCCGGTGCATAAACTTCTCCCGAGTTCCCCATCAATAAAACGAGATCATGAGGAGTGAGAAGAGAAGACGGCACATCTTCATGATGCCGATTTCCAGCAGAATGGACAGTCCAGTGCACCTCAGAAGTTCTTGGAAAAGCACCCCAGTCCCTCTGTCAGGAAATGTTTTCTCTGCCTTCTGCTTTCTGTGCACCAAACATTTTCACACACTTCCTCTGCCATGTACATGAGAGGCGATGAAACTCAGCCATAACTCATGATTCATGACACTGAAGAGACAGAGGAATGCTAATTTGCATGCTACGGTTTATGCAGAGCTCATTTGAATGTGTAAGAGGACAAAGCAGACACAGTGATGACGTAAAGATGAGACCAAAGCAAAGACTGAAAACCCACCAGCCATGCGGCTCTGTAGTGGCGAATGGTGCTTTTGACATGTAGGGTGCGTGTGCTTTGTTTGGCAAGATCTTCAGTTACATGCAGATCATGAAATGTCCTTCCAGGCTAAGCAGATAAGGGAGTCAACTGCCTTGTAGCTATGTCAAATAGAAAAGCCTTCGAAGTCCTCTATTACTTTGTGCCTTACGGGAGATTTCTGACTAGAAAATCTTGTCACTGTTACACTGAAAGTGCACACGCATGACAAAATGTAGACGAGATGCCTCAAGGTACTGGATGCAAGCAGGAATTTGCCCTTTAGTTTTCCAAGACACCTTTCTTTCATTATGCACTCGGGACAAGAGAATTAATAGAGCGTTAATTCAACAGAAAGACCGCCTCCAACCAAAGACCTGGCGCGCAGCATAAGGACTCGTGATTTGAGACCTTGACCCCAGACTGGTAGATTCCCCTTTCTCGGTGTTTAGGATTTAGCAGTACATAAGGCATTAATATCTGTAAACACACCTAGGTGTTTGTTTGGCTTTTAATTTAAGGAAGCAGTAACCACCAAGCTTCCGCTCAGGGTTTTTTCCTTCCTTCAAGTCTCCAAGGGCTCTTCAGCGTCACAAGCCAGCAACTCTCTTTGCATGAAAATTTCAAAGTTTAATTAATATAATTAAAGGCAACAGCAAGCAGCAGCCTGTGAAGACTTTGCTCATCTTTTTTATGCCTTTTGACATTGAATGACCGATCACTGTATGCATGTTACTTGGGTATTGAGAAGCACCGCGCCTTGGTTGTGATTCAGCCCTAGAAAAAGACTTCCTTTCTTCGGTTTATAAATTAAAATCAGGAGGGGCGCCATTGGGAAGCATCGACAATATACGTACTATGAATTTTTAGAACTATCACCATCGTGTCACATCAACGATGCCAAATTATGTTAGCGTGAGCAGAAACACGGTGGGGGAGGAAAGCGGCAGCAGCTGAAGGAAACAGCTCAGATGATCCAGTCACTTTCGATACTGTACTTCAGATGCGAAATGGATATTCGACTGGAAACCTGACAAAGCGCGCCTACTTTGATGGGAACTGGTATAGACAATGACCAGTGGCCGGGTCAGTGGGATGTCTCTCTGTGAGCACAAAGGCTTATCAAATGACACTAAAAATAAGTTCAACAACCATCACTTTGGAAGGGAGAAGGCGAACATTTTATGTTTGGCGGGCATGTGAGTGCACAAGACGGAAAAAGCGATTTGGAGCATCCCGGTATAATTACACACATTGTGCTCTTCATGGAAATTTCAAAGGGCTGCAGTGATACTTTTGATCGGTATCCAGGTTTATGGCACTGCTCCCAGAAGCCTTACTCACACACACAAATATACAAGTGCACACACATATTCTCTAGCTTGAATGTTTTTTGCTCAAGCTTATTTATGTCACTGACTGGCTGGACCCAAAGTCACACCTCCACATATTAATGAATAAATTTTTTTTACCTGAGTCTCTGTTATCATTTTCTTTAAGCTCACACAGAATTTATACTTTCTGGAGTTGAATGCATAACTCCTCTGGTTAGTAACAAGATAGAATTCTATTCAATTGCAAAATGTCCGGTATGTTCACAGTTGATTCACAGTTGATGTTCTGGGTACAATCTGTGTGTGCACATGCAATGCGGAAGGCTGATAAGTACACCCAACTCTCTCTGTAGTGAGTCCTTGTAGACTTTTGTTCTGTGTCTGCACTAGAGCAGGACTTGTGGCTACTTTCTCCAATGGGCAACTTCCTTTCTGATGCAGGCATTCCCTGTCCGCCAGTGATATTGTAAGAGCACCAAAAATTCTACAGAAGCTCTGGCTGTGTTTCTTTGGTAACCACTTTAAATCTTTACAGAACCACGTAGCATATTTGCACCATGAGAAATGTAAATAAACCTCTGCCTTTAAGTGGCAAAATAGCTTTCTTGAGATTTGTTGCACTGGCTGGAGATGTGTAGTAAAAATACAACAAAGAGCTGTAAATGAAGAGGGTGAGTCGAGTCTATACATAGACTGAAAAAGTATCATTCGTAAAGTTCAAAGACAGATGGAATTTCATTGCCCTTAAAGTTATGAACCAGAGTAATGTTATGCTTTAATCGTGAATCTTAACCAGAAAAGAGAAGAATTTGTTTCTAAAATTAATCTTCTTGGCAAAGGACATTGAAACTCCCTACATGACACTTTTCATCCATAGCAATAGCTCCCATGTGATTTATCTGGACATGATGTCAGTTGAGATCTCCTTCTGTGTACAAACAAATGAGTCTTGTCCATCATCCATTTGTGTTGCATAAGGTTGCAAAAGCAATTAAGTGGGAAATGACTCCTAACTTATGTGTCTCCTCTGCCTAGAAAGAAAGTTTTGAAGGCATCTATATATATTTCATAACAATGTCTGTTCTTTATGGATTTGATCCATAAATATTTATCTATCTGAAAACTTTGATACTTGGAATGTTTTCCATAAAGCATTTGGTGCTCCAAGAAGAAACATTTGGTGCTAAGAGTTGCAGCGCTGATGCCTTCCCCCAAGTTAATTCTATTTTAAAAATTTATATTTCCTTCCCAATGAGATGCAGAGTAAAACTCGAGAGTCTCCATTGACTAAGGAGCAGCATCTGTCATCTACAGTTAATTACTATTTTGTTAAGAGTGTATAAGGTTTAAAACCTTATATTTCAAATTGTTGAGAAGGTTTGCTTATATTTCCGGTGAACTTTGTTCTAATTATTTAAGTAACAAATCATTCATTTTTTAGAAATAAATCCTTCCTGGATATGTAATGTCTGTACAGACTGAACTTCATTATCTGGGTGTCACTCTCCCTTCTTTTCTGTTCAGAGATAGACTTACTTCTTTAAGATTGAAGCACTACCTGTACTGTGGCAAGCAAGTTAATGGAGACATTTCTGACTGATTGACTCATCAGATGTTGGGTTTGAAACTTCTGAAGACAAAATATAGTAAGGTTATAAATACAATATTAGAAGTCCTTGTAATTTCTTCCTTTGCATGTACTGATTAACTTTTGTTAGATTTTCATTCCAATTACATTAGTACTTTTTATTAGAATGTAATGACTACTTACTCCCAAAATGTTAGGTATATACACTCATGGAAGATGTATACATCACACACACACACACACACTGCTTAGAATTATTAGTGCATCTGTTGTACAGTTAAAGTACTAGGCAGGTGAAACTAGAGAATGGTCTCTGTAGTCAGTATAGCTATAGTCAAATCTCATTAGATTAAGTGTTATGTCTAGTCAATTTCTATGGCATATTTTGAGAACACTTTAATTTTAGTATATTTCTATATTTACTAGAATTTTATTCCATCAATTGGGTAAAAGAAGGAATAAATTTATTGAAAACCCATAATGTAGCAGGCCTCGTGCTATTTTCTAAAAGATATCTTTGTACTTCTGCCAGAAGAAAATTTTAATATGAAAGTAGACAGGGTTGCATATAAATTTATATATAAGTCTTCCTGTTTGGGTTGCTTTACTCATTAGTCAGCTAAGAAGTATAGGTAAGGGACACCCTATGTGGCAACCTAGCCTGACCAGCTGGCTGGTTGACTTGAGAAGTCTACTTCAGCCATAGACTGGAGATAAATTGAAATATGAAAAGCTCCTTCCAGTTCCTATGATTTAAGTGGTGACATCAGAGGCTTTAGTATTTATTTCAAATCTGTAATGATTGCCTTCTCCCTTGTAATGCTTGGCAGTATAAGCTCTACAAACTGCCAATTTAGTTACATAAAAGACACTGAACTCTAACATATAATTTGATAATTAAGTCATAATGGAGTAATTTTTTAGTTAATTTTTTTGCAGTAGAAGTTGTCATAGCAACTGGTACTATAGTGTCTGACAAAATCAGAAGGTGAGAAAGTTGTTGGTAAATGTATTATTACAGTTCATTCTGATCTTACAGTCCCTCCAGGTATCTCAAATATGCATATAAAAAGGAAAAGATAAACCCTAAAACAAACAAAAAAACCAACCCGTTCTCAAGCAATTATGAGATAAGTTTATACATTATTGAAATTTGAAATTTAAACTTCACCCTAGTCAACACTGAACAAAAAAATGCCCACTTAATTAACTAATTGACAATAACTATGCTTCTGTAGCCCATACCACATAGTAAGCAGGAACTATTTTGTTGAGTACACAGTTTAGGAGCTGTAGTATATTTGGGCAGTTAACCTTGCACAAACTCACCTGGTCTTAATGTAGAAGTCTACTGTAAGAATTCCATTATTTTCCCTCTCCTAAAGAAGTAAAAAGAAACAAAGAAAAATATCCTAAATTTTGTCTCCTAATCCTAATCATGGTAAAGTTATTTGTATCTCCGATGTTATCATCACCAAATTGCAAGTGATAGTCATAGTACAAAGTAAATTGTAAATGCAATTAAGATATATATATATATATATATATATATATATATATATAAGTATATTCAGCTTAACTGGAAATATTAGAAAAGATATCCCAGAGTTTAGCTCAATAGGCCATTAAAAATAAATGCATTGCTTTCATAAAGGAAAAAACGAGGTGATGGCAAACAATTTAAATACAAAGGAACTAAGCATTTCCAAAGTCATGGATAAGGGGGTCAGTGCATCGTGTGTTAAACAAGAAAGAAGTCTATAAAGAAGTCTATATCTTTTGGCATGCTCATGGACTCTACCATCTGATTGTAACAGTAATTGGATAAAGAAAAACTCAAATGTGAAACAAAACTGACCGGTTCTAGCAGGTGACACCTATAAATGGAATTTTGACTTGACAAAATTCTGATGTGAAATGAGACATTTACCACAATTACACAAGTTCTTTTCGAGTTCTTTACTTTTTGAAACATCTTTCAAGTCTAAAAGTTTCTGCTAATTAAACAGAGCAATGACAGACCTTCATTTTCTTTAAATACTTTGTTTGTGTGAGGCTGTCACACAGAAATAATGATTATATTTTAAACAATATGTTCAAGTGTAAAAATCTTCAACAAATTCTTACTGTTTTATGGAAGAAATTTTGAGACATTTTGTAATGAACATCTTGAGATTCCGCTAAGGAGAAGGATATTCCAGAAAATTGGAAAGATTTTTAAATAACTTTAAAATGCTACCAGGCAATACGTCATGACTGACAGTGTACTTTTTGGGATAGTCAGTTGTATACAGCACAACACTAAATAAGAAAGTTGTTGCAGCATCATGGTTTCCTAGCAACTAGGTGTAGTGCCATTGTCCAGCAACTACTGACAAGATGCATTTAGAACACTATACCAGTATTCAAATGTTTTCAAAGTATTCGAAGTATTCAAAAGTTCTTACAAAAGGGAGAAAAGCTGATTCATTTAGCTTCCTGAGTACACATAGTGTATTTCTCAAGTTTCCAAAATAGATCTCATGAACAGGCTTAGGGTCAGTTTTCTTTAAAAATATTTCCCATAACTTCAAAAGTCAATTTGATAAATTTCACCTCAAGGTTATAACCACATATGTTCATAATTTCTGGCTTTGAGAACATTTAATATCAACTAAATTGAGCAGAGATAGTTTATTTCACTTTCCTCTGGCTAGTGTAAGAAAGTTCTACACATTTAGAGTGTAGAGTCTCAATACAACACAAATTTATTTCTTCCCAGTTCTGGATGTTAGGAGTCTGAAATCGGTTTCAATGAGCTAACGTTTAAATTTCAGATGGATTAGTTATTTCTAGAAGCTTTGAAAAGGCAATTCATTTCTTTGCTCTTTTCACTTTTCGTCACTGCCTAAAATCTTTAGCTTCGTCTGCCTCCAAGGTGCCTCACATCAGTGTCCTACAGTCATCAGCAATTGTCTCTGATCTGCCGCCATATGAAGATCACCATAACTGTCCAGAACCTACTCATATAATTCAGCATGAACATGTCTGTAGGTTACCCTTCTCCAGACAGAGCAGCAATCATGGATTCTGAGGAGAAAGACATGGATGTGGGGAAGGCCATTATTTAGCCCACTGTAAACTTATAAGAATCATCTTTTTAGTAAGTGTTTCCTTTCAGTCCGCCATCATAAGAAACACACAAATCAAGCACATCTTTCAATGTTAAGACCTCCCCTATTCAAATTTATTATCATGATATGCTGTGACTGGAGTGGGGAGAGGACCTCATTTCCCCCTCCTTCTGTGCTGTATTTGTTGTTATTTTACTTGAGACTTCATTCAAATGGCATGGCTAAGAGATACATTTCTGGTAGGTGTTTGTCAGATGAAAAACCTCCCTGAAGACAGAAGCATGTGGTCAGGGTTTTGTTTTCTCCAAAGCATTTGTGCAGAAGACCATAAGTTAGCTAAGCTATTCCTGGAAAACTTTCTGCTGTCATTCAGAAAAACATTTAGGAAGGTATTTAAATATCACCAGAGACTATGGACAAAAATACATTGATACTCTAAGGCTAGCGTCAGTAATAGACATATGGATTTGAACAGAACTTCCTCCCACCTGCTAACCATTTTTAATCCACAATTAGAAGTGTTTTCTTAAAGAAATGATGAATTTAAATTGAAGTAAACCTCACATCTATATCAATTACCATTCAATCAGCAATGATAAAGATATCCATTGGAGTGGTAAAGTCTAAAATAATGAAAACAAGGGATTAAATTCTCTAAATGGGTTTTCTCTAAGTAAAAACATTATATGTCAGGTACATTATTAATTTTGAAACATGCATTTTTTGCATATTTCCAATTTTGTATACATACAAACATACCCCTTCCTCCAACTACATTTTTATATTTCAAAATGTGAAATATTCATGATGTGAACGTTTACATGCTTTGGGAATCCCAAGACTGTCAGTATCTACAGAGTGTTTGAGAGTTTTCAAATGTCCTTTTGCATATATTACTCATTTTGTGTACAAAAGGTGTATTCTAGATGCATACTACATGAAATGTGCTAATGTTGCCAAGCCCTGTGGAAATGTTAATTTGTATTTTGAAAACATGGTTAGGAGGTGGAAGGATCCTCTGATGACTCTCAGTAAAAATGGTTTTTATAGCGCGAATACTGAGTGATCCATTTAAAAATAAACCCCATCGTGTAAAGTGAGGTTTAATGTTTTATATGGCGAGGCCTAGCTAAACTCTGTACCAATCAGAGAATGTCTCTTTGCTGTGACACAATTTTCAGTGTATATTGAAGTCTTACCAATGAATCATGAGGCCTAAACCATTCCATTTACTGCAAAATATTACTTTCGCTTAACTTACAGGAAAGTTAAGCCACATAAATTTAATATCCTCCAGGGGAAACAAAACAAATGCTGTAAAGATGATTCCACTCAGAGGCTGGCCTGACTCCTGGGAGAAAGTGAGCCTTCTGGAGCGCACTGTGGTTAGGACATTTGAAGGCTGTTGGTGTGACATGATTCAGAAGTAGTTAGCATTGAACAGAAAAGCCAAGAGAACCATAGCACTGAAGGGATAACTAATCCAGAATCTTATTTTTAATTTCTGGGGAATGTGTGGTGAAGTAGCCGTTTCCAATGGAAAACTGAAGAGAGATGATCGTATTTCATTTTTACCTCATTTTAGTTTGTCATTCACACTTGCTTCTCTAACCCACACAAAGTAGAGAAAGAACGATGATACTTCTGAGAAGCCAGGGAATGCCACTTTCTGGTCTCCCCAGAATTCTGTTTTTCACTGTAGCCTACAGAATGGCAGGAACACTGGTGGGGGTAGAGACCTGGGAGAACAGGAGGTTAAATGGGCTTCATATCTAGGGATAAAAAGGACTGGCAGAATGTTTAAAGGATGAGAGGTAAATGAGTTTCATTATCTTTAAGAGGAAGGAGACCAAAATTTCCCAAGAGAGAATGCAGCTATTCTGCACTGCTTCAAAACACAGGATGAAGAGCAACCTGGGGAGCAAAGCCAGCGGGGAAAGGAAGCGCCTGTGTTATAGGTCTTGTCTGCTTCGCTAATACTAGCCGATGCCTATCTGTGCCAGTCTCAGAAGAAGACAATGGGGTACTGCAGACAAGCTGATGTCTGCAGTCTGATTGTCAGATATGGGCAGACACGGAACAAAGAAAAATATATATCAAGAACTTTTCAAAGAGGAAATACAGTTCGATGAGATCATGCAAGAGGAAGGGCCTGACCGAATCCGTGTCACCACAGAAAGTAGTGTAGTGTTTGCTGAAAGTGGAGGAAGGGACAAGTGGCCTTCTCTCCACCCAGAAACCCTCTGAGATAGATCCCACTTAAATAAAGTATATATTACTTCCCAGTGTCCTCTTGATGAAGGCTTATCAAACCCAGTAAAATTATATTCATTAGTTAGTATGTGATACGGTCACAGTCAGGGAAAAATATTGTCAGAGACAAAAGGAGATATTAGATAGGGATAAAATACCAATCTTTCCAAAAGATATAACATTCTAATCAAAACAAAAACAACAATAACAACAACAAAAAAACCCAAGCAGCAAAAGTTCTTGAATCTCCAAACACACAAAGCACACACTGACAGAGCTATAAGAAAAACACGAATAAATTCCCTGTAATGATGGTGGCTCAAATGTGATGCCCTTGCAGGTGCTAGAACTGTGAGAGAATTATAAAGGACAAGAAAAAATCAAACAACAGGGTGCGTGCCCCAGTTCTGTCCTGCCACCGAATCCCCAGAGACCTGAAGACAGATTCAGCCATCCAGTATCTGCAGCCATCGCCATCCCAGTCCTGGAACGGCACACACAGGAAGTGGTGAGTGCTAGGCATTTCCTGCACAGCTTTTCCTGTGTGAGTCCCCTGAAATGCAGTTCCCTGTCCTATCCCACCACTGAATCCCCCGGAGACACCAGGAGGCAGACCCAGCTGTCCATTTCTATCTTGCACCAGCACCCACTGAAAGAGAAGCCATCTAACATCTGCTGCCATTGGAGTCTTAGACCCACCTGTATCCACCTGGAAAGAGCCTTGGACCCATACCCATCAGAAGAGGGAGACACCACCTGCAACCACTGGAAGAATTAATCAGAAGGCAACAGTATAAAAACACATTCAACAACAGAAAGACTAATATGACACCACCAGAGTCTAGGGATTCTACACCAGCAAGATCTGAATATCTCAACAAAGAAGAAGCAGAAGATGACAACCTTAAAAACAACTTTATGAAAATGATAGAGACCCTCAAAGAGGAAATCCCTTAAAGAAATGGAAGAAAAAACAAACAAAAGATGGAGGAAAAAACAAACCAAAAAATTCAAGAAACCAATAAATCTCTTAAAGAAAGCAATGAAAGTCAAGAAAAAAACAAACAGATGAAGGAAACAATTCAAATAGTTCAAGACCTGAAAACTGAAATAGAGACAATAAAGAAAACACAAACTGAGGGAATACTGGAAATAGAAAAATCTAGGTAAATGATCAGGAACTACATATGTAAGCATAACCAACAGAATACAGAAGATGGAAGACAGAATATCGTGCTGAAGATAAACTAGAGGAAATAGATTCATTGGCCAAAGAAAATCTCATGTTCAATAAATCTTTAACACAAAATATCCAGGAAATATGGGACACCATGAAAAGACCAAACCTAAGAATAATAGGAATAGAAGAATGCAAAGAAGCACAGCTCAAAGGTGCAGAAAACATATTCAACAAAATCATAGAAGAAAACTTTCCCAACCTTAAGAAAGACATGCCAATGAAAGTACAAGAAGCTTACAGGACACCAAATAGACTGGGCCTAAAATAAACATTCCCTTGCCACATAATAATCAAAATATTAAACATACAGAATAAAGATAAAATATTAAGGGCAGCAAAGAAAAATGGCCAAGTAACATATAAAGGCAAGCCTATCAGAATTATAACTGACTTCTCAATGGAAACTCTGAAAGCCAGAAGGTCCTGGATAGATGTTCTACCAACACTAAGAGACCATAGATGTCAGCCCAGACTACTATACCCAGAAATGCTTCCAATCACTATAGAAAGAGAAAACAAGATATTCCATGACAAAGTCAGATTTAAACAATACATTTCCACAAATCCAGCCCAACAGAAAGTACTGGAGGGAAAACTCCAACTCAAGGAAGTTAACTGTACCCACAAAAACACAGGCAACAAATGATTCCACATTACCAAAAGCCAAAAACAAAACAAAAAAGGGAAATCCACACACAATACCACCACCAAAAACAAATAAAAAAGAAACAAGAATCAACAATCAATGGTCATTAACATCCCTCAGTACAAACAACAGGATGTAACTAACGTAGAAAAACAACTACCTGACAACCAAACACGGTTTTGCAATAGGCATATCATTAGCCATTAAACATTCTATGAGAAATTTAAAAGTACTGAAATTCTACTAAGTAGGTTGCCATATCAAATTTTATCTTTTACTTAAAATTAGTTTTAAAATATACCTCACAATAGTTTTTATGTAGTTTGGTGGCCTTATGTATGTCTGCACATGTGCATGTATGCAAGTGTGTGCATACATGTGCCTGCTCTGTGAGTGTTAAATTCTGTGAACAACTATGAATGTATAAATTTGTGCAACCACTGTTGCAATACAAAGCAGAGGATTTCAGAAAGACTGTCTTGACTTACGCCTTGTATTCACATCATGCCTATTGCCATAATCATCTCTTTCTGGGAATGTAAGATGGAGGGAGTCACATAGTAGGCTTTGACTATTTTCTGTGATACATGCTGTAACATATGTCAACAGTTCATTTATTTTTATTACCAAGTAATATTGCACAGTATTGATGTAGCAGAAATAATTCATTTGGGTTACCTGTGTACAGGCATTTGGGTGATTTTTAGTAATTATGATAAGAGTGTCTACGAATATTTGTATAGAGGTCTTTGGATGTTTATGCAATATAAGCATATACATCTTGCTTGCTAAACTATATAGGGGCTATTAATGACAAGTGTGTGTTTAACTTTTTAACTTTGTAAGGGACACACATACACACTTTCCTTTAAAAGCACTGTAGAATTTTATATTTCTGTATTGACTGTTTCTAAATTTTAGCCCTTCATTGATTCCAGTTTGTTCAATAAGTTGAAAAAATTAGTATAACAGGCAAGACAGTAAAATGCATAGAAAGGAAGAATAGGAATAGTTAATTGAATCAGAAAAAGGATACGAATAACTCACACATCATCATTTCCTTTAGCTGGTTTTGTGACTTTGGCAACCGACTTTGTGGGGAAGATAGAAAAAATGGCATGAAAGTCACAGATACGGAGAGAATGTCAACATGTAGGGTCTAAGTGCCAGATGAGGAGGCTGTCATAGATGTAGAGTGTGGTGATATTTTGTTTGTGATATAACAAATAAAGCTTGCCTGGAAATCAGAGTGCAGAGCTAGCCACACTAGTTAGCCATAGACATCAGGCAATGATGCAACCCACCTTTAATCCCAGCATTAGGGACACAGAAGTTCAAGGCTACCATGGGCTACAAGAGACTGATCAAGTCTAAAAGAGAAACTGAGCCAGGCGGTGGTGACTCACACCCTTATTGTCACTACTTGGAAGTCACATGCCTTTAATCACAGCACTAAGGAGGTATAGACAGGAGTGATATGCCTGGTAGGACAGAGGAATATAAGGCAGGAGGGGACAGGAGCTCATTGCATTCAGTCTAAGCATTTGTAGGGACAGGATTGCCCCTTTGGTCTAATGATTCAGTGGAGGTAAGAGGTCTCTCTTGTGGATAGCTCCTTTAGTTCTCTGACCTCTCAGAATTTACTCTGGGTTTTTAGTATTAAAATCTATTAGAACTCATGATACAGTAGGGTAAATTGGAGTCAACAGTACAAGCATTCTATAGAAAAGCAGTCTGGTAGATATTACCATTGCCGCAAATCATCGGACTTTGCCTTTCCCTAGGGCCACAGTGAGATTGAATTCCTAAACAGGAGTGGATCACACATGACACTCAAAAATGTGATCAGGTATTTGCTACAGTATATAACTCTCTTGAGTGATCTATTTCCAAGCTCTCTGTAGCCTGGTCACCTACCTCTTACTATCTATACCAGGTCACACATGCTTAGAACTACTGCATCATTTAAGTTATTTCACTACTTTTATCATATTTTACAAATCCACCTGTGCACATTTCTCTCTCTTTTTTTCCTGAATAAAGCACACAAGTTAAATTTTCTCTTCAAAGGAGTCCATGTGAACCTCCTTTTGAACTGTTTTAACATATTCTGTTGATTTTGCTTTAAAGGGTCTTAGGTCCACAGTCATACTGAGATTAGACTTTGGAGTCATATTGCTACAGAAATATACTTCTTGCTGTTGTTTCATAATTTCCTTTATCAGGTAAAAGAAGATTAAAAAATTATACTGGAAGAGCCCAACCTTGTCATTCATACAATACAATTAAATATAGTCTAATAATGTAAGAAACAAAGACTTTCTCTAGGATTGATTTGCATTTTTGATCCATCTAGCATCTAAACCTAATTGGTGGACTCTTGTCCTCTAATACCCAGTGAGACTATTTCCTTACTAAGTAAAGCTAACATAATGTAATGTATTCATGCATTTGTTCATTAATTTAATTAGGAGGCATGTACTTATTCCCGACTGTGTATCCAGAACAAGGATTGGTTATTCATGACAATCAAAAAGACAGAAATACAATCCTCACTTTACAGAACTTATACTTAACACTAACTCTTAATACTAACTTTCTGTAGCTGCTAAAATAATTTCACCATCTTCCAGTTCTGTCAACCAGATTCAGAGCTCAAGGGGAGAATCTGTTTCCCTGAAGTTGCAGCCCTGAGTTTCTATTCTCTTGTTGGTTGTCACTTGGGACCATCTTTAGTTACCAGGGCTATAGTTACCAGGGCTGTCACATCTCTGGGCCATCACTCTTCTGCCTCCCGAGCCGCAATGACAAGTCAGAACCTTTTTTTACTTTATCCAACTCTTGCCCCATAAGCTTAAGAATGTGATGGATGTGTGTGTAAAGAAAATGGGTATGTGTGTACAACAGAGTATTAATCTTAAGGAAGGTATCTTTGCCATTTGCAACAATATAAACACAGAGAACATTGTGCCAAGTGAAGTAAGTTAGTCACACAGGACAAGGTCTCTAGAACAGCCAAGCTCAGGGAGGTCTTGGAAGATAGAATGGCAGATGCCAGAGCATGATGAGAGGGGAGGAATCAGTGCGGGTCCTTTTTTATTGTCTAAAAAACTTCTGTTATATGGTATAAACAATTTCAGAGGTCTTCCAGATAGCATGGTATCCACCATTAATATGCCATTGTGTACCTTAAAATATGAAACTGACTACCAGGCCTTTCCTTGCCAATCTAAGCAGTAGACAATGGGATATTACAGACCAATTGGTCTCTGCAATTTGATTGGCAAATGATGGCACCCAAGTCACAAAGCCACATAAAGGGAGTAGTGATGTGTGAGTTATTCATATCCATGTTCTGGATTCAATGAACTATTTATATTCCTCATTTCCTCTTTATGACAAAAAGCAAACAACATATGCAAAAAAGAACACAAGAATATTCATGAAGTGGTTACATGTAACAGCTTTCTTTTGGTGGTGTTACTAGAGGAACACCGTATTTCAAACTTCACCAAAATTAGCATGTCAAATGTGTTTTTGAATCTTAATTACACCTCAATAAGGTAAAATGAAAAAAAAAACCATACCAAAACTTTTATGTGGAATAAAAGAAGGTACGAAATAATGATTCTTCTTTTACACAAGAACAGCTAATACTAAAACCATGTACAGAAAAAAAATCAGAGTGTAGCTGACATGAGGATGTTGAGTTCACTGGACAAGAGAAGGAAGCACTCCAAGAAGGTGATAGGACATCATCTGCAATCAGCAGCTGGTGACAAAGGCTCAGCGGGCAGTTATGGCATGTAGAGGGCTGAACCCTGGGGGGCAGAAGACAGTTTTAGCTCCAAACTGCTTTCAGAGAAATCTCCATTATTTTAGACTATAAGTTAATTTTGAAGAAGACAAAGGAAAAAATAGGACCTTCCATGTGGTATTTCTTTTCTAAATAATCATTCAGGAAAGTACAGGAAACATGCCTATGCCTGTTTAATGGAGTGATAGGCAATGGTTGTCTCAGCTGTCGTAGGAAACCCATATTTCTGTATTCCTATTACTTCATCATTAGTAAAATTGAAAGGAATGAATCAGCTTTGCCAAATTCTTCAGAAAGCCAAGAGGGTAAGAACTGAAGAATGTTCTTTGTATGTAATAATTTATAGATAACTCGTCAGACAGCTGCAGTGAAATATGGTGGTTAGAAGGGAGATGCCCATGGGCCAAACGATGGGATGGAAGTTTGGCTGGAAATGTCAGATATGAAAATTTGGAAGATCAAACAACTTGTTTCTCCCTTTAAAATGGGTAAAAATGTATCTCAATGTTGAGGCTGGGTGGGATGGCTACTTCAGAGGGAAATATCAGTGTAAGACACCAACATGGCAAGAAAAGCCTAAGAAGGCAGATGGCTACGTCGTCAAGGAAAGGACTCAGGCCTCCCTTTGCTCAGGTGAGTAGAGAATAAACAAAGGATGAACTTGTCTTCAGTAGGATACACACAGCAGCGACACCAGGGGCTCTCTCTGAAAGAAATTCTTCTGGAGAAATGGCTTCATACATAAGAACACTGACTGCTTTTTCAGAAGACCAGGTTCTTTCTTTTGACAATTTTTTAAATTTAAATTAGAAACAAACTTGCTTGACAAGTCAATCCCAGCTCCCTCTCCCTTCCCTCCTCCCCTGCCTCCCACCAGACCTCCCAAGCACCCACCCCATCCCCTCTCTGCTTCCCAGGAAAGGGGAGGCCTTCCATGTGGGATCTTCAAAGTCTGTCATATCATGCAGCAGGGCCTAGGCCCTCCGCCATGTGTTCAGGCTGAAAGAGCATTCCTCGGTGTGGAATGGCCTCTCAGAGTCCATTTGTACGAAGGGAAAAATACTGATCTACTATCAATAGATTGCTGAGGCCTTCTCACTGACACTCACATTCAGGAGGTCTGGATCAGTCCCATGCTGGCCTCTGAGCCATCAGTTCGGGGTCCATGAGGTTCCTCTTGTTCAGGTCAGCTGCTTTTGTGTGTTTCACCAGCCCAGCCTTGACTTCTTTGCTCATCCCTCCTCCCTCTCTGCAACTGGGTTCCAGGAGTTCAGCTCAGTGTCTAGCTGTGGGTGTGTGCCTCTGCTTCCATAAGCCACTGGATGAAAGCTCTAGGATGGCAAATAAGGGAGTCATCAATCTCATTATTGGGAAAGGGCATTTAAGTTAGTTAGCCTCTCCACTATTGCTTAGATTGCCAGTTGGTATCATCCTTTAGATCTCTGAAAAATCTCACTAGTGCCAGATCTCTCTTCAAACCTATAATAGCTACCTCTATTATGGTATCTCATCCTGCTCTCCTCTATTCTTCCCCTGATTCAATCTTCCTGCTCCCCCACATCCTCCTCTCCTCTCCTCTTCCCCCCCTCTTTCTCGAAGCTCCCTCTCCCATCCCCCATCCATGCTCCCAATCCCCTCAGGAGATCCTGTCCCATTACCCTTCTCGGGGTACCATGCATATCTCTCTTAGGGTTCTCCCTAGGAGACTCTCTAATGGTGGGATTGTAGGCTGACAATCCCCTGGTCCATGTCTAAAATCTAGATATGAGTGAGTACATACCATGCTTGTCTTTTGTCACTGGGTTACCTCACTCAGGATGGTTTCTTCTAGTGCCATCCATTTGCCTGCAAGTTTCAAGATTCCCTTGTTTTTTTCTGCTAAGTAGTACTCCATTGTGTAAATGTACTACATTTTCTCTATCCACTCTTCAGTTGAGGGGCATCTAGGTTTCTTCCAGGTTCTGGCTATTACAAATAATGTTGCTATGACCACAGTTGAACAGATGTCTTTCTTGTATGAATGGGCATCTTTTGGGTATATGCCTAAGAGATTGCTGTATCTTGTGGTAGACTGATTTTCATTTTCCTGAGCAATCTCCTTACTGATTTCCAAAGTGGCTGTATAAGTTGTTACTCCCACCAGCAGTGAAGGAGTGTTCCCCTTTCTCCACATCTTTTCCAGCATAAAACACAGAGACACACACACACACACACACACACACACACACACACACACAAAACCCCACCCCCCCACACAAATACTCAGAGGTATCCTGTCACTCAGGGTACCATAAGCACCAATGGCCTCCTTATAGACAAGGCCAAGAGCAGTTGTCTTTCTCTTCATATGGAGAATTCTTCAAAGGCAAGATTGTGTCCCTTTATGCTCTGCCAGCAGTCCTTGCCACATGGTGAGCTCTCAATAAATAATAATTAATTCTGTCTCTTGCTAAATATTCATCACTTTAGTCAATGAATAATAGTTGAAGATAATTACATGATGGAAAAGAATACAAAACTTAGCAAAACACTTATAAATGAGATCATTTGTTTGTATCTGAATACATGCAATGCAGTAGAAAACACACTTGGAGCTTGAAGTCTGCTTGTTTGGCATAATTTTATTGTGTCTTTGATTTTAGTTCAGATTGTCACTAGGTCTCATCTGTATTCATGTGTGTTTGTATAAACCTACATTACACATTATATGTAATATATATTTACATAATATATAATCTATGTTAATACTTGTATATGCTAAATTATCCTCACCATTGAGTTTTCTCACCTTGACCTATATTTCACTAACCTTAGGCACATCTGTGTGAAATTTCATTCACTGCACTGTGTGTATGTGTAGTTTGAGTGAATAGTGGTACTGTATTATTATTCCTTGTATCTTCCTACACCAGACCTTCAGCTATCATAATTTTTTGTCTATTTTATAAAAAGTTTGTAGCACAGTAGTTAAGAGTACAGTGCTACTACATTCCTTGACCTGGAATCCCTAATAATTCCTCCAAATAGCACTTTGCACAGTCTGCCTTATTCTAGCTCAGTTTGCCCATTTGTAAAATGGAGGCAAACAGGTGAGGGTACTCATTTCATGACTTCATAAGAATATTAGGTGGTCACTTGGATTTTTTTCTATATCCAGCAAGTAGGTGCCTGTGGGACACAGAGTAAATACTACCCTCAGTGTTACCTGACATAATTCTGTTAGGTCACTATCAGGTAATTAATTTCAGTGTTACTTTTAATGATGCATTAGTAACTTGATACATTATATTCTTCCTTTAACAAGAATTTTTGATATTTTAGTCTGAGAAAGAATTAACAGTGCAGATTCCATCCATGCCTGTATCCCAGTGTGGAGTGTGGGTCACAATATAATTTGACAAGGTTCTCCGTCTCTCTCATGAAACTTATAGCACAACAATCTTCAGGGCATTAAACTGCAGTGATGATAGCTTTTTTCACTTTTGGGGGGTCCACCACCCAGGTCCCAAATGAATCACACATGGAGGCTTATTCTTAGTTATGAATGTCTGACCTTAGCTTGGCTTGTTTCTAGACAGTTTTTTCTTAAATTATCCAGGCTACCTTTTCCCTTTGGGCTTTCATCTTTCTTACTTATGTATGTTTTACTTTCCTTCTTACTCTGTGACTGACTGGGTGCCTAGGTAGCTGGCCCCTGATATCCTCTTTTCCTTGTTCTCTGGTTGCTCCCTCTTTCTCGTTTTTTCCTACTTACTCTCTCTGCCTGCCAGCACCGCCTATCCTTGCTCCTGCCTCGCTATTGGCCATTCAGCTCTTTATTAGGACCACCAGGTGTTTTAGATAGGCACAGTAACACAGCTTCACAGAATTAAACAAATGCAGCATAAACAAAAGTTACACACCTGAAAATAATATTCTACCACATTAAACTTTTTTTTTTTCAGAATCACCCACCAGACCTTGACCACACTGGCCTACAGTAAGCCTGGTTTATCTCTGAGGTTTCTCAGACACAGGAGCTAATCTGTAATGCAAGATCTCTTCCAGAAGTTCAAGGAGCTCATGTTTACCTTGGCAGTTTCTCCCCACAAGCTACCCAATCAAAGGATTTTGAAGCAAGTTTAATCCTGGGTTCCTACATCCACCCTAGGACTCATACATGAATACTGTATTTACACCATTCCCTCTGCTTCCTCTTCCTTCCAAATCCTCATGTATCATCCCACATCCTGTTTGGTTTTTTTCTCAAATTCAATGCCCAGGGACTAGACAGATGGCTCAGTGTTTAAAAGCACTTGTTCTCATAGAGGATCCAGGTTTGATTCCCAGCACCCACATCTGTAATTCACAACCATCTGTACCTCTAGTTTCAGGGGATCTGACACCCTCTTCTGACCCACTTGGGTACCAGGCATTTACATAGTGCACAGATATACATGAAAGCAAAGTACTTAATACACATAAAATAAATAAATCTAACTTAAAAAATACATGACCTCGCTTTTTAAAATACCGTGTCTATTTCTGTGTACATATGTATAAATATTTAAATACAACTTTCTGGGTCCGTTAATGTTGGTCAAATGTAATGTTTTCAGGGCTGGCCACTTGGTATTGGATAACTAGTTAGGGGCTCAGCCCCTGGAAAAAATGGACCCTCCCAATTTCAGCAGTCATTAATTGCCCATAGTTCTTCACATAAGTATGAGACCTTGTGAGGTTTCCGCTCACCCATGTTGGCATGTCACCTGACACTGCTCACCCATGTTGGCATGTCACCTGACACTGCTCACCCATGTTGGCATGTCACCTGACACTGCTCACCCATGTTGGCATGTCACCTGACACTGCTATTGATCAGGTATTGCTTCAGCAGGCATATTGTTGAGAGTTTATGGGTGCAGCTTCTCTTCAACAGGGATCTCTAGGACAATAATCAAATTATGATGTTTTTCATTCTTGTCACTCATATTACAGATGACAAGTAAAAAAACTACTCTGTCATTTTTTTCTAAATACCCAGATTTTCCATCTAGCAGATAACACAATTGCCATTTTACCTTACTTTTAGGTTGTGCAGACATAATGATAATAAAAATTAAAGTAATTTCCTGAGCCCATTTGGTAAGCAGAGCATCACATTTAAATTCACATGAACCCCTACAAATTGATCTGTGTGGACAGAACTACAGTCTTCTGCAAAATTTTTACTTTGCCTTTCAGTTAGAAGTCTTATCTTAGACTCTTTTTATTTCCTTCACTCTTTTCTATAACTTCAACTGAAACAAAATTCTTTTCATGTCAGTCTAGGCCCAGATGCTCATCTGATGAACATTGATACCTGGCTTTTCGGAGATGGCTGCATCAAGTAACTAAAAGGAGTGAAAACCATGTGAAATATAGGCAATGATTTTATTGATAACAATTGTGCTGAAGCCTGAAAGCATTTAAAAAACAATAGTATAAGAAGTAGATGCAATACAAAGACTGAGTTCTGTAGATGACAATGGGCTGATGATAAGCACTCAGTGCTATGCTTATGAGTTATTTTGTTATTTTAGCCTAATGGCCTGGAAGGTCATTTGAATTGTCTAGATGATATATGTTACATGGGGATAATAGTGTGCATAGTTGTTTCCATTTGACTTTGCAATAAACTTCAAAGTCAAAAAACCTTTTTGGATTCTGTTGGGCTGTTCAGTGATGTGCCTCTGGAAGGTGGGGGTTTCCTGTGCACATTATATGAGAATTCTCTTTCTCAAAATGTAAAAGTAAATGAATACACACGTACCTACCTACATACATACATAAACAAATAAATAACTTAACTCAAAGGAAATTGATGAGACCTCTATTGCACTGACAGTCAATTCTGGCTTTAAAGATCACCTTTGTTTCCATTGCCCAAGCTATCACTAAAGATTAAAGACAGTGTTCAAAGAGGGCAATTTCTCATACTTTACCTGCTCATTATATGGCAAGATAGTTTTTTATTCAATTATACATCTGCCAATAAAAAGAGTGAGCAGAGACAACATCAAGGCCATGTTTTCATTTCAATTATTGTTCCCTAGTGAATTACAAGGTTGTGGGTCTCCTATAACAATTTATATTGACCCAGGCTTCATAAATCTGGTACAGTGGAGAGAGTTGCTCAGCTATATGTTGTGGTCATGTCTTTCTACTAACAACATCAATCACTTGCCCAAGAGGACAGAGCAGGTTGAGCGTGCTCCATCAGGGGTTCCCATCAAAAATGTCTTAAGTGAGGGTTGAGTTTCATTTGACTCTTGGAGGAGTCCTCCATATAGGGCTTAAAGCTCCAACTTCTGTGAGCTCAAGTTAATCAATATTAAAGTGGATGCAAAACATGCAAAGAATTATTTATGTTATTAGAAAATATATCTATAATACATAATTTCTAAAACTTGAGACATAATTAGAATGATGTTGGATACATTAGACATGAAAAATAATATTTCTATGTCTATTTACTCAAGAGTTAAAAGTGTTATTTGAACTAAAATAATTTAGATTTATTTTGTCCCAAGAATGGACTGCTTCTAACTCATTGTAAAATGAATAATTTTCTCCCTAACTGAACCCCAGCCAGCACATCTGTCTCTGAAATGTTCCAAGGCAAAGACACTAAATAGGCAGGCTATGCATGTGATCACCAACAGTTTATTTGGGAAAACATGAGGCTATGACTAATATACAGGAAATCATGGTATTTGATACCATACTGAATTAGAGAACAAACAAAGCAAAACATAGGCAACCAATAATGATAAGAAATAAGAGACTGGAGAGATGGCTCAGCAGTTAAGAACACGGATTGCTCTTCCAGAGAATCTGGGTTCAATTCCCAGCACCCATATAGCAGTTCACAACTGTCTGTAACTCCAGTTCCATGGGATCTGGCATCCTCACACAGACATACATTTGCCGAATGTATGTAAAAAATAAATAAATCTTTAAAAAAAGAAACAAATGAGGTTATTGGTTTAGCACATGGTCTAATTACACCATTTCTTCCTGTTATTTCAATACATAAAGCATAAATATTTGTTATTGAAAGATTACTAAAAGTAAATATATGTCTATAGCCAGTGTGATATTTAAAGTATCTACTTACTACAGTTACAATGACTCTTATGAGGTTGACTTTGGTTTATATGAACAGTAATTTGTAATGGAGTGGCTGACTCATTTAGACAATAAGGCTTTCTTAGAGGCTATCTGTTCTTTATGACACGACTGGCTAGTTTGTAGAACATTTCTTATTACACATTTAAAAAAATCTTTATTTCTGTCTTCTATGAAGAACAGTGTGTTTAGCAAGCTCTTTAATTCTCAGTTAAGAGAAAACATGGTAACATATTGTTGGGAAGAGACAAAGGCTTGAGTTCTTAGAATGTGTTTTTATTCATAATAGCACCAAGCACGTTACACATTAGGATGTATTTGCTTTCTTCTTTCAGTCATTTGTGAACCTTTTAGAAAAACCAACTGAAAAAAGACCTTGAGTGCATACGTTTTATCAGACTGCTTTCTTTCATATTGATGGTGGTTTTAATCAGTGTTGATATTATTAACATGTCAGTGACACCAAGCCTCTAAACAGGAAGGGCAAAGATGACTTGTTGAACTAAAGAAAAATGATAATGATTTTTCTCTGTTGCCTTGTGAAAAGCTTTGAGGTTTTAATATCATTCCTTCTATCAACTGACAGCTTGTGATATCATGCATTCTCTTAGGTATATCTGTATGATAAATACCTTGTGAATATTACAATGATTATAGAAACAGATTGTGTAAAAAATGGTTTGCTGATTATTAAGTCATCTTGAAACCATCTGCCCTTAGACTACATTTTGCTTACACTAAAATTAAAATGAAGCTATGCATAATAAAACATTTAAAGAAATGCTGGATGACATAATTCAAGTCAACAAAACCATACTGATGCTATCAATATTTTGTATTAATATAATGCAATATGTTATTTAAATCACTGCTGCAATATTTAGTATTTGTTATAAAATAATGTTCCCAAGTCCCAAAAGCAAAAAGAAATATGAAGAAAAAGTAACTGGTGATTTTAGCGACATTGATGTTGCATTATTCCATAGTCTGGGGACTCAGAATATAAAAAAAGCAAAGGTGCACAATGAGTCATACATAGATATTTACTTTTGTCTGACTTTCAGCTTAGACAGTGAAGTTCTGCTCCTCCATAACTTCCATGCTATGACTCACAGAGCCCTCTGAAACCACAAGTCAAACAAACCCTTCCCTTATTTCTTTTGGGGGTTTTATCACATTGACTAGAAAAGTAAGTGTACCCCTCTAAACCAGGGCACCCGATCATCCATGCACACCCATGACACCCAACACTCCATGTATGTCTATGGTACCCAACCACCCATGCATGCTTGTGAAACCCAACCATCCACGCATGCTTGTGGCACCCATGCATTCAAGAAATGGACAGAAAACTGGTTTAGTACTTACGATACATTTCCTCAGAATACTTCATTAGGTTCTGTGAAGTATAGTCCAATACTCAGCTTTATTGTATAATAGATGCTGCCTTGAATGCCATGGGCATGAATGGATGGTTCAGTGCCACAAGCATGTATGGATGGCTGGGTGCCATGAACATATATGGATGCTTGGGTGTCACAGGCATGCAAGAATGCTTCGGTGCCATGAGCATGCATGGACGCTTGGGTGCCATGAGCATGCGTGGATGCTTGGGTGCCACAGGCATACATGAATGGCTGGGTGCCATGAGTGTGAATGGATGTTTGGAAGCTGTGATGGGGGGAATAACTTTTACTATCTAAGCTGGAAGTCAGACAAAGGGAAATATCATTGTAGGACTCACTTCATCCCTTTGCTCTCTTGTTTACTGAGTCCCCAGACTACGGAATAATGCAACCCTTCTTTCTTTTGAGTTGATCCTTTCTGAGAAACCGTACAGGAACACCACACATTTTCCTCAGTATTGTAGATGATTCTAAGTCTATTCAGGCTAACAATAAAGATAGAGACCACATTCAAGGGACAGATTTAAAACTCTGCAGCACCTGGATGATATTTTAAGAGAATCCACCAAGAATAAGACTGGCGTTCATGTTGGTAAGCCTGCTCAATGGGAAAGCACTTGTTGCCAAACCTGATGGTCCATGTGAGTCATCAGTGCTCTTGTCTCTTCAACCATCTGTGGAAGTTTGAACTCAGCCAGCAGGGCGGACATTGTCCAGTTTTGGAGCTTATTCCTGTTGTTTTGTGGTTGCAGTTTAAGAATGACCCCTAGGCCACAGAGCTGGCCTCATATGTTCTGGTGGTTATGAGAGTAGGGTGTTTCACCCATAGTCTCTCTGAGAAGGGTGGGGATATAATTATTTTATGATTTTACTTGTTAATGTTAACCACATGCAGAAGACCATTGGTTACATTTCAGCTTTACGTTTAGATCAAATAAATTAATAGAGTGTGAGTCTTTTTAGTGAGACCCAGAAACCAAGATGCATACAGACTAAGGACATTTATATCTGTCTTTAAAAAAACATGATCTCTCTCATCTACAAGCTCCCACAGTGCTCTGACTGCTGCTTTTATGCACCAAGATCTTAATTCCAAATACTAGCATAACACTTCTGTTAAGCCACTGTAATTTTACAACCAACAATGGGGTGTGTACTGTTATTACTTCTTGTTTTAAAATGAAGGCAAAGAGAAACAGAGAAGATCATGGCTTGTCTAAAGCTGAACAGTCTGTAATAAGTGTTGGTGGAGTCTTGATCTGAGAAGCCACTAAAGACCAACATGCCATGATCTTAGCAGCTCCAAACTATTGGGTGGTGGTGGAATCTTCAAAAGATGGAGGCATTTGGGTTATTGAAAGAATATTCTTGAAGATAATAGTCTTTTCCTCTTAGTGTTATCTGCCTGGATGACTTATTTTGCTGCAACACACATTGTAGCCATGATTCTCCACTTTATAATTGGCCCCAAAGCAGTAAACGCAGACCATCATTGACTAACTTTCAAAATTGTGACCTCAAGTAAACCTGTTATCGTTATAAATTAGCTATCATAGGGTTATTAATACTGATTAAAAAGCTGACTGACATACACATCAGTATTTGAAAAACAAAAAAGTCTAACAAAGGTATGCTGCTGAATCATTAATCTAAGCTAATGGCCACCAATTTCCTGTTCTTTTCTTTTTCATAAGCAAAAAGTGCCATAAGTCTCAGGAAGCCTTCACTTGCAAATATCTGATCAATGTCTTAATATTTTTGGATTTAAAATCTCCACCACATGACAGATCAAAAGGGTGATTTTTCCCAGAATTTTGCAGCTATCAATTTTGAAAATGTGAGAACTTGAAGACTTACTGATAGATTTATAGAAGTACCCAGTTGTGGTCCTCCTATGCAAAAGACAAACAAATAGTATAGATTTTCATCCATATTAGTTTTCATGTAGAAAAACTGGTAATTCCCACATTGTTTATCTCCAGCTATCTGGGCTTATTTGGGGGCAGGAAGATAACACTTAATGGTGAAGGCTCCTTGAGTCACAGTACACAGTGGCCACATGATCCCATCCTTATAAGGCTGGTGCTTTTTCCAACAGAGCATGTGGGCTGCAGCTACCTCAATGCTACCCCTACTGACATTGCTCAAGAATCAGTGTCTACTTGACATATAGTAGTTATTGTATAAACTTGGCACTTTCACATTTGCTTCCCTGACCATATGTATCAACACCATGAAATCTGTTTATATCCAGTTATTCCTTCCATCTCAATGGTGTATTCCAAACCAGGTGTCTCATGGGTGACAATGAGTCCATTCTTTAGAAACTGCTATAAGCGAACGGTTTTTAATGCAACTTTGGATTTCATTACAGCATGTGGTATACGTGATTAGGTTTTCTTAAGCAACTTTTTAAAATTTGCTTTTAATGGGTAAATACATAAAAATGGGATGCAACAGTGCGACAGGGGAAAGACTCATGCATGATGGATATGTGAAATACTATAGAATTCAGAGATATATAAGTGCACGTAAGTTTTATGACCTTGTTATTCTTTTTTCAGTCAACATAATATTTAAATTTTTTAGGTCTCATTTTATAGGGTGTTTTTCATCTGTTGAAAAAGAATCACTGTGTAGTCCCACCTGGCCTGGAACTCACTGTATAGACCAAGTTGGCCTTGAACTCACAGAGATTCATCTGCCTCTGCCTTCTGAGTGCTGAGATTAAAGGTATGCACCGTGTCTGGCTCTTTCTTTCTTTCTATCCCTTCCTTCCTTTCTTCCTTCCTTCCTTCCTTTCTTCCTTCCATCCTCCCTTTCGTCTTTCCTTTCTTTTTTCATCTTTCTCTCTATTCCTTTATTTCTTCTTCTTTTTCATTTCTTTTTTTGAAACAGGGTTTCTCTGTGTGTCTCTGGCTATCCTGGAACTCACTCTGTAGACCAGGGTGGCCTTTAACTCAGAGATCTGCTTGTCTCTTGCCTCCTGAGTTCTGGGATTCAAGGGGTGTGCCATCACTGCCTTGCTCATTTTCAAGACATTGAACACTTCTGGGTTGTAATATATTTTTCTGAAAATAGTCATTTCTATACTATGCTATGCAGTTCCTACATGTTCTGCATCTTATTTTTAATATATAGAAACATAACTCAGTCAGATTTGTTGTTTTGTTTATTCGTATTTTTCCACCCCAAAAGTATTCATCAGCGACCTTCTTTGTATCAGGCTACAGTGGTTTAAAAGAGACTAGCCTCCATAAACTCATATTTGGATATTTAATTCCTGATTGCTGGAATTGTTTGAGAAGAATTGGGAGGTATGACCTTATTGAAGAATGTATGTCCACTGTGGTAGATTTGAGGCATCAAAAGGTCCAAGCTATTTCAATAGGCTCTGTGCTTTTTTGTTGTTGTTTCAAGATGTAAGCTCTCTGCTACTGCTCCAGCGTCATGCCTGTCACCTTGCTCTCTGCCATGATGGTCATGGATTCTAACCCTCTGGAACTATGATCTTTGAAACTAAATGATTTCTTTTATAAATTGCCTCTGTTATGATGTTTTGTCACAGCAAGAGGACAGTAACTAAGACACAAGCACTGCGTAGTTTGAGGGATAAGTAAGACACACCCCCTGCCTTAAAAGGATCAGTCTGAAGACTGACTGAAGACACTACACTGAAGAGACTAAAATGTCCTCTTATGGTTGACAAACTTCCCAGTGCTAACACACCATGCCTGTCCTTCCTTTCACTTCAGAACACGTGAAACTCTGCTAACTTGTCATGTCCTGGCACCTCCTCTCTGGTTCTAGTTTCTCATTTCTGTCTCTGTCTCTGTCTCTGTCTCCGTCTCCGTCTCTCTCTCTCTCTCTCTCTCTCTCTCTCTCTCTCTCTCTCTCTCTCTCTCTCTCTCTCTCTCTCTCTCTCAGAGTGTGAGTCTTCCAGTGAATATGTATGCATTGTGCATGCCTGTCCTTGTGAAAGTATGCATATATGTATGTGGAGACTAGAGGTTGGCATTGGGTGTCACCCTCAATGATTCTTCACTTTATTTTATTTGAGACAAGGTTGGAAATTGAACCTGGAGCTCACTATTGGCCAGGAAGTATTTCACCCACTGTCTTACCTGTCCTGCTCCACCAGCCGCACTCTTAACCTTCCATTAAACTTCCTCAAACTGGAAGGTTTCCTGGTGGGTTTGGGTGCATGAATGAATAATGCAGGAGAAAACCAGTAGCCAGCCAATAATCTCTGCTGTCCTTCCAAAGCTCTATGGCCCAAAATAAAGGTGCTGTGGAGGTGGAGAACCCAACTTCCATTCTAAGTTTCACACAGTGCATTTCAGTCAATTAAATTTTCTGTTCCTAAGATACAGTTGCTTATGAAGGCAAGTTGCACCAACATTTTTGGAAACAAGAAACTTGGTCTAGAAGGACTCCCATCCCTTGATGCTTGTTCAGGCCTCAGAGAGTCTGCTCAGTCTCTGAGAGTGTCATGAAACTGGTATCATTTTTCCAGGCATCAACCTCTCTTCATTACCTGGGTTCTGACTCCTCTAAGAAACATAACAAATACCTTGGGGGTGGGGTAGGGAACAACATGTTTCTTCTTCTTTTTTGTCCTCTATGATATATTGGAACTAGGCCATCTGGCTGCCTTTGGGGTAAATCCATTTTATAACAGGATTTTTTTGGTGATTCAGTAATTAAACCCCCTTGGATAGGGTTCAATATGGACCTGCCTTATGCTGAATTTTGCTTTATAGCAAACTGTTAGTCACAGGTGCCAGTGAATTTATAAATGAGAATGAAAAATCTTTTTCAGCTTTTAGAATGAGCATCCTTTCCCCGAGATTTGTGTACCGGCATCATTGTTACATACAACTTCACACATTAAGAGGTAACTTGAAACACCATTAAATTAGAACAGTTTCTGAAAGGAATTTATTGATTTTGAGCAATTTACCTTGGGTCCTTAAACTAAAAAAAGAACAGTAAAACAATACTAAAATATGTTTAAAAGTTAAATGATCATTGGGTGTGGTGCTGTATGCCAATATTCAAAGCTCTTGGTTATTGGGGCAGGAGCATAGAAACTTTTGATGCCAGTCTGGTCTATAGTGAGATTCTGAAAAAATTAAAATCAAATGATATGTTTTTCTTGATCTTATTTAAATGAACTATGGATTGTTAGTCAGAAATTTGATAATTTATATTTTGTTACTTGATTCATGAAAATCTCTCTCTCTGTGTCTCTCTCTGTCTCTGTCTGTCTGTCTCTCTCTCCCTTCCTCCCTCCCTCTCTGAAACACTTGCAACCAGAACACTCACTACTTTTAAAACATTCAGAGTTCATAATTTATAGCATTTTATATTTGCAACACAATTAAGAAGTTTCAGAGCTTTTCCACATTCCCCACAACCCAACACATGCAACATCCTACACCACAGTGTCACAACTGGTCAACCTTTAGTGACATATTCTCCAGAATATCCTCTGACCTTCAATAAGTGTATACTTTTTTGTTTTTGTTTTTTGTTTTTTACGAGACAGGGTTTCTCTGTATTGTTTTGGAGGCTGTCGGTCAAGCCCAGCCTCGAACTCATAGAGATCCTCCTGCCTCTGCCTCCCGAGTGCTGGGATTAAAGGCATGCGCCACCACCGCCCGGCGTGTATACTGTTTTGTAGTCACCATGACAGTACTACAAAGTAATTTTCACTGTCTTGAAAATCAGCTCTGCCTTTCCATTCCCTGCACTCCTGACCTCAGGTAACTATGGAACTACTTACTATTTTCATTGTTTTGTCTTATCAAGAATGTATTTTAATTCAGCTTGTGTGACATGTAGCCTTTAGTTGGGTTTCTTTCTCTTAGTAATATGCAGCATGCTTTTAAGTTTTCTGTATGTTACTCCATGCTTTCATAGCTGAGCTCTTTTTAATAATGAGTGAGAGTTGTTTCATTGCTAGGATATACCAGTTTATTCATCAGCTACTGAAGGGCAGTTTCCCAACTCGTAAGTTTTTTTCTTATAAACAAAGGTGCTGCTAACACCTCTGCTCAGATTTCTTCCATTACCAGAAATCATGGGAAGTGTGTATGTTTAGCTTTGTAAGAAAACTCTTCCAAACAGGTTTTGCCATTTTTTTATGCCCACAACAAGGAAGGAACTCTTCTATTGCTCCACACCCTCACTGAGAGCCATCCATGTTTGGTAATTTACCTATTTTGGCATGTGGGCCATTTCATTTGGTAAAGTATTTGTTAAAGTCTTTAGCTCATTTTGAAAATCATATTGTTACCTGTGTCTTTACTGCCTCAGCAGTTTACTGTGTATTCCATATCTTTCAATGCTCTAGAGCTTTTTTTTATCATCTTACTATCTTCAAAACATTTTGCTAGGGTTTTGATTGAAATTGAATAGAATCTATAAATCAAGTTGGGAGATTGACTCTTGTCTTTTTCTTTCTCTCTACCACTGACCCATATTCTAATTTTCATCTGAGACAGGATCATCCTAAATTGCTCAGACTGGTATTGAATTCATTCAGAAATCCAAGTAGTTCCTGAACTTGCCAGTCTCCTGCTCTGGCTTCAATCAGATAAACTCTGGTTGATTTGAGTCTTTGGAATTGATGAACTTGGATGCTACTCAAACAGAAGTATGGCTTTCTTTGAAGGGTGTGACTATGTGAATCCTAGCATTTTCTTTGCTTTGGCATAGAGTCTTTTCCCTTTTGAACTTCTAGGAATGGCAGCTGGAGAACGACCCTCTTTTATGGGATATAATATCCATGAAGCTCTAGGAATTTTTCAGACAGTCTCACATTTCACAAAATAATTAGAGATGTTGCCCTAATTGTGTCTGCTATATTGGCAGACATAACCATACCTTCAAGACAGAACAGTTGATGAGGACAACTATAGAGGATTGTGTTACATTGTTTATATATTAATTTTGTGAAGACTGAAGGGGAAAGTTAAGGGATAAGTGACATAAGAATCAGTGTGAGGTCACGTCTGGAACCATACTTGGGGGAAGATTTGCTCTGCTACTATTGCCAAGTATTAATGCCTTGTCTCCATCAGAGAAAGAATCAGAGATGAGAGAATGCAAGTGCTGGCACACATTCAAGGGGGTGGGTGGAGACTTCTAAAGAGAAGGAGGATTTGTAGATCTCTGGATAGGCCATTTTATAAGCAAATCTTAGTGTTGTGAGGAATAATCAGGAGTTAAGGTGTGGAATCCCAGGAATAAGTAATATTCACTCCAGAACAGTGTTCATTCCCCATTTCTGTCCTTTTTCAGGGTTGGGTGTGGTATGATATTGGGTGCATAATGAACATTGGCAATTATCCAAGGCTAATGTTGGAGACACTTGTCAGCACTTGTCCCTGTAGGCCACAGTGGTGTCAGCTGGCTTTGAACTGTTTTGTGTCTTTATAGTGTGAGAGGTCTCATGAATACCCTCCATAATCTTCTCTGTGTTTGCATCAGCCCCTACCCCATGGCCATGCAGTTCTCACTCTACCTAGTTAGTTAGGCTAAAGTTCACTGGGAGTAAGTCATTTGAAATTTCCTACAGATAAAACATGTCAGAAAACATTTAAGGCATTTTGTGTGTAGATGTTTTACTTACATGTATGTCTGTGTGCCACATGCATGCTTGGATGCCAGCAGGAGTCAGAAGAGGGTGTTGGGCCTCTTAGGATTGGAGTTGTGAGCTTCCAAATGGATACTGGGATTCGAACCTGGGTTCTCTGCAAGAGTAACCAGTGCTCTTAACTGCTGAACTATCTCCATAGCCTGACCTTTAACTTTACTGTTAAATACACAAATAGCAAAGACACTACTTTGATGTCTGTTTACTCTCAGCTCACCATTTAAGGCATTTTGGACACATACAGTCTTCAAAACTGACTTGAGAAATATGTTGTCCTTCCCTCATAGGACAGTACCGTGCAGAGTTATGAATAGCAATTTCAAAGTTGTGGAAGATAGACAGACGTTAGTTAGATTCTTCATGCAGGGAGTCTGGGAAGTCTTAGTCTGTGGAAGCAAGAATAAGCTTTCTGTCCCTTCTGTACTTCTCTCCCTCTCTAAGCTGAATATGGCATGTTTTCTCTGCTGCTTACTGTTGCTACAAGGTAATAAACGCAAGTCACTGTATTATTCAGTTTTACATCAGATTACTTCCTTGATTCCTAATTCTATTTTTCTTGATATTGTCCACTTCATACTTTCCAATTCGAATAAATTGGTGAAAGCTAGAAGATCCTTTTCCATACCTTAATCATGGACCTTTACTGCTTTTGATTTAAACAGATTTATAGCTCTTTATTTCACAAATGAGCTAAGAAAAAAAGAGAAATATTTGCTCATCTTTTGAATGTGAGACATAATAAGCATTCTGAGACTTCGTAAAATGTTATTTAGTTTAAAATTATTTCATAAACAAGTGTTAAGAGAGTGAAACATTTCAGAAAGTAGGCAAGCTGTTAATAAGAAAGTGAATCGTATATTGACTGGTAAACATTCTTGAAGGCTTGAATTAGTACATAGTCACAACCTTACCAGGATCGTAACAGACAGACCGTGGAGTACAATAATCAAGCATAATAAAGAATAATAATCAATGGGTTTTGTGTGGCAAATCACAAGACAGAAGTCATGAACCACTGAGTAAAATATCCAAGTAACCAGTGTTTTCACACGATGTTTAAATCAAATCTAAGAAAAATAAATTTATTTTTTAAACAAATAAATTTTAGTGAACTATTTATAAATATTTAAAAATATTAGTAAATGTCATTTTCTTGAGTTTTATCTTCCCAGTTATGTTAAAATATTCTAATTAGCTGATATACATTAAGCAACTAGCTTAACAAACCACAGAATCCCTATTTAGGCATTACGGAAGCAATGATGTCTTACAGTTTAAAGACTAACAGTGGAAATGGGCGACAGCAATTGTACCTCCAGATAATGAGAGGAAAAGGGCCATGAATGCAATGGCACAGTGAGCATGGTGATGCAGGGAATCACAATGACGCAGTGAAATGCAGTGATGCAGCTAATGCAGTGGTGCAGCAAAACACAGTGGTGCAGTGAAATGCAGTGGTGCAGCGAATGCAGTGGTGCAGCGAATACAGGCGACTCATCCTGCTGAAAGTCAAAGTGCATTCACAGGAAGAGCAAGCCTGATACATTTGGATGAGGAGAGACTTTTCGGGGAGAGGAAGAAACAAAAGCAGGAGAACTTGGTTCAGACCAGGAATTCCTTGTTGAATAGGAGAAATGTGTGGGTGCCAGGGCTGGGCAGGCAAGCCAAAGTGAACTTGCAAAGGCCCAGGCCTGAAGTTACTGTGAATTTGCCAATACTAGACATAGGAAGATCATGGTATTGTGGCACATGGGTTAAACAGAGTTACAGCTGAGAAAGGAAGGCCACTTGAAAGGCTGTTAGATTAGGGCAGTTACCAGCAAGTATGGTCCCAAGGAAAGGTAGCCAGATCAATGTAGACAGGTTCCAGGAATTCAAGAAATATTTAAAAGTGAAAATTAATTAAAAGAGGACAAATTTGATATGAGTAGCAGAAGAAGGCAAGGGAATCAGTTGTAGGTGGTGTTTGGATCTCTGAGTTCAACAACATGATGTTATCTCCCTGTATGGAGTAGTCAAGGGAAAGAAAGTGATCTGGGGGTGGGTCACTCAGCTGAGATAGGTTTAATTTTGTGTTACTTTGAGAATTCCAGTGTAAATACACACAAGCAATTTCACATAAGGGTCAAGGGATCCTTCCCTGCTACAGATGTGCAATTGGGAATGACAGCAATTGACACCACCCACCAGCATGAGTTCTTTATTCAAGAGGACTTGATTAATATCAAACCTGTAGTGATGCTGAACCTTTTAAAAAGTTGGAGAAACTAGAGATTACATAACAGACTAAAAGAAATAGCTGGTGAAGGGTGAACGTAGATTCCTAGAGCTAAGGCAATTGAGAGAAAGAACTCTGGTCATTGGCTATAGTTCTGGGAATGAAATTATTGGTTAGAAAACAGAAAAGATGACTGTATAATCAGCATTTAAAATAGTAAATATCTGAGAATAAAATGTGTTGCATTTAATGAGTGTGATAAATAAGCAGATACAATCTGAGAGAGTTTCAGGAATGTTGGGATGTGTGGCCATCCTATCTGTGTATGAGTTGTTTGGTTCCATGGTAGGAGGAATGGCTGTAGCCAGCAAGCACCGTGGGTAAAGTGAGTAGTAAAACATTAAAGTCCCTACTTAGATGCACATAGTTTCTCCAGTTGTCATGTTTTTAAGAAGAGACTGGGAAGTAGTTAAGGATGAATAGAGATTTGGGAGAGAACATTTTGTCTGCAGAGACTGAATGAATGCTCTATGTAAAGGAGAAGGAATTAATTAACACACACACAGAGAGAGAGAGAGAGAGAGAGAGAGAGAGACAGAGAGAGAGAGAGAGAGAGAGAGAGAGAGAGAGAGAGAGAGAGAAAGAAAGAGAAAGAAAGAGAGTAAATGACTGGACAACTTCTGGGTGAGTTGAGGAAAGATGAGGGTCTGTGGTGAGATATTATTTATGATTTATTAAAGCTTACCTGAGGATTCAGAAAGCAAAGTCAACCACAAGCTATAGAAGCCAGGCACACACCTTTAATCCCAGCTGTCAGAAGCTAGGAGGTGGTAATACAGACCTTTAATCCTAGGACTCCAGATTAAGAAATAGATGGATCTCTTCCAAGCTACCCAGATCTACACAAGAGTGAATCAGTCTAAAAGAGAATTATAGCTCACATCTTTAATCCCAACATTAGGGAAGTATATAAGACAGAAGCAAGATCTCAGGGAGCATTTGTTCTCTAGCCACACTGAGGAGAGGAAGCAATATGAGACTTGGAGAGAACTCATGCAAGGATCAGCCCATTCAGCCTGAGGTAGATGTAAGAAGGGAGTGGCCAGCTGCTTTGCTTCCCCAATCTTCAGGTTGAATCCCAATATCTGTCTCTGGGCCTTTTATTTTTTCATGTTACAAGGATCTTCCCATCAGAAAGGAGGACAGAACACCTTTTCTAGAGTGATGTGGCAGGAGGGCACTAAAAAGCAAATATAGTGAATGTGTGGGTGGGGACATGTTAAGTTGTACATTTTCACGGGATTGCATCTTTTCTTCTTTATAAAATATGAGATGGGGACCTTTGGCTGAGAGTGAAGGATGGGATTATGGAAGAAAAGCTTTGGAAAAGCAGTTAAAATGGTTAATCTGTAGAGGGAGAGATAAGTTCCCTAGGAACCCACAACAGGATTTCCTGAAAATGGTAAGGGTCAACAGGACACCATTAACTTGTAGTGATATAGAGAAAAGCATCTTGGTGTGATATGCCCACTCTGTGTATTTTAGGTAGCAGGGGTTGGGATATTGTTTAGATTGAGGTTATACTGGACAAGTGTGATAGAAAGAGATAACTGTAGGACAATCAGAGATCTGATTCTGGTGAGTATTATTGTGACAAGCGGGGACAACTGGATACCCATGGGGGGATGAGGGATAGGAATGGAAGGGTCAGTACATTTCAAGTCACATGAGAGCCAGAAGCGTGGTGGTTAACAGCACAAATGAGATAGGTTGAAGAACAGCATAATCCCTGCAGCGAACATACATCAAGGGTATAGAACATGGACTTTTCATGGACTTTTGCTTTCTCTCTATTAGAAATGACACTTAACTCACCCAGACATGTTAGTTTATGTCTTCTCTAGGTTTGCCCCGTGATTTGTGTCTCAATGGCCTCTTGGCCTTCCTAGCTCTGTGCCTCCACTGATTCCTAAGGAAGTAAGGAAAATCACTCTGAAACCTCACACAGATTCTGCTCCAGCCTACAGTTTTCTCGTGCTGGGATCTTAAAAAAAAATCTTTCATTTTGAAATTCCAGACTGAAGAGTGGCTCTCTTCCACCTAAATAAGTTTCCATGTAAGTCACCAAAGTCCACTCCCATCCTGCCAGATGGTAGTGGTGATTCGAATCCGTTCACTGTTGGAAACTACCTTGTTATCCTTAATTCTCTCCTTTCTTCCTCCCACCTGTGTCCATCAAACACAGTTTTTGAGCTTTCTTGAGAATTTGTTCCAGTGCAAAGAACTTACTGTTGATTTATGGTTGTAAGATTTTTCCAAACGGCACAGACACGCAGCTTTGTACCAGAGCCATCTTGAGTCTCACACCCCTGCTCTCTATGTCATTTTGCATTTCTAGATACAGCCGACATCCTCAAAGCCCAGAGGTCTTGACATGATGAGATGGCCATGCCATGTTGCTATGGTGATTCTGCAGCTGGCCAAGTAGACACTGGTTGATTTTTCCCAGCTGGAATTTTTACAATTACTTTGCTAAAAGTGAAATAAAACACATTTCCCTCTTGTATGAATGCTATAGCAGAGATGGATCAATACAGAATTTTATATTAACTCATCCTCAGGAGAAAACAGGAGAAAAATGAGAAAGTTTGTGAGTAGGAGAAGTCTCTGGAATGCTCTTGAATGCAATTAATATTTTTGTGAGGTAGAAAAGTAGAAGACAATAAAGTTAAACTTGGCCTGTCTTTTACATAGTAGGTATTTAAGTAAAAGTACAAGTACAAATTTGAGAAAACTTAATACATGTGTATGTATGCACAAATGTACATAAAATATTTGTTCACAAATGTTTTTGTTCCTAACTATGCTAGAGTACAATAAATATTATAGTGTGCTAGAGTTAAGACTGATACATTTGGATTAAGGAAATTACCTGTAAAATTGCTTCTGTTTTATTGTAACTCCAAAAACTACAATGACATTAAGTTAAACAAGATAAAATGTTTTACATATTCCTCTTCTATTACTTAATTTGTTACCCAGAGTCCAGGTTACTTGTAGGAAGAGATTTTAATGGAACCTAGATCAGATCTGTTCTGCTAGTCATTTCCCAAATAACAACTTAGAGACTTATTATTATTTATAAATGCTCGCTTGATAGCTCAGGTTTCTAACTACCTGGCTCTTATAGCTTAAATTAACACATTTATATTAACCTATGTGCTGTGCTGAGGCCCATGACTTTTACCTCTCCTGAATGTCCTACTTCCTTTCCATCTGGCTGGCATTTTCTCTGACTCCACCCTTCTTCCAGCATTCTTTCTACTCAGAAAATCCTGAGTAGAAAATACCATGAAAAATACTTTTTATTAGCAATTAGAGCAACGCATTTTCACAGTATACAGAAGGTTTATTCCAAAGTAGTTACTTGTCTCATTGCTTTGAAAAAAAACATCTTAAGGGGTAAATATTTATTTTGACTCACTGTTGGAAGGTATAGTCCATTGCAGCGAGAAAGTCTTGGTACCAGAATTCCAATGCAGATACCTTTCCATGTGGTATACACAGTCAAGAAGCAGAGAGTGATGGATGATGGAGTTCAGCTAGCTGTTTCCTTCTTATACAAACCATGGGCCAAGCCTAGACACTCCTGCTGCTCAAGTTTAAAATTTTTCTTTCCACCTCAGATAAGTCTCACAATCATGGCCAGAGGTAAGCCTAATTTTGACAATCTCTCCTAATTATTTCTGAAGTTTTCCTCCTATGTGATTGTAGATTCTGTCAAGTTGATAACCAATACTAGCTGTTGTACTCAGGGACCTCACAGTCACAAAGGTTAATCTATAAATAAGATAATCAGCATGTCAGTAAGGGTCATGGACCACTCCTGTAACTTACATTGCTGTTTAAACATAGATGTAAACTGATACTCAGGATCTTCAAAAGAAAATTTCCTCACTGCCTAGAGGGCAGAATTACACACATGTACTGTTTCCTATTATAATGAGTAGTAGAAGGATATTAAGACAGTAGCCATAAAATTGTTGTGTATGAAAAAAGGGAGAAATTTCAAGTATCAACATGCTCTTACAAAAGCTAAGTATTCTTGCAAGTTAGCTGTTTGGAGATACTTGGTGAATGAAAGAAAACAATGGATGCATAAACATGTTCTTAGCTTACTGGGACACAATTTGACCTGAAAACCTAGGGTGGATTTCTTATTTTACTACAATTTCTATTTGTCTTACTTAGTAGAACGAAAGGCAGATGAAAGACTTTCTTTTCCAAATTTTGAGTGAATGGATTTTCCAGAAGGTTTGTGTTCAATCATTATCCTATTGGTTGTGAGCCACTTGGCATGCCAACCCGTTGCCCTGACATAATGGGATAAGACTGTGAACCAGCAGTAACAACACTTAAGTCTGAGTTTAGCTGAAGATCAGTTAAAGCTGAATCCTTTGTGAAGTTTCTTAACACTGACCAACTTGACACTCTCCCCAGAATGATGTCATTGCTCATGTAGGGCTGAAAACCTGTCGCTAGATATTTGCTCCTCTGAAAGATAAGGGCAGGGCTATTTCCAACAGTATTTTTCATGGTATTACTTGTCACATCATGTCTTTCTTTGAAAGGCCTAAACATCACTCTATGTACACAGACACACACACACACACACACACAGTCAGTTTTAATAAGAATGCAAGAAATGGAAAAATGGAAACTTGGTCCTCCTCTAAACCCAGGCCCAGTGTGCACCCATGTGGGCTCTTAAAGATCAATATACAAGCTAAGGATTCTAGGCTGGGAAACAGAACCACTTCTGAATCCTTTAGGCGTTGGATTTTGTTTTCTTCAAAATTTCCACAGTAACTTTCAGTATCTGACGAAATTTGTAATTCAAAAAATATCGTAAGTTGTGATTTGGAGAGCTATTTAACAATCGTAAATTTATCAATTTGACTTTTGAAACCTCACCAATTTCTTTTCATGGTATTTTCAGTATTTGCGGAAGGGTGGCCTCTCCCTTGCCTTAATCATGTGCCAGACTACCCGTAAACCTGGACCATATGCCACTGCAATTTGCTGATGGGCCCAAGCTGTTTTGGTAGATAAAAAATCCAAAGGGATTAGAATGTCTGAGAGTCATCGTGAACACAGCAGCAGTAGTGAGACAGTTACATGCTCTTCTCTCTCCCCTATCCACACAGTACTCCCTTTTCTAAATTTAGGTTATTGATAACTGACAGCTTAATGATAACATCAGAACAAACGAAATCCACCTTTCACTCTAAATAAAGTTCTTTATACACTTAAACCAAACTTCAGACATAAAAATTCACACAGTTCAGTGGTAGAATGTTTCCCATTTGGGATTCAGAATTGGATGGGGGCATATTTAAAGAAAGAGTACTACAAGGAATCTTTCTTCCTTAGTTCAGCGCAGTTAATGATGTTGTTTTTGTCATTCATGTTTGGATAACTACAAGGTTTTACTCTTAGTAAAATGAATTTGCCTGGTGTGGTAGACACCATCTATGTTTGATTGCAACTACTTGGGGGACTGAAACAGAAGAATATGAAGTTCAAGACCAGCTTCAGCAGTGAAGTAAGACTCATCTTCAAAATAAAACAACAAATAAGTAAACAAATGAAAAGTGGCACTTTTGACTTGAGATAATATAACTGACTAAATTATTGACATTAAAATGACACTTTGGAAGATAACAATTTACTGGACTATACTTCCCTATGCTCATCCTTTTCCTTATAGTAAATGTAAAACCTTTCCCATGTGAGTAAGTCATTGTGATTTATCCTTTGTGCTAGGTCTTGATAGTTGCCTATTTATTTTAAATGTATAAGCTTTTTTTTAAAAAGCAACTCAACATGTTGCTTAAAAATACCCTAGATTCTGTCATACAGAAAGAGATATATGGAATTATTTACAATGGTTACAAAACAAACAAGTTATGCTTAAAATCTGAGTTATAAAAATTGTCTTTTTCTTTACCACCTTACAGATTCTGGGCACCCTTAAGCCAATGAAAGCTTAGTAATGTCAGATTGTGTAAAAAATATTTATGCAGTTTTGATAGTTAAATGGAACTACCACTTATTTTTTAAATATTAAAATATCTCAAGCAATTTTATAAACAGAGCAAAAAGATGTGGGAAGTGTGAAATAAAAGAATGTTTTCACTCATTAGAGAGGACCTTACATAGTTTCAGTATTTATGAGTTATCAGGACATCTGTAACTTGTGAAAATTATTTTCATATACTATTTCCAAACATCATGTATTTTCTCCTTATTTTTGAAAACTAGTAAATATACAAATGTGTAAAGTGAAAACTGTACTTTGTTTGCAATTTGATACACTAAAAGTGGTTAAATTAGGAGTTTGCATATTCATTCATTAAGACATCCCAACAAAGGGATGGGTGGAGATACTGCAGTATTGTTTATGTCCTTGTTCCTTCAGAGGAAAGGTCACCTTTCCAGAGGCATAACAAACTGGCACCCTGGGATGGAGAGAAACATCAGTAACGTCAAACACGTTTTCACTTATGTACTGAAAGCAGAGCAAAGGGAACACACATTCAAAGAAAAGGAGATGATGAATAGAAGATCAATAGCTTGGGTAAATGTGTTTGTGAGACAGACGTGGGGATCTGTTTCAAATCTGTTTCCACACAATCACATCAAAGAGGATCTGAGAAGTGCTGTATGAAGTAGATGTGTTGTGAAAACAAAGCTAGCTTTTTGGTTATGAGTAGACCAACTGTCCTGTGTGTTGGTCATACCTTCCCTCACATCTTCTTGGGTCACCTTTTTAACTCTAGCTGTTGTCACAGGAACCAATGTTGTGCATTGTTAGGACTTTCTTTTTTTCTTTTTATGCCATAGTGCATAATCTGTGCCTTCCCGTAGTGTAGGGAGGGAAAGTGATTCTAATATAAAGTGCTTTGGAGGAATATAAAGTAAGCACCACCAAGACAGAGGATATTGTTGCAGTTTTTAAAAAGGGGGAGATCTATTAAGACCTCACAGGAAATATAGATGTCAATAGTGGATGCAGATGCAAAGGGGGGGAAATCAGACTCTAGAATGCTGTAAAGACAGAACCAAGAGGCTCTACTAGCATATAAGGTGTGAAATAACTCCAAGGTTGGAGCAAAAGATGACCAAAATTTTAGTCAAGTAACAGGAAGAAAGGGACTCAAATTCCCAGAGACTGGGAAGACTGTCAGTTTGTAGGTTTTGGGATACAATGAATTTGTGATACTGATAAGGCAACAAAATAGAAATATACATGAGCAGTATATTGTGTAGCATCAAGGATAATTATTGCAGCTGATTTGTGTGCATCGTATATGTCACAAACTGATGCAACAAGGAGGTAAGGAGAAGAGTCTGAGGATTGAGCTCTGGGTTCCCCATTGTGTTGGAGGTTGAGGAACTAAGGAGAAAATGGCAAAGGAATGAGGAAAATGTACATTTATAATTGGGAGAATGTGAAATCTTCTTAGGCAGATTTAAAAAAAATAACAACTAGGTTTCAGCATTGTCAAACCATGAGGAGAGGGGTGCGAGGGGAACTTAGCTTTGAGAACTAGTTATTGAACTTAGTAGAAGAATAGGCATTAATGGCAACCATGAAAGGTGCTCTCAGAGAGTAGAAGAGGAAGAAACCAGAGGAGTTCCTGGGAAAGGGATAAGACTATTACAAACAACTTGGAAAGAGCAGGATGGAGGAGTAATGGCAGAGACTGTGGAATTGCACAGGTGAGACAAAGTCTATGGAAGAATCCTTTGCTTACAATGGAACAGATGACATCAAGCATGCAAGGTATTAGAAACAGGTAAAGATGGAAAGGTTTTGGTAATACAAGAGATGAGAAAGATCTGCAAGATGCTGTCCTTGAAAATATAAGGTCTATAAGGTCACAGTACAAAAGACCCAGTATAGAACCCTTGGCACAAAATGTTGAGAGGAAAAGAAAGAAGGAAGAGTATGTGATATGGGTGCACAACTATTGTTACAGGTAGAGATAAAACATGTGGAGAATGCTTTTGCCTTATTTTAATTTGTCCTGTAAAATGAGAATTGCAGTCAACAGGTGAAGGGAAGATAAGGGGAGGTATTGCATGTGTGATATTAGAGAAGGTTTGGAATGTTTGAGAAATGTGTGAGGTTGTATTATCTTTTGTTGTTGTGACAAATTACCTGAGAGAAACAACTCAAGGGAAGAAGACATTATTTTGACTCATTTTCAGAAAGGATAGGCCATCATGTTGTCATGAGAACATGTAACAGAATATCACTGAGGCAGGACAAGGAAGAGGAGATTATATTGAAACTGCAGGTAGGTGTCATCAATCACCCTAGTGAGCTATGCCTACTGGAACCTGTTAGAACAATTCTAGTGACTGCGGCCACACAAGTTTGTGTTTCATATTCCCTCTGATGATGTTTCACATTCAAACCAAGCAGACTAGGCTCAGGTAACGGTGGGGAAAGACATGACCAAAGGTTCCTGAATGACAGTGAGGCTCATATCTTTCAAAACTTTTCTTAGAAAAGTTCAGTTGTGTTTGGTGACCAAGATGGGGATTTTCCAGGTTAATATGATAAAATGAGAAATCCAAGGGAACCTTGTTATCCAAGGGGGTGAGTTGAATGACAAGATTGGATTCAAACTAGATAGATACCTGATTTCTTTCAATCAATACTCTCATCTGATTTTAGGCTTTCTATTAAAGTCATCTCCCTTAAGATAACTATGATTTCGTTTCTTTTCTTCTGCTCATTGTCCAAGTACATTCATTATCTAAGCAGGGACTCCCCATAAGCCCTATCCCCATGTCCCAAACTCACTGCCACAGATGGTAAGCACAAGAGCCCACAATGCAGAAAAAAATACAGCAGGGAAGGGCAATAAAAGCAGGCCAGGGACAGAATAAGGAAGTTCTAGAAATGTGTATTGCAGAATAACATCCCTAATTAGATGAAGGGGCATGGATTTCTTATGTCATGACAAGTTTTTTCCAACTGCAAGGGCTTTTCTGATATTACTGAAGAAACCATGGTTAAAGTGAAGTATTCCTAATTACATATGAGCCTACTGGTGTTCTTTCCACAGAGGGACAATTAGAATAATGCATGTGTTATAGAATAACTTATTTTCCAAGCAAATGGTATTGGAGAATGAGTAATTATGAATAAAAACATAAGGTTTTCTCATTTGTCCAAAATGAAAGATAATCTAAGTGGAGGTAGACTAGTGGAAAGAGTCACTGATGAAAAGATGTCACATAACTAACACACTCTTGACAACTAATTAAACGTGGGAAGGCAGAGGACAGAGTTTTTATGCCACAATGACATTTTCTTCTTGAACTTATGTCAAGAAGTGTGGAAGTTTTGTGGACTCTCTGCAGCTGCAGTTAGATAATGAGTAGAGCTAAGGCTATGGCTCTTGAAAACGCCATTGAGTTAACTATGAAAGATAGTTCATTTATGATCTAGCTGTTGACTGCTACATTCACATGCAACCTCTTTGGATAACTGAATTCCTTCCACAGCAGCAGCTTTTCCAGAGCAGATGCCCTGAGAGAAGCATGTGGAAACTGACTAGCTTCACCTGACCTGGCCCCATGAGACATGCAGCCTTGATTCCATCCCACACTGTTGATGAAAGCCATGGTAAGGCCTCCCAGATCCCAGGAGATGGGGTAAAAGTGATTCTTCCACAGAAGATGTGTCAGAACTTTAGGCTATTGTAAAAGAAACACTTCCTGCATTGCAATGGGAAAACTTACTACACCTGTCCATTTTGACATCGTCTCTTGAACTTCATTTTATAACTTCAAACTTTAAAACATGGGTGTGAAACTTAGTAGTAGCTTAGCCTTCAAAAAGTGAAGCAATGTGTTTATGCCTCATATGTGTTCTCTGGAAAGTAGATCTGAAATAATGCCTACTTCGTAGGACTGTTGTGAGGAATCAGAAAGATAATCTCCTTACATCACATACTCAGAATATATGGAAAGTTATTTTTAGCAATGTCAAGCAGATTCTAGTGGAGGGCTTCTGATGGAAAGGTGTGATGATGGTTTATTAAGTCTTTTTTCTTTTTTATTATTTCTTTTTAAATTTAAATTTAAGTTAGAAACAAGGTTGCTTCACAAGTCAGTTCCAGGTCCCTCTCCGTTTCCCACCCCTCCTCCCGTGCCTTCCCCCAAACCCTCCCCCCAAAATCCCCTCATTTCTCCAGGGAGGGTGAGGCCCTCCTTGGGGGTGTCCATAGTCTGTCATTTCATCCAGGGCAGGGCCTAGACCCTCCCCCAAGGGTTCAGGGTGACAGTGCATCTCACATTGTTGGATGGTTTATTAAGTCGTATACTGCTAAAATGCTTTCCCAAGTCTTTGAGATATTCCTTCAGGCTGGTGTTTGCATGCTTGCTTTGCAGATTAGAAAACTGAGCCTCAAAAGTGTCACTGGATACTTTCCCACCACACAATGGGAACCTGGAAATTATTAAGTGGTTTGTTAATGGTTTTTCAAAAATCCTTCCTCTAAGGGTCAACAAGATATACCTCAGTGTTCATTATTGATAAAAAATTGTTACTTATTTGTAATTGTCTGTGCTGACATTTCTTGGCAGTTGAATGACTCTGAGAGAAACTAGGTCACTTACAAAGCTTGAAAGTGTCACCCTCTGAGCCTTTGTGGGAAAAGTTTCCTAACTCTCTGTCAAAAGCATAACATGTCTTAAGCAGAAACCTTCAGAATTAGCAGTAACAGTAGTGTACAATAGAAATTTGCAATAGAAGCAATGATACCTCCGAAAAGCTCACACTTCTCTAGGCATCACAAGGGCAGCTCCTATCTCTCATTTCCTGCCTACAGAGATCTTTCCCAAGACAAGACAAAATACATGAACTGCACTCAGAATTAAACATTAATTTTGGGATGTTTGCCAGACCAGATGGCTCAAAAAAAGCTAAATACCATTGATTTATTTCTTGCCCTTTTTGAAGCAACATTAGAGACAATGGACCTTATCAGAACAAATGAGAACAAACAGCAGAATGCAGATCAGAGGAGAATTAAGAACAAATACTATTAAATTCTATTATGCTATAATTAATTCCTTTATGTAGGAAAAGCACCAGTTATTAGCAGACTGTGAACCACACCAACCAAGCTCTATCTGTTGGCAGCTGGGTAAGGAAAGCCCCTGACTGTCTCATGGATGTCAGTGTTCCTAAGGTTACATTGTGACCACAATTTTTAATGCCTTAAGAATGCTCTGGTGCAACTTCAATTAATCACCCATCAAGCATCTAGTGCTATTAGAGACTCAGGATACAAAGATAGTAACACTTGATTCCAGAAACAATATTGCTACACAATGATTATTTCTGCCCTAGAGCTACAATAGTGGTTATTACACTCACCAGGATCACAGACCCTGCTGATAATATGATCAAAGATCCAAGGACCTTTTCTTAAATGGGGAAAAGCAAAGCAAATGTGACTGAAATGTCCCTGAAGCTTTTGACTGCCTGAATATCATACATGGAAGTCCAAACAGGGGTACAATTCCTCTCCAGAATCTCTGTGGGATGCCCAGGGAATAAGTGGAGGAATAAACTAGTGCATATGAACTTGCATGCATACAAATGTTTGCATATCATATATCCTTGGGGAGACAGGTAGGGTTTCATGAAGAAGTTGTGTCTTAGCTTCCTCAGGAGATTAGGGTAGAAAATACTTTCAGGTTGAGAAGAATAACCTATGTGGAAGTAATGGGATGTGATTTGACAGGGGGATTTATGAAGGCAAGGCTGTTAGAGCTCCAGGATACATGTTTAGAGTAGAGGGGTAGAGTAAAGCTGGCAAGAGATTAGAAACCAGACAATAGAATCCTTTATTCATTACATCAGAGTACACCATGCCTTTTGTATGAGGGATCACACAGTGATAAAGGGGATGCCCATTATTGGTTGTATCATTTGTCATAGAATTTTTAAGGACACACATATATGTCTACACCAGGTTGTTAAATGCTTGTTGTATGTCTTTGATTTTTGTTCATGTTTTAGAACGTTAAGTGTATACCACTGCACAAAACATTTACATACCTATTGATATGTCACAGAATTTAATTTAAATTACTTTATCTTTGTTTTACGTGTGTGTATCTTATGTGCTTGTGTTATGTAAATCAGCGTACCACATGTATGGAGTCAGTGCTTGTGTTGAATTCTCTTGGAAATATTATTACATTCATCCATTGGATGCCATTTAGATACTTGGAACTGAACCTACAGTAAGTACTCTTAACCCCTGGTCCACCTCTCCCATCTCTTAGTTTACTTTTGTAATATTCTTTTTTACTTATAGAACTGAGACCCAGAGGGTGACAAGTTAGATCCAGCCCACACTCTCCATCCTGTCTCAGAATCCAGGTTCTATGCATTTCTTCTTGGGCTAACACTATGAAGTAGACACTGTATTTTTCTCTGAGCCTCACTGATAACACTCAGTATTATCAATTAAAATACAGTTTTATAAAGTTCAGAAGTTTGGAAGCAATAGAGTCTACTTTTCTCAATGCTCCTTTACTCTTCCCAACCCTTACTTCTGCTCTCATAGTGGTAAAGAGGACACTGGAGGAAAGATTGACCCAAGAAAAATGGACAGCTGGGAAGGATTAGAAAGACTTGGACCTGCCTAACAGTGTTGGAAGTGACCTCTCAACAGGCTGAGCTGCAGATCAAATGACATGACATGGTGCCATACAGTAAAATGAGGGATACATTGGGAACTTTGTTTTTCACATGTCTCCAGGGGTCACAGGAATATTCAATGCCTTGGCTGCTACATGTGGGGAAGGCATTGTTGGCTGAGACATGGAGAAAATTAGCACCTTTTGCAGACTGAATTGCTTCTGTGTCAAATGTGGCTTGAAATTCTTTCACCCAGTTTTGCTTTTTGGCCTAATAGGTTATTTCTTAAAAGGTTTCCAAACTTTAAACTTAATTAGTAGATCTATTGTGAAATACATGCCCACTAAGGACTAGATCCTGTGGTGACAGGACAGGATATAGAAAACAGTGCCGTGTTAATTTTGGCTGGGATAAGATTCAGAATGCTAAACCATGAGGGCTGAGGATGTCACAACAGGATGTGGCACGCCAGATCAGATGAGCTCCTTAGGGACATCAAAAATCCAATGGGTGAAGAAATGGCAGTGATGACAATAGCTATCAAAGGGAGCAGGCTTCCGTAGGTAAAAGCTTGGTTCATACCTATTCTAAGGGAGCAGACTTCCGTAGGTAAAAGCTTGGTTCATACCTATTCTAAGGGAGCAGGCTTCCGTAGGTAAAAGCTTGGTTCATACCTATTCTAAGGGAGCAGGCTTCCGCAGGTAAAAGCTTGGTTCATACCTATTCTAGGGAGCAGGATTCCGTAGGTAAAAGTTTGGTTCATACCTACTCTAAGGGAGCAGGCTTCCGTAGGTAAAAGCTTGGTTCATACCTATTCTAAGGGAGCAGGCTTCCGCAGGTAAAAGCTTGGTTCATACCTATTCTAAGGGAGCAGGCTTCCGTAGGTAAAAGCTTGGTTCATACCTATTCTAAGGGAGCAGGCTTCCGTAGGTAAAAGCTTGGTTCATACCTATTCTAAGGGAGCAGGCTTCCGCAGGTAAAAGCTTGGTTCACACCTATTCTAAGGGAGCAGGCTTCCGTAGGTAAAAGCTTGGTTCATACCTATTCTAAGGGAGCAGGCTTCCGTAGGTAAAAGCTTGGTTCATACCTATTCTAAGGGAGCAGGCTTCCGCAGGTAAAAGCTTGGTTCATACCTATTCTAAGGGAGCAGGCTTCCGCAGGTAAAAGCTTGGTTCACACCTATTCTAAGGGAGCAGGCTTCCGTAGGTAAAAGCTTGGTTCATACCTATTCTAAGGAGCAGGCTTCCGTAGGTAAAAGCTTGGTTCATACCTATTCTAAGGGAGCAGGCTTCCGCAGGTAAAAGCTTGGTTCACACCTATTCTAAGGGAGCAGGCTTCCGTAGGTAAAAGCTTGGTTCATACCTATTCTAAGGGAGCAGGCTTCCGTAGGTAAAAGCTTGGTTCATACCTATTCTAAGGGAGCAGGCTTCCGCAGGTAAAAGCTTGGTTCACACCTATTCTAAGGGAGCAGGCTTCCGCAGGTAAAAGCTTGGTTCACACCTATTCTAAGGGAGCAGGCTTCCGCAGGTAAAAGCTTGGTTCACACCTATTCTAAGGGAGCAGGCTTCCGCAGGTAAAAGCTTGGTTCATACCTATTCTAAGGGAGCAGGCTTCCGCAGGTAAAAGCTTGGTTCACACCTATTCTAAGGGAGCAGGCTTCCGCAGGTAAAAGCTTGGTTCACACCTATTCTAAGGGAGCAGGCTTCTGCAGGTAAAAGCTTGGTTCACACCTATTCTAAGGGAGCAGGCTTCCGTAGGTAAAAGCTTGGTTCACACCTATTCTAAGGGAGCAGGCTTCCGCAGGTAAAAGCTTGGTTCACACCTATTCTAAGGGAGCAGGCTTCCGCAGGTAAAAGCTTGGTTCATACCTATCCTAAGGGAACAGGATTCCGTAGGTAAAAGCTTGGTTCATACCTATTCTAAGGGAGCAGGCTTCCGTAGGTAAAAGCTTGGTTCATACCTATTCTAAGGGAGCAGGATTCCGTAGGTAAAAGCTTGGTTCATACCTATTCTAAGGGAACAGGATTCCATAGGTAAAAGCTTGGTTCATACCTATTCTAAGGGCCTGCCCTGATCCTGTTAGAAAATTTATTAACTGTTGAAATAATTCACGTCATTAACTCCAAAGGGCTCACTGCTGTACAGATATATACCTGGTATGTGGAGGACACTGCTCATCATGCTCTCACCAAACAGGACACAGCTCTGCTTATATGGCATTATATGACCTCTGCGGCTTGCTTCCCATCACACAGTCCAATTGCTCAAGCTTGCATCATCTCGTTGGACCACAGCCAGTGAAGCGAGGACGTCTGGGAAGCCATGATCTCTGTAGATCACCAAAGATCCCACAGAGGCTCTGAAAATTCCCCTTCGTGGAGAAGACTTGAAGACCTTGAGGCAGTTTTGTCAGACATGATGGCCATGTGAGGAGGGAGAAATGAAATGCAAGTTTCAGTAGATAGACATTTCACAAGGCAAGAGACATTTGCAACAGCACTTCAAATTCTGTACATGTTTTAGCATCTGGTAAGGCAATGACAAGCATGCCCACTAAAGCTTGCAAACATTTGTTCTTGGTATAATGAGGCATAAACTCCAGAAGAAAATACAGTTCCATTTTAAACATTTAAATATGCATGTTGAGGGTCTGGTATCACTACTCACATTATGATTTGTTCCAGGAAACAACACCTTGGAACTACTGAGAGATCCTTAACAGTGAACTGAAATTAGTTAAGAACATCAACTGATATTATTTAATCTTATCGGAAAGAAACCAATCACTATCACACACCTCAAAGAAATACAAATCAATTCCTGCTGTATCATGTTGCTCTGAACACATTTCATTACTGTCCTGTGATTTACAAGCTGGGCACTACTTTGGAAGTTTATAATCTCTCAGTGACTAGTAATTGCACTTAGAAAACAGAAATGATATCAGAATCTAACTCACACAATTGTGTGAAATTAAATAGAATAATATATGTAAAGCACGAAGCAAAACGTTTATAGCATTGAAAGTGTTCGATAGTGCTAGCTATAATAATTTTCAGTATTATCATTATTCACTTAGGTTTAGAACCTAGTGGATTCAGATACACCAATTATAAAGTGATAAGTGTATATTTTTTATGTTTTTTATTTTTAAATTTAAATTAGAAACAAGTTTGCTTCATATGTCTATCCCAGGTCCTTCTCCCTCTGCTCCTCCCATACCCTCCCACTAATCCCCCATCCCACCCTCTCCCAATGCCCACTCCTTTCCCCAGGGAGGGTGAGGCCCTCCATGGGGTGTATCCATAGTCTGTCATTTCATCCAGGGCAGGGCTGAGAGAGCATCTCTCATTGTGCGATGAGCACCCAAAATCCATTTGTATGCCAGGGATAAATATTGATCTACTAACGAAGGCCCCATACATTCCCTAGGTCTCCTCACTGACACCCACATTTAGGGGGTCTGGATCAGTCACATGCTGGATTCCCAGCCATTAGACTGAGGTTCAAGAGATCCTCCTTGTTCAGGTCAGCTGTTTCTGTGGGTTATACAAGCCCAGTCTTGATCCCTATGATCATCGGTCCTCCCTCTCTGTCACTGTTTCCCAGATAAGTGTACATTTAAGGGTAGGATAAATTTTTGATTAATAACTTTCATAGTTCTGATTAGTGTCTAATTTGTACTAAACACTTTGCATGTTACGATTTTTTTTCTCAGTAAAAAATCACACATAGATGGAGTTTTTATCGAAAATTGTCTGAAACCTTAAAAATGTCCAGGCATATTAATACTGACTAAATTGTAACTACTCTGATGACATTAATGCTTACAATTTGTTGATAGTGATTTTTGCCTCATATGTTTGGTCTAATTTTAATCTGACATGCCAGGTCTTTGAGGTTTTGAAACTTGTTTATCAGAAACAGATCTATGTCACACAGAAGAAGTTGTCAACAGCATCTGTGAACCCCAAACACACATTATTTGTTGTTGTAGGACACCCTACAAAGAGAATTGCATGTGTGCTCAAACTTTGTTGTCAAATGATCAGAGATTAGCAGAAAGTATTTTTGAAATGTGGGAAAAGGCATGTGCCATTGCCTCTGCCACAAATGCAGACGTCTCTATGACAAAAGGTCAGGCAGCCATTGTGTTTGGACCTTTGTGTGTGTTCTCTAATTATATAAATGGGAGTATCCATCTGAAAACTTTCCAGACTTGACTGCAACATGTTCTGGATTCTTTAAACTTATGAGTTAGGATAGTTTCCAGGCTTAGAGTCAGAAGTAATGACACATCGGTTTCCTAAAGGCTTGAAGTATTGTTTAGTAGTTGAAAGTCTCTGAGCAATAAACAAGGGAGGTTTCTAGTATTTCCATGCAGTAATGTAACACCCTGAAACCATTATAGCTTTCACATTCTGCAAATCCTTCTCTCTTCCTTCTCATGGCTTTAGGTGTTCCAGTGACCATATATTTCAGATTCAAAAGGCAGGGGCTAAGACAATATTTTGTACATGTGAAGTTTTACATGAAATGTCACTGGAAGGAAGAAGTGGGAAGGATTTAAACCAGAAATAGAAAAAGCTGATACGAGGGTGATTTCCTAAGTTGACCAGGGAGTGCTCAACCATGTGATTTTCTCAGAGAAGTTTTATGACATGTGTTTCAGAACTGATCAACCACACAGCAACAAAAATGAGAGATTACCCTAGAATGTCTGTCTACAATCAGTTGGGGAAAACCCTACTGATACTTTCTTTTTTGCACTTCTGATTTATTTGTAGGTTTTTGCTGACTTCCCATACAGATGTATCAAAGCAAAGACAAAGCACACAGGAAGAAACTGAGGGATGCATATCTCAGGGCCAAGTTGCAGCACTGGAAATTCTATCAAAAATTTCAAAGAGTTACAACATCCTGGAACAAGAGAAGGAGAACTATGAGGTTGAGTCCAGTGCCGCATCCTCTTTGCCCAACATTCAACCCTCTCACCTCTCAGTTTCTCTCTAACTCATCACAGAGCCCTCTTCAAAATGGTTCCCGAGTGTGGAAGCTTGTAATGAAAGAGAACTAGTTGAATGATCTCTAGTCCTTGCTGCGATACTTCCCCATCCATTGTCCACTCAAAATTATTCCTGTACTTGGTCACTATATGGTCTAGTTGGTGGAGTGACCACAGCACTTTATCCTTAGAAGTTTGAAGCCCTCGGTGCCCTTGATGCTTATGGGCTGTGGTTGCTACAGATGTTTATTCTGCTGTCCCTGAGTATAGAAGAAGCATTGCAAGACACGCCAGCTTCTCCTTTTCCCCAGATATTTTTCTTCCTTCACACCCCTCCATGTGTCAGCTTTGGGTGAGTCGCTTGACATTTTGCCCACCTGTGCTACCGAAAAGAGAAGCACATCCTTCCATCTGAAAGAAAATATTTCAGAGACTATCAACATGAACATGTACCTTCCCCTCCGCCCCCCACTGCCCTCCATGCCAGCTGAATCCCCAAGCTAGTCATCTCCCTAGTTCTTAACTCAATAAATACAGCTCAACATAAAATGCTCATTTCTATAGTCTTGGGTTAATTTGTTAGGGAGCAACACCTGGAGCTCTCTTCTTTTTTTCTCAATATATGTTTTTTATTTAAATTAGAAACATGCATGCTTCACATGTCAATCCCACCTCCCTCTCCCACCCCTCCTCCCTCATCCCTCCACCAGTCTCCCCAGCCCCCTACCCAATCCCCACATCATTCCCCAGGGAGGGTGAGGCCCTCCTTGGGGGGATCCTGGAGCTCTCTTCCATGCACTCCTACACTGAACTCCTTTGTTCAACAATAATACAAAGTGTTATTTTCTTTTCAGAGATGAGGAAGAGGTGGTCTGATTTGTTACCTCCCTCCCAATGCCACATAGGCAAAAAGGAGAAGGGTTGCAATGTAAGACCAAGGCTGCTTAGCCAACTGGAGCTTGGGACATAAGTTCACTGAAACTTTTTGAGTCATGACCACTCTTCAAGTACAAAACAAGTTGGTGGTATGTGTGATATTAACCAATTGATATTAACTGAGTCAAAGAGACTCATATTTGAAGAGTTAAAGCCCTTTCTAGAGTTCAGCCTGTACTGGCTGGAAATGAAAATTAAAAAAAAATGGCTGAGAGGTCCCTAGTGAGAAACAAATTTAACTATTACCATATGAATGTTGTTGCTTGAACAGCGTTGTTGCCAAATTGCTGAGCAAAAGGTATTGGAAATAATTTGTAACAACTTTTATAAAGATGTTTTGGCACAAAAAAGGAAGAATAGTTTCATTTTGAAATATTGAAAGCCTGAGTGAAAATATAATTAATATCTGTAAAAAAATAAGCAGTTATAACACTTTGCTCTAAATGACCTTTGATGAAATTCTCATTCTTTAATATGCCATTGCCCATTTAATCTAACATTAATGCAAAAGAAATGACTTTCCTTGATTTTCATACACATTTTGGATGTACTGTCAAAACTGAAATATCTGATAAACTGTTGCATCATATGCCAAGGCTGATCAATGATGTAAGAGTATGTTTGTTCACACATGACTAAAACATTGTTTGTTCTGATTGTGTATATGATTTATAATTTATTTTTGCTAACTAAAAACATTCTCCACATTATGCTGTTCTCTTACAAGTTCTTAACCTATGATCTCTAAGTACTCGAAAAGGTATTTCATTCCTGGTTATGCCTCTCCCTCTCTGATTATTCTTACATTAATTCTGTGTCATCAGGAATGAATTCACATCTTTAGGGGTTCTTTGCTTGAGATCTTTGTAATATATTGCATTCATGGTATAAGTTCAATGCTTAGGGTACATCTATTAATATTTGATGTTTTTGATATGTGGTCTTCAAATACCAGTGTGTGTATGAATCTTCCAGACAATGCACAATAAACTCAGCGTCCTGGGCCAGGCTACAGAGTAGAGTCTAAGGAGGAAGATTGTTGTTCTATATGCTTACTGTCATATTTGGACACACTGCCACTGATATTATCTCAGCAATTTCTTTAGCTGACATTAGACTGTAAAACGTGATTTACTATGAATTAATAAATGTACCTATCTCATCTACACATAGTTTCTTAAAAATTAAAAAAGTGCTATACTTTACAGAAGTATTATTCAAAATAATACCCTAAAATACATAAGAAATGAACCCATTTCCTACAGCATACTCAAGAAAATCAACTAAAATGGGCAAGATGAGTGAGCTTCATAGCATCTGGCCCCAGACTTACCCCCTGTTTTGCTCTGCCATTTTAGTAGATACAAACTCTTCTCCAGACTTGTGCATCCAAGAACACAGGGCTCCTTTTGCTCACAACTACAGCTCAGACCGCTATTACTATGTCAAGCCAGGCCTTATCTCTTATAAGTTCCCCCCACTTCCTGTGTAAAGACTGAGTATCACTGAGGAAAGAGATCACTCTTCCTATGAAGCCTTCTCCACAAGACAAAGGCTCTATTCTCTTGGGTATGCCATTGTTGGAAAACTGGGCCCTACTCTTCTCTTATAGATGCCAGAATGAGAGGTAAACTAAGATAGGTCCCGTATATTAGATACACTCAGGAGGTGAACACTATTGTCATTTCTCAGCTTCAGATTTTTGTGGTGGACAGGGTAGGATGTTAGGCTCTGAAAGATTTTATTTTTTAAAAGAGCATCTTCACTGCATATTAGACTATGGAAGAATGCACGTCTAACAGATCATGATAACAAGCAATCATTGGGAAACTAGTAGATTAACTGAGGATATAAACTAAACTGCTGACTGGCTTATATATTAGAGCCAAAAAGCAACAGCTGGATTGAGCCCCCTTTGACTTGTATGAATGAACACATTCCAGCGCTGACCTGAGGATACCTTCAAAGGTTCCCAAATTAGGTTATATCATCCATTGTTGGAAATAATATCATCTGACAATTATTGGAGCCCAACAACTGGGTGTGGCCTGGGAAAGAGGCAAAAGATATCTGCCAAAAGTATTGTCATCTCAGTGTGGCTGTGGGTTATTCAAGGCTGTGTCCTTGGATAAACAGCATCAAAACTTTCCTAATTAATGGGTAGGACTAAGGCATATGATGAACCCGCTAAAATAATTCAGAAAGTGTAAACAGCAGTCATAAAAACAGGTGCTGGAGGTGGTGGACCAGTATTCAGATTTTTCTATAGCATCCTTGTTAGAAAGTGATTTCAAATGAAAAGTTATGAGCCATGAAAATAACAAATACACGTGATCCCAGAAACACACAGAAGAGTGTTTTTGTGTAAATCACAGGTTAGGTCTGACAGGAAGGTAAATTTACAAAGACTACAAAATCTGAAGAGCATGACAAAGGCTTTAAAACAATTTTTGAAGAAGCAGTTCTAAAACGTTTCCAAGTTTATGAGGGAACACGAGCCTCTGAGTCTAGGAATCTCAGGATGGGTGAGCAAAGCCACAGAGCAGCCAACATGCCCAGACCATCAAAGCAAGGCAGATGATATTCAAAGCAACAAGAGAGAATGACTCAGCATTTATGAGGAACTTTAGGCAGAGTAAAGGTAAATTCTTCTCAGAAATAATGGAAGCCAGGAAGAAATGCTGAAAAGCTGGTGGTAGGTAACACAAAGTTTCTGGTGAAAGAAAACAAACAAACAAACCATTTACTCCAATCCTGCATGCAGAAAATCTTTCAAAGTTGAAAACAGAGAAAGTCCATGAAACATAACAAAGAGTAAAATACTTAGCTGTTTGAAGACATGTTTTGCAAGAATACAAACAGCACATGCTCTTTGGATCTGCTTTTTCAAAGAATACAATTAGGAAGGCAATTGTGGAATTTTAAGTTTGTAAATGCATACTTTCTGCTTTGCCCACTTTAAAATAAAAGGAAACATGTATAGTCAATATATGAATGTGTTGTCTTTGCCTATAACAACAGAGGAGGCTGAGTGTGACTATAAGTCATCTGTTTTTTTGGAAATAATTTCAGGTAGTGACTCAAATCCACTGGAATGAATAGAGACTCAGAACTAACTGACAAGATGTTTGTGGCAGCAGAACTTGCTCATGTCTTTTCTTTGTTTATTGGCTTCTTAAAACAAATAAAATTAGACAATATAATGATTATAACATTAAATGCTGAGTATTTAACAGAGGATTTGTCTTCCCCAGTGTTATGAAACAGGAGAGAGAAAGGAGCATTCCAAATCTCTATAGTTCATGGATATTAAGTTGGTATAAATTTGAAATTAGTTCTAATAAGTTGTGACATACGTTTTTAACTCTAGATTTAAAGATACAAATATTCTAAAATAGAACAAGGACAAACATAATATGTAACAATCAATCACAAGCAAAAACAAAACAAAACTGTAGTGCATGTAGACAAAGTAGATTTTGCTATGTAGAATAATTTCCAAAGACCAGTTGACTTATAATCACACTTGACCTCCTCTGCTGTTGCTGGCAAAGTCACAACATCCATATACTAACTATACATGTTTTCTTTTATTTTTACACTTGCTCTTTAAAGTAGGTAATGGAGGAAGTATATATTTACACTCTCAAAATTCCACACTTGCCTTCATGGGTGTTGTTTGGAAAAGTACATCCAAAATAACGTGGGAACTACAGCAGAATATAACACAAGAGACAAATCTCCAGTTAGAAAGAATATGGAGCAGGAATCAGGACCAAGATAAAATAGATTTGACTTGACTCAATCTTTAGCAACTTCAGGAAGATAACAGATGTGAAAGAGTGTAAGGATGTCTAAGAAAGGGCAAAGAGGTACGATAAGATAGCAGCCAAACTTGTAATTTTCATTTGTGAAAGGGGCTGTTATGCAAAAGCCACACAGGATGGTGTTAAATAGGATACAGCTGGGAAACAAGAATGAGGACAGTGCTTTGCTGCTTGTGTGCAAGCGTGAGCTATTTTCTATGCCGTATTTCCTAGTGCTATGGAAATGATTCATTGAAGATTCTTAATGCAGAGAGTGACATTGGAAAAATGATATTTTTGGTTTTTCTGATAGGTGGATTGGGCTCAACAGAATAAACTATGACAACAACTTAAATGAAACGGAGACCATGCCAGCAGTTATGGATATAGGGAGGAACAGATCCTTGAGGTAATGTTAAACACAATGGCAAGCTTGACTTAATGTTAAAAGAACTCAAAAGCAAATACAATTATTTACCTTGGGAGTCCAGCAGAGAAGTAATGCCATTCATAAAAGAATGTGGGAACAGCAGATCTACAAGGGAAAGAACCAGGAACCAATTTTGAACACATAATCTTTTTTTTATTTTACATTTCAATGTGTGATGTTACTTTTTTAATTTTTTATTAATTTTTTAAATTTAAATTGAAAATAATCTCATTTTACATACCAATCCCAGTTCCCTCTTCATCCCATTCTCCCACTCCTCCCACCTTAAATGCCATCACAGAGCCTTCATCCAGTAGCTGATGCGAGCAGAAGCAGAAATCCACAGCTAAACACTGAGTCAAACTCCTGGAATCCAGTTGTAGACAGGGAGGAGTGATAAGCAAAGGGGTCAAGTCCATTCTGGGAAAACTCACAAAACAGCTGACCAGAGCAAGTGGGAGCTCACGGACCCCATTCTGACAGTTGGGGAACATGCATAAGACTGACCTAGGCCCCCTGAATGTGGGTGTCAGTTAGGAGCTTGGGCTGCTGGCAGTGAAAACAGTATTTATCCCCAGGGAATGAACTGGCATTTTGGAGCCCATTCCCTATAAAGGGATACTCTCTCAGCATAGAAACAGGAGGGAGGGTCTCGGCCCTGCCCCAACTGATGTGACAGACTTTGATCATCCCCCATGGGAGAGCACACCCTCTCTGAGGAGTGGATGGGGGGGTGGCATGAACACAGTCATGAAGATCAAGACAAATCAATACCACTTTAGCCTTGAGAAAGTGATGCACTTCACCTTAAGGTGAAGATGGGTCTATTTGTAAATAATAAGCATTGCTGGGCATTGCCACTTATGGTTGTGAGATATCCATTGATTATATCAACAACAGACAGAATATAAAACTCACTCTTAACTAACATGATAATCAACTATTGAAATTTTATATAACCATATCACAACGTTCTACTGAAATATGAGAAGAGGCTATATTCTGAATTTTCTGGGGTTGTTTTGAATCTAACAGTTACTCATTGGCTGATGATTGGTTAACTGGAGTCATGCAGGACCCTGTGAAGGTGGGGATGCTTCTCAGGCATGTTTGAACTTGTATCTGTTTTCCTCTCCTAGGGGATATATGACTTTGGAGATGCTATGGTTTGGTATATAAATAATAAAAATGCAATTTTCATTAGCATTAAATGAAAGTTCACAAATTATTAGAAGACTATTTATGTGGGAGCTATAACAAACACTGTCAGTTCAAAGCCTTCTTCCCTCAAATCTCTTATTCTATTTCTATGTGCAAGTTCCCGGAGAGTTTTCACTTTGGATTTGCAGTACCTGCAGGGGAAGATGCCTCAGATCTCCCACTCTCTTACAGGAAGAGCGGCAAGTTTTCTCCTCTGTACTCGTCACCATGATATGAACAGTGAATTTACAGAGGTCTAGCCAGAGGTGAGTGACTGTCTCAGACCTCTTGATTTGTATTAAGATCACAAAGAAGCAACCTGTACTGTCTTGAGAGCTCCCTTATGGGACTTGGGGATGTTTTAAGTTGCACTTTCATGACAACACTTAACGAGAGATCTGTAAGTCAACTGTTTGGCTTTCAGAAACTTGTTTCCGTTAATATCTTAGTGTTCTCATATAAAAATGAAAGAGAGTGCATAATTATTATTTTGTTCTTTTTGCAGTTAACATTATATAAATATCCTTTTAAAACTGATTTTGTTAGTTCTTTGAGAATTTAGTACAATGTGTTTTCATCATATTCACCTTTTCCCCAACTCTTTCAAAACCACCCACCCCCTTTCTTATCCACCCAATTTTGAGTCCTCTTTAAAAATAAACTACAAAATCCAGTTTGTGCTGCCTATGTACTCTTTATAGTCTTGGATGCGTGGCCTTCCACTGGGAAACGTTGACTTACCAGGTACCGCACACTCAAGGAAAGCGATCTATCTCCCTCTCTCTGAGTCTAAATTCTAATAGTTCCTTGCCAAGGGGTGGAACTTCATGCCAATTCTTTTTATTCTGGAATTGTGTTTGTTCTGAGCTTAGAAAGATCTTGTGCATGCTGTAGAACAGAGATCCAACAAGGATTAAAACAAATCACCATGAAAATGAATCACTAACCTGAAACTGGAGTGTTTGATGACTGTATTCTTAGGGAGATCTCTTTACATGTTTAGTTTGTATACATACCTATGTTGACTGTTTCGTGTGTGTTTTCTATCTTCAAAGCCTGAAGCATATTTCCCTTCATAACTCTTACCAACTCTTCAGGTCTTCCATGTTGAAGGAACCTGTGATAGGCCAGAACCCTCATGGGTGATACAGGATACTTTATGTTGAATTCAGTTGATCATTAATTCTATCTGCAACATCAGCAACATCCTTTGCCTGGAAACAAAATAGCCACAAATTCTATAGGTATAGGGGCTTCATAATTCTTCCAAGAGCAGAAGGCAAGCCCTGTGTACAAAAGGTGATGCCAGCAGAACTCACTGTTTTCTCACATCAGAATTTATCGTAATTTATGCAAAGTGTTAGTGTCTGCCTTTTTAAGGGAACACAAGGCCCAGAAAAAGTTACATCAAGAGAAAGTGCATCTGTTTCCAACTTGTACTAATCTGTTTCACAGTCCATCTTGCTTCTGTTAATTATTTGTGTCTTTGGCTAATTAAATCAGGGTTTAATATAACCTGTGAATTTCAGAGGAAGGTGAGGATATTTTTTTTTCTTTTTTGCCAATCCATAATCAACACAAAACAATGTGGGTTTTAAGACGCAACAGTGTCCCAAGTTGGAAATGAAGAGCCGGAAGCACAAAGATCATGCTTTGCTATTTACTTCTCCTTTCATCCCCGGGTTCAAAAGGGGACTACTGACTGTTTAAGGGCACACTGGTATCAAATTTCAAGTATAATGAGGATTAGATACATTGTTTCTAAGATACACCAAGACATATTGCTGTGATGATTCAAGTATAAGGAGGATTAGCTTACACTGTTTCTAAGATACTTTGTGTGGTTTGTCATTATTACACAGTTTTACACAATAAAGATAAAACTGACATAAGGTCTTCTTTCTTTCTAACACAACTGGAGCAATCCATCACCAGTATGGCAGACATGATAGAGTCTACAGGTGCACCAGTATTTGCTCATGTTCTCACCAATGAAACCATGACAAAACACACAGAAGAAAGATGGCGTCCTGTGGCATCAAGGAAGAAGCTTGTGTCTATGTAGTTCCCCTTGAGATGCCCTAAGCCAGTGATTAAGAATCTTGAAACTAGAAGAGTGATGTTCAAATGTGTTTATGTTATTTTTTTCAGAACCAAAAAAGGAGATGCTAAAACTGTTTGTCATGAGTGAACTGTTGCTGAGAAACTAAGAAAGGTATTTCCAAACTAGGATGCCAACTAATGCTGCAAACCTTGGGGCTGCTTGCCAAGCCTATAAACTCCATTTGTCACAGAGCCTGTGTAATAGAGGATTTCTTCCAAATTTATCTTCTGCATTTGTTTTTGTCCTGGAATTATAAGCAATGTGAGTTAGATACAGAAGTTGCTACATGAATTGCGTCCTTTATATTTGTTAGAAGGAATTTGATTTATTATCAGATTCATTCCCAAGTATAGGTAAAATCAGGCACCATCCCATTCTTGCCTCGAGGGCCTAGTGCCTTTCTATGTATATAAACCCGGGCTCATAAACTTTTCAACCATAACACCTCCTTGCCTAAAAAATTCTTACGTGACCCTAGGCAAATATAAACATAAATTAAACATTGTGAATAAATCATAAAGAAGTTATTTTAAAACAATCCTTTGCTGTATTTAAAATTGTGCTGTTTATTAAAGATGAAAGTATATTTTTGCACTAAGGATATGGGTGTGTGTATTTGCTTTAACATAAAATTTAAAATCTTGACTGGATATTTGATGCAACAGGAGGTAGAACTTGAATGATATCTTGATTTTTAATCACCAGTACTAAGAATGATAGTTTGCATAAATACATAGTAAAAAGTTGCTAACGTATCTTCCGAAATTGCTGGAAATTCTATTGCAAATTCAACCCAAAATTCAATTGATTTTTTAAAATGAAATTCAAGTCACTAATTTCTCTTTTTTTCATTATTTTTATTACATTTTTTTAGAAAAAAGTTTGCTTCACATGTCAATCCCAGCTTCCTCTCCCTCCCTATCTCCCACATCCTTCACCACCACCCCCCAGCCTCCCACCCTGTCCCCACTCCCTTCCACATAGGGGATATCCAGAGCCTATCATTTCATTCAGGGCAGGGCCTAGGCCCTCCCCCAAGAGTCCAGGCTGAGAGACCATCCCTTTTTGTGGTATAGACACACAAAGCCCATTTGTATGCCATGGATAAATACTTATCTACTGCCCAGGGACCCATAGGTTGCTGACTCCCACATTCAGGGGGTCTGGATTAGTCCCATGCTGGCCTCCTACAGTTCAAATAAATAAACGATTAGATGGTGGTTCAATCATCTTTCTTCCCTTCAAATATCATAGCTTGATAAATCATGATATATAGGCTTTTATTAAAATTAGGTATCAATTAAATGCTTTTCAATGTTCTTCTATTCTTCCCTCAAAACAAAAACCTTGTAGGGAAAGTTCCAAGTGCTCTCTGGAATCTCTAACCCTGAGGAATATTTCTATGCATCATGCTTGGAAAAGTAGATGTTTTTATTTTATTCTCATATTTACATCATGTTGTTTAGCACAATTACGTTTAAGAAAAGAGAACCATTGCAGTAGGGGATGGAAAGGTGGGAGTAAAAACTAGCATAAGGAGTCTGTGATTTGAAATATGAAGATTTGAAGTGGAATCCACAAGAGTGACCTCAGGCTAAGACTCTTAGCAACAGTAAAGGGGGAGCATGAAGAGTCTTCTCTTATATTCAGACTGGTGACTACCATGGCATCACAGAACCTATATCCAGTACCTCATGGAAGTAGATGCAGAGATTCACAGGTCTCCTGGAGTTCAGTTAAAGAGAGGGAATAAGGATCATATGAACAAGAGGAGTCAAGGGCATGATGGGGAAAACCACAGAGACACCTGACCTGAGGTAGTGGGAACTCACAGACTATGGACTGATAGCTGGGAACCCTGTATGAGACCAAACTAGGCACTCTGAATGTGGGTGACAGTTTTGTGACTTGATCTGTTTGTGGAGCCTCTGGCAATGGGACCAGGACTTACCCTGGGTGCATGAACTGACTTTTTGGAATGGATTCTCTATAGTGGGACACCTTGCTCAACCTTGATGCAGGGGGCAGGGACTTGATCCTGCCTCAACTTGGTTTGTCAGACTTTGTTGACTCCCAAGAGAGGAGAAGGTGAGGGAGGGGGAACTGGGGTTAGTATGCAAAATGAAAAAAAATTAAAATTAAAAAAGGGGGAAAGTGCCTCTAATGTATGCTAGTCATAGGGACAAAAAGAGACATAGGAGAGTGAGAACTGGAAGATGAGTCTTTCTCCAAATCATTTGTAAATTGTTCTTCAAGTGAGGGAGGACTAAAAAGCCACAAGGAAGAGCCTTTGACGATGTCTTTATTATATGTTTTACCTGTTTTAAGGAGAAACGTAAACAACCTCCATGTAATTAATTTGGATATGATCAAAATGTATTTGGCAAAAAAGAATAACTGTGTTGTGCTTCTTGTTAATAACTGAAAACTGAGCTGTCTTTCTGAAGAGAGCTGTGTGTGTGGCATACAGCAGCATCTAGAGTTTATATGATCCATCCTTATTTTTTTGTTCCTTTCTGAGAAAGCAGAAGAATAAGCCCAGCCTTTGATAAACTGTTGCTGTGAGTTGCAGAATTCTATTCATCATACACAGCTGTGTTTCCTATAGCTATCCTGGAAAAATAAGGAAAAAAATAAGGAAACAGACACTAAGAAAGCCAAATCTTATTAAACGTGTGTGTGTGTGTGTGTGTGTGTGTGTGTGTGTGTGTGTGTGTGTATGTGTGTGTGTGTGTATGTGTGTGTGTTCTGGTCACCTCCCACATGCCTGTATTTATTCTGAACCCTACACAATTTGGTTAGAATTTTATGTTATTGTCTTTCAAACAGTTTATTTTATTCTTTCATTCTTTCTGGCATGTGATAGTCATATGTCTCAGGTAGGCTTTCTGCTGTGATAAAATATCATGACCAAAAGCAAGTTGAAGAGGAAAGGGCTTATTTTATTTTACAACTCTTACTCAAGTCATAATCCATCACTAAGGGAAGTCAGGGTGGGAACTCAAGGCAGGAACCTGGAGGCAGGAACTGAAGCATAAGTCATAGAAGAGTGCTGCTTAATGGCTTGCCCCTCTTGACTTGCTCAGCCTGCTTTCTTTTATCATCCAAGTCCACGGCCTAAGAGTGGCCTTCTAGTATCAATCATTAAACTCTGTTGAGGTTCCCTCTTCCAAAATTACCCTGGATTATATAGGCTGACATAAAAACTAGCCAGTACATCAATTTTCACATATATTATGAAATGGAAAAACACTGTAAGACATTTAGTTATACAGAGAAATAATTCATTTGGAACATCTCATTTATGATTACCTAAAGTATCTGTGATTCATTTTCAAAATTTGTTCTGAACTAACATCTTAGATTCATAAAATTCTGAAATAATTTTGGTTTTTGTTTTCAAGAGAATTTTGAGATTGCTCACCAGGGAAGTCATGAAGCACTGGTGATTTCATGATGGGAATATTTTAATAATGCTTTGAAATTTTTAATGGTTTATGAGTCCCACCGGTTATTCCTATGTCAACACTGGTCACTGTCCTCAGGAGTCTGATCATTCTAACAGCATTCTCACATTTGTTGATATACACTGTTTGTATCATAACACTTCTATTTTTGTTAGCACAGAGTGAGACTGCCTTAGGGCCTTCCTTCACTGGCCATTTTCTCTACCTTCCTCTGAAGAGCAGGTAACTTGACTCAAAACCTCATCTCTGTCTTTCTTCCAGGAAAGAGAGTGACATCAGTGTTGGGTTCTTCAGCTCTTTGGCTGTTGTCTGCTACCCACTTTGGAGTCCTTAATTTATTTACAGTGTTCCGGGCATTCCCAGATAGGACCAGAATGTAAACACTATTTTTTAAATTACATCCCTATTTTTATTGATGTAAAAATTTTCCATTCAAGCAAACACTCCAAATGACATAATTAGAAATTACTTCTCTCCTACAATATAATGTTTTACTCTTGTGGTATCATTACTTTATAGGGAAATAAGGAATCATAAATATACACATCAAGTTGACTGCATATGTCAGCTATTTGGTTATTCATGATAACATGAAGACATTTAATGGGTAGAAACAACAAGTTTTTTCTCCTCTCTTGAAGACAGATGAATCTTGTGAGACTGCAGTCAAATCACTCATACAGTCATAACATGGGCTAAAATTGATACGATTTCTGAGCCTGAAATAAGGACCCTTAGCTAACAGGTGCAACTTGGGGTTTCTGCTAGAATTGTTTTAAGGGTTCTAATTAATAGCAAAAGCATCACTGTTTCAAGTTTGGGCCAACAATACTACCATAAAGGAAGTAATTTTAAAAAATTGCATAAACAAACAGGGACTGCTAACAGTAATCAAGTCGGGTGTGATGGCACAGGTTTGAATCAAGATGACAAGGAATTCAAGACACTAATATTTTTTATCATTTTTTATTTTAATTTTAAATAGCTTGTTTTACATGTCAATCCCAGTTCCCTCTCCCTCCCCTTCTCCCGCACTCCCCTTCCCCCCCTCCCACCCACCCTTTTGCCAAATTCTTCCACACAGGGGATATCTAGAGTCTGTCATTTTACTCTTGGTAGGCTCCAGGCACTCCCCTAAGAGTCCAGGCTGAGAGAGCATCTCTCTTTGTGCTATAGGCACACGAAGACAGTTTGTATACCAGGGATAGACACTGATCCACAGCTCAGGGCCCCATAGGTTGCCCAGGCCTTCTCACTGACACTCACATTTGGGGGGTCCAGATCAGTCCCATGCTGGCCTCCCCACTGTCGGTCTGGGGTCCAAGAGCTCTCTCCTGTTCAGATCAGCTGTCTCTGCTGGTTTTGCCAGCCCATTCTTTGCCAATTTGCTCATCACTCCTCTCTCTCTGTCACTGGGTTCCTTGGGTTCACTTCAGTAATTAATTGTGTGTTTGCCTCTGCTTCCATCAGTCACAGGATGAAGGCTCCCGGATGGTTATAGACATCAAGTTCATTATCAGGAATGGGCATTCGAGGTGGTCCCTACACTATTGCTTAGCTTGCCAATTGGTGTTAACCCTTTAGATCACTCGAAGTCACTCTGGTGCCTGATCTGTCTTCGATCCTATGATTCCCTCTTCCCCCTATTCTACCCCCACCCACTCAACTTCCTGTTCCCCCATGACCAACTCTCTTCCTCTTCACCCCCTCTCTTCTTCCCAGGTCCCACTCCCCCCACCCCTCGCCGTGTTCCCCATCCATTCAGAGGATCTTGTCTCCATCCTCTTCTCTTGGGTACTATGCATATATGCATATCTTTTAGGTTCTTTCCTGTTTTCCAGACTCTCTATATGTGGAAGTGCAGACTGGCACTATCCTGATCCATGTCTAAAATCCATATATGAGTGAGTACATACCATGTTTGTCTTTTTGCTACTGGGTTACCTCACTCAGGATGGTTTCTTCCAGTGCTATCCATTTCCCTGCGAATTTCAAGATTCCATTGTTTTTTTCTGCTGAGTAATACTCCATTGTGTAAATGTACCACATTTTCTCTATCCACTCTTCGGTTGAGGGGCATCTAGGTTGCTTCCAGGTTCTGGCTTTTACAAACAATGCTGCTATGAACATAGTGGAGCAGATGCCCTTGTTGTATGAACCTGCCTCATTTGGATAAATGCCTAAGAGTGGAATTGCTGGGTCTAGTGGTAGATTAATTCCCATTTTCCTGAGGAATCTCCATACTGATTTCCAAAGAGGCTGTATGAGTCTGCACTCCCACCAGCAGTGGAGGAGTGTTCCTCTCTCTCCACATCCTCTCCAGCATAAATTGTCTTCGGTGTTTTTGATTCTAGCCATTCTGACAGGAGTAAGATGGTATCTCAGAGTTGTTTTGATTTGCATTTCCCTGATGGCTAAGGATGTTGAGCACTTTCTTAAGTGTCTCTTGGCCATTTTAGCCTCCTCTACTGAGAATTCTCTATTTAGCTCTGTTCCCCACATTTTAAGTGGATCCTTTGGTGTTTTGGAGACTTGTTTCTTGAGTTCTTTGTAAATTTTGGAGATTAGCCATCTGTCAGATGTAGGGTTAGTGAATATCTTTTCCTATTCTGTGGCCTGCCTTTTTGTCTTGTTGACTGTGTCCTTTGCCTTACAGAAGCTTTTTAGTCTCAGTGCCTGTGCCACTGGTGTTATGTTTAGGAAGTGGTCTCCTGTACCAACTCGTTGAAGAGTATCTCCTACTTTCTCTTCTAAAAGTTTCAGTGTGGCTGGATTTATGTTGAGATCATTGATCCATTTGGACTTAAGTTTTGTACAAGGCGATAAACCTGGATCTATCTGCAGTCTTCTGCATACCAGTACTCAGTTATGCCAGCACCATTTGTTGAAGATGCTTTCTTTTTTCCATTGTACAGTTTTAGCTTCTTTGTCAAAAATCAAGTGTTCATAGGTGTGTGGGTTAAAATTAGGGCTTTCGATTCGGTTCCATTGGTCTACCTGCCTATTTTTGTGCCAATACCAAGCTGTTTTCAGGACTATAGCTCTATAATAGAGCTTGAAGTCAGGTATGGTGATGCCTCCTGAAGTTCCTTTATTGTATAGGGATGTTTTGGCTATCTTGGGCCTTTGGTTTTTCCATATAAAGTTGATTAATGTTCTTTCCAGGTCCTTGAAGAATTGTGATGGAATTTTGATAGGGATTGCATTGAATCTATAGACTGCTTTTGGCAAGATTGCCATTTTTATTATGTTGATCCTACCAATCCAAGAGCATGGGAGATCTTTCCATTTTCTGATATCTTCTTTGATTTCTTTCTTTAAAGACACAAAGTTCTTGATATACAGGTCTTTCACTTCCTTGGTTAACATTATCCCCAGATATTTGATGCTGTTTTTGGCTATTGTAAAAGGTGATGTTTCTCTGATTTCTTTCTCAGTCACTTCATCATCTGTATATAATAGGGCCACTGATGTTTTTGAGTTTACCTTGTATCCTGGCACACTGCTGAAGGTGTTTATCAGCTCTAGGAGTAACCTTGCAGAGTTTTTTGGGTCACTTATGTAAACTATCATATCATCTGCAAATAGTGAAAGTTTGACTTCTTCTTTTCCTATTTGTATCCCCTTGATCTCGTTTTGTTGTCTTATTGCTGTAGCTAGAACTTCAAGTACAATATTGAAGAGATATGGAGAGAGTGGACAGCCTTGTCTTGTTCCTGATTTTAGAGGAATTGCTTTGAGTTTCTCTCCATTTAGTTTGATGTTAGCTGTTGGTTTGCTGTATATTGCTTTTATTATATTCAGGTACGTTCCTGTTATCCCTGATCTCTCTAGGACCTTTATCATGAAGGGGTGCTGGATGTTGTCAAAGGCTTTTTCAGCATCTAGTGAGATGATCATGTGGTTTTTCTTTCGCAGATTGTTAATATGGTGGATTACATTGATAGATTTTCTAATGTTGAACCATCCCTGCATTCCTGGAATGAAGCCTACTTGATCATGGTGGATGATTTTTCTGATGTGTTCTTGAATCCAGTTTGCGAGTATTTTATTGAATATTTTTGCATCAATGTTCATGAGGGAAATTGGTCTATAATTCTCTTTCTTAGTTGTGTCTTTGTGTGGCTTGGGTATCAAGGTAATTGTAGCCTCGTAGAAAGAATTAGGCAGTAAGCCTCCTGCTTCTATTGTGTGGAATACTTTGAGGAGTATTGGAATTAGCTCTTGTTTGAATTTCTGGTAGAATTCTGCACTGAAGCCATCTGGGCCTGGGCTTTTTTTGTTTGGGAGACTTTTGATGACTGCTTCTATTTCATTAGGGGTTATAGGTCTGTTTAGATTGTTTATCTGTTCTTGATTTAGTTTTGATAAGTGATATCGATCCAGGAAATTGTCCATTTCCTTTAAATTTTCAAATTTTGTGGAGTACAGATTTTCAAAGTATGCCCTGATGATTCTCTTGATTTCCTCAGAGTCTGTTGTTATGTCCCCTTTTTCATCCCTGAATTTGTTAATTAGCATGCTCTCTCTCTGTCTTTTGGTTAGTTTGGACAGAGGTTTGTCTATTTTGTTGATTTTCTCAAAGAACCAACTCTTTGTTTCATTGATTCTTCTCAGTGTTTTCCTGGTTTCTACTTGATTGATTTCAGCCCTCAATTTGATTATTTCCTGGCGTCTGCTCCTCCTGGGGGAGTTTGCTTCTTTTTGTTCTAGAACATCCAGCTGTGCTATTAATTCTCTAGTATGACTGTTCTCCAGTTTTTTCATGTGGGCACTTAGTGCTATAAACTTTCCTCTCAGCACTGCTTTCAAAGTGTCCCATAAGTTTGTGTATGTTGTGTCTTCATTCTCATTGAAATCAAGGAAGTCTTTAATTTCTATTTTTATTTGTTCCTTTACCCAGGGATGTTGCAATTGTGCATTGTTCAATCTCCATGAGTTTGTAGGGTTTCTGCGATTTGTGTTATTGTTGAATTCTAATGTTAATGCATGGTGGTCTGATAAGATGCAGGAGGTTATTCCAATTTTTTTGTATCTGTGGAGATTTGCTATGTTTCCTATTATGTGGTCAATTTTAGAGAAGGTTCCATGTGGTGCCGAGAAGAAGGTATATCCCTTTGTATTTGGGTGGAATGTTCTATAGATGTCTGTTAAACCCAGTTGGGTCATGACTTCTATAAGTTCTTTTGTTTCTTTGTTAAGTTTCTGTCTGGAGGTCCTGTCTAGCGGTGAGAGCGGAGTGTTGAAGTCTCCTACTGTTAGTGTATGAGATTTTATGTGCATTTTGAGCTTTAGTAATGTTTCTTTCACGAATGTAGGTGCCTTTGTATTTGGGGCGTAGATGTTTAAAATTGAGACTTCGTCTTGATGTATTTTTCCTTTGATGAATATGAAGTGTCCTTCTTCATCTCTTTTGATTGATTTTAATTTGAAGTCTAATTTGTTAGATATTAGGATTGCTACACCCGCTTGTTTCTTGGGACCGTTTGATTGGAAGATCTTTTCCCAACCCTTTACTCTGAGATAACGTCTGTCTTTGATGTTGAGATGTGTTCCTTGTATGCAGCAGAAGGAAGGGTTCTGTCTTCGTATCCATTCTGCTAGTCTGTGTCTTTTTATAGGCAAGTTGAGGCCGTTGACATTGAGGGATATTAATGATCATTGATTGGTGATCCTTGTTTGCACTTGATTTATTGTTAGTGAAGTTATTTTGTGTAGTTTCTCCTCCCTTTTTCTTTTGGTGTTTTGTAAAGTGTGATTATATATTGCCTGTGTCTTTGTGAATGTAGTTATCTTCCTTGGCTCTAGGTTTTCCTTCAAGCATTTTCTGTAGAGCTGGATTCATGGATACGTATTGTTTAAATCTGGCTTTGTCATGGAATATTTTGTTTTCTCCATCTATGGTAATTGAGAGCTTTGCTGGATATAGTAGTCTGGGCTGGCATCCTTGTTCCCTTAGCATTTGTAGGACATCTGACCAGGATCTTCTGGCTTTCATCGTTTCCATTGAGAAGTCAGGTGTAATTAGGATAGTTCTGCCTTTATATGTTACTTGGCCTTTTTCTTTAGTTGCTCTTAATATTTTCTCTTTACTCTGTAGGTTTGATGTTTTGATTATTATATGGCAAGGTGACTTCTTTTTCTGGTCAAGCCTATTTGGTGTTCTGTAAGATTCTTGTACTTTCATAGGCATATCTTTCTTTAGGTTAGGGAAGTTTTCTTCTATGCTTTTGTTGAATATGTTTTCTGTACCTTTAAGTTGAATTTCCTCACTTTTTTCTATGCCTATTATTCTCAGTTTTGGCTTCTTCACGGTGTCCCATATTTCCTGGATATTTTGTGTCAAGGATTTTTGGTTTTGAGATTTTCTTTGGTTGACGACTCTATATCCTCTAATGAGTCTTCAACACCTGAGATTCTCTCTTCTATCTCTTGTATTCTGTTGGTGATACTTGCATCTGTAGTTCCAGATCGTTTCCCGAGCTTTTCTATTTCCAGCATCCCTTCATTCTGTGTTTTCTTTATCGTTTCTATTTCAGCTACCAATCCTTCAACTGTTTGAGCTGTTTCCTTAATTTTTTTTTGGTTGTTTTTTTCTTGTTGCTCTTTAGATTCTTTGAGAGATTTGTTTGTTTCTTGAATTTTTCCCCCATTTCATGGATTTTTTGTTTGTTTTTTCTTCTATTTCTTTAAGGGATTTCCTCATTTCTTCTTTGCAGGTCTCCATCATCTTCATGAAATAATTTTTAAGGTCTGTCTCCTCTTCTTCATCTATGTAGTGCTTTTCGGGTCTTGCTGGTGTTGGATCCCTGGATTCTGGTGGGGTCATGTTGGTGTTTCTATTCCTGAGTGATCTCTTATTCTGTCTTCTTCCCATCTCTTCTTCCAGTGGGTGCTGGTGAGGTCTTTCTGTCTCCACTGGTCTCCTTCCTTCCTGCAGCTGAAGCTGGGGATGCTGAAGCTGGACTCGCTGGGGTTGGGGTCTTGGAGGGGCTGATCTTTTTCCTGTGTAGGAAGACAGTAATTTTTAAATTTTCCTTTTCTGAAGTTCTTTCACACTCCTGAATAACTTTCGCTTATTTCTCAGGAGCATAGTATTTTTGTCTATTTAGATTCTCTATGCTGGTAGAACTGGAAAATGGCATCATCAAAAAATCCCAAGGTTAAATAAAAGTAGCACTATTTTATTAAGGATCCACTTTGTCTCACCTCCCTGAGCTCTTGATGAGTCACTCCCAAGAGCCAACTGTTATGTCTTTAAAGAACATGTTCTAGGAGATTGGTTGGGGTCTGGGGAGCCTGGTGGGGAAGGCGGAGAGGAGGGGGGAGGAGAGGGAGCTGGGTTGACATGTGAAGTAAGCTTGTTTCTAACTTAAATATAAAAAGAAAGAAAGAAAAAACATGTTCTAGGATTATTAAATGTCAAAAGACTTGATTCAATATTGATATTCCACCATCACCAATGTGAGACTACTAGATGATCTCTTTAAACCTCACTCTGCATTATTTTCCATTTTTTGTCTACCATTTTTAAAAAACACAAGTGTTATATTTTATTGTCAATGCTTCTTCAATGTAGTTTTCTCTTTAAAATGTATTTGATTTTCCTGTAAAATTTGTTTAAAAGTTTACTGATCTGAAAACTTCATTATCTCTTAATTTCATGTAATTTATCATTGGAAGCTTTTCAGGTTTTGCTGGTTTAAGAAATAAAATAATAACTGCTTTGCATTGTGTAGCTTTCCTCTTTGTTCCATCCTTTGCCACATAAGAATTCTAATTGGGTTCCACTGTCATTACTTTCAGGGACACTTGATAAAGAATCCTTCGGAGAGAAATGTTGCTATTGAAATAAGCCAGGCTTCTGGGGCTTTATCACTCCTGTTGTGGAGACGATGACTCTCTTGTTGCTATTGTTAGTCTTCAACATGCTTATTGAAGGCCGTTTCAGTTATCCTTGTTCATATATCGTTCTCCTTGTTCCCATTCAGCCCTCTAGAGCCTCCTCAGGCATCATTATGTCCATCCAAGCACTTCTTAGAAGAATTTATTTCTCAGCTCTCTCCCACTTTGAATTCTACTGTCCAGACAAAGTTTCCATCAGGATCTTACCAATTTTCTTATGTAACAACTATAGCTCTAGTCATTGAATCTTCTTAGCTTTGGGTAGGCCATTTAAGGCAGTCCTTCTAAACTTTAAGAAAAGTATATGGAGATCTGGAGGCACAGCTCAGCAGTTATGAACACTGGCTGTTCTTCCAGAAGACCAGGGTCTGATATCAAGTACCCACATGGCGGCTTACAACTGTCTGTAGATCCAGTTCCAGGGGATCCGAGGCCTTCTTCTAACCTCTGGGAGCACCACGCCAGCATGCTGTGCACAGGCATTCAAACAGACTAAACACCCATACACATTAAATAATAAGTAAATAAAGTGCAAAAAATGGTAAAACACCATATCCAATTTGGTGCCGATTTAACAATAACTCATAGCTTTACTTTGGGTTTTAGGGGTTTCAGGTTTTCTGTTTTTTATATAGTGATATAGTTTCTATCAAATTGAAATAAAAGAAATGAAAACATTTTTCCTCATATGTTAATCTGGAGTGCAAATCATTCTTTTGAAGCTTCTGATTCATATTTACCTTTTCTACAAGCTGATGTCTGAGATTTATAGTTCTCAGTTTGCTCTTTAGGTTCTCAGAATGTCTAAACACCTACACTATACTTTTCAATGCAATTTAAATAAACTTTTCTAATTATGTAATACTTATTAGAGGAGAAATCTCTGTGTAGATTGATCTTAGGGTCTTTATATTAAGTAGACCTATGTTAGAGTGCAGTGCCATATTTATATGTGTAAATACACTATATTATAGTTCAGAAAATTGATATAGTTTTCTAAATTCAAATTTCCATTTCTGTATATTATTGATAAAACACCACTTTATGAATCTGTAGTAAGCAGTGGGAGAACAACTGCTCCATATTTACTGTAGGGTAAACAATAGCAATCGTGTTATATCTAGACAAAAATATTTAGTTGAATGAGTTTGCATATTAATTGTCATAAAATTTCCTTGCATACTTCCATCCATCAGCATCCTTGAGTGAAAAGATATGTGTGAGTATCAGCCTTGTAAATAAAATTACTTAGCCTGAGAAACAGAAAAATGAGAGCATTTCCTCCTATGTTCTAAGTCCTTGACGTCTGAGGGTTGGGTTGACTGGATGAATATTTTGCTCAAAGAAGTTTATGCCAGCTGGTGGCATGTTATCTTTTGTCTTGTCTACACCCTGACCTTTCAGCTTTATAACTTCCAAATGTTTATGTAATGAGAACTGCCCTTTGAAAATTGACACAGTGATTAAAATTGAAAATGAGAGCCGAGACTGTTCTCTAATAAATAGGCTGAATCTGAGCATACATCTGTCCAGCAAAAACTCTCCTAAGCAAGCAGGCACACATTGCAATGCTTGTATTGAGAAAGTGAAGGTGACATTTATACCATTCGATAATTTTTTTCTCCATCTGTTTGTTCAATGCTGAGATGTAAGTTGGCAAATGTTATACTTGCATTGATCCTACACTCAGGCTATGTTTCCAACATGTAGCTTTGAGATGGATGCATCCAAGACTTGATGACACATGGTAATTCAGATGATGAGAAAACTTCCCTTCAAGGAAAGATCTGTGATTAAAGTGAGGCCCACCCTGCTCCAGAAGTACATCATCCTGACAGATCTTCTGGCTTACTCAAAGTTGGTATGGCAAGTTTTCCTGCTTTCCTCACTTCAATCATGTAACTTTCTTCTTACTTATATAGAAGTGACATGCAAATATTCAAAACTACCTTTCTAGATCACTAAAAGGAGCAAAAAGAAATCTCCAAGGCATGATGAAATACTCAAAGTACTTAAGCTTTTATACATTTTAGTGAACACTAAATCATAGGAAAGATTTAATAGCAACAAAATAATCTTTTTCATATATTTTTATTTAACTTTTTATGCATGTCACTTTCCTTCCCTTTCTCTCCCCTCCTCCCCCACCCCGCAATTCTCCCAACCTCTCACTCCCACTCCATCCCCCCTCTGCTTCCCAGGGAGGGCAAGGGCCTCCATGAGGGATTTTCAGGGTCTGTCACATCATCCCGGGAAGGGCCCATGTTCTTCCCCATGTGTCCAGGCTGAGAGAGTATCCCATGTGGTATGGATTTCCAGAGTCCTTCTGTATGCCAGGAATAAATACTGCTCCACTCTCCAAGGTCCCACAGATTGCCAAGGCCTCCTCTCTGTCTCCCAGGTTTGGTGGGAGGGTGTCTGGATCAGTCCCATGCTGTCCCCTCAGTCATCAGTCTGGGGTCCATGTGTTCCCTCTTGGTTAGGTCAGCTGCCTCTGTGGGTTTTGCCAGCCCGATCATAATTCCTTTGGTCATCACTCTGCTTTGCAACTGGGTTCCAGGAGATCAATTCGGTTCGCAGCTGTGGGTGTCTGCCTCTGCCTACATCAGCTACTGGATGAGAGTTCTAGGATGGCATATAATGTAGTCATCATTCTCATTATAATGGGAGGGCATTTAAGGAAGACTTAATGCGAGTTGGTGTCATTCTTGTAGATCTGTGAAGATCTCACTCCTCCAACTTAAACTGGCTCCCTCTTTTATGGTATCTCCCATCCTTTTCACTTCTATTTCCCTGGTTCAACCTTCCTGCTCTCCCATGTTCTCCTCTCCCCTCATCTTTTCTCCCTCTCTTTCTCCCATCTCCTTCTACCCTCCTCGTCTCCCCCCTCAATCCAATTAGGAGATCACATCTGCGAACTCTTCTCTGAGTTACCATGCATCTTTTGTAGGGTTCTCCCTGCACCCCAGACTCTCTGACGGTGGGACTGTGGGCTGGCAATGCCCTGCTCCATGTCTGAAATCCATGCATGAGCGAATACATACCATGCTTGTCTTTTTGTGACTGGGTTACCTCACTCAGAATGGTTTCTTCCACTGCCATCCATTTGCCTGTAAATTTCAAGATTCTATTTTTTTTTCTGCTGAGCAGTACTCCATTGGGTAAATGTACCACATTTTTTCTATCCACTTTTCAGTTGAGGGGCATCTAGGTTCTTTCCAGGTTCTGGCTATTACAAATAATACTGCTATGAACATAGTTGAGCAGATGTCCTTATTGTGTGAGGGTACATCTTTTAGGCATATGCCTAAGAATGGATTTGCTGGATCTTGTGGTAGACTGATTTCCATTTTCCTGAGGTGTCTCCATACTGATCTCCAAAGTGGCTGTACAAGTTTGCACTCCCACCAGCAGTGGAAGAGTCTACCCCTTTCTCTACATCCCCTCCAGTATAAACTGTCATTAGTGTTTTTGATTTTAGCCATTCTGATGGGAGTGAGATGGTATATCAGAGTTATTTTGATTTGCATTTTCCTAATGGCTAAAGATGTTGAGCACTTTCTCAAGTGTCTCTTGACCATTTTGGACTCCTCTATTGAGAATTCTATGTTTAGTTCTGTACCCCACTTGTTAATTGGATCCTGCAACAAAATAATCTTACTCAAAAATGAACAAAATGGGGGCTAGGGAGATGGCTCAGCAATTTAGATCACTTGCTGCTCTTCAGAGGACCCACGTTTGACTCCTATCCCCATGTTAGACAATTTACAACCACTTTTAACTCTAGCTCTTGGGGAAATTAGGCTCTCCTTTAACTTCTATAGGCACCTGCACCCATGTGGCTCACGTGCAATATCGTACACACATGTATACATACAACACACACACAGACACACACACACACACACACACACACACACCCTATAAATTGAAAAAGTCTTTGAAAATGACCAAAACGAAGTCACAGATAAGAGCAATAGGAGCAACAACTGTTTAAACTTTTCTCTTCATTCTCCCTGTATTCTAATGCCAGTGGCTTTTTTGTTCCTTAAACTTTCCAAGTCAATATCTTTTTTACAGTTTTCAGGTCCTTTAAAGTAGTTGGTTTCTCTCCATTCTCCATATTTTATATGATAGATTCATGGGTGTACTTGCATTGGCATTTTTTTTGTGGCATTTCTAATAGATAAAAAGCCACAGACTCTGTTCCTCTGATTCTTAAAATCTTTCTGCTCCCTGAAATGTTTATCCAATAGTAAGTGGCCAACCCCTGAAATCATATACAGATGGACTGAGTATATATATATATATATATATATATATATATATATATATATACATTTTGAGTAAGTTTATGGCTAATTAGCAAGGCCACAGTACTACTCCCTCTCATATTTCACAACAAGTTACCTTTTTTGATAAGAGGAATCTATGAATCATCTAATGGACAGATTTAAATTTCTTCAGTTTTATGGGGGAAATCTGAACCTTTCAATGTTATATTTTACTACCTTAACTGTTACTGTGTACAGGTGTGTTCTCTCTCCTGTGTAAAACTTTGGGATTAGCAAACATCTCTAACTAAATTATGAGAGATTGCTTGTGAAAACCAATATCTGATGATTTTCCTATATTGGATCCCAAAGATAAACATCTAGAATATATCCTTTCTGATTCCCCAGAGTTTGTTGCTTATAACATCATAGAATAACAAATAAAGAAAAATGAGAACATCCATTTGAAAGAGAGTACAATTTGAGAGAGTTCATGGGTAGGGTTAGGGGAAGGAAAGGGGGAATGATGTAATTATATTTTATAATTATATTTATGTTCAAAAAGCCAAAATATTATCAATAAACAACAAAATGAAAAAAAACCACTTGAATTTCCAAGCAATGATAATCATTCCCCATCATTCAGACATCTATAAAAATACTGGAAAAGTCTCCTGCACACATAAATGAATAATTATCAAAGATCAATACCTGCCACATGTGTTTTATGAAAAAAAGCAAACTACTAACATTTGGGAAATTGAGTCTCCAAACCTCCTACTTTTTTGGTGTTTAGTCTGTACATAGGGATTCCTGCAAGTGGCTGCTTGTGCTGAGTGTTTACACCCAAAGACTTTCCTTAGCAGCAACGAGAGTTGTTCAGCTCTACCTTCAGACAATTATTCTGTGTGTATTCATATTTATAAAGAAATATCTATGTACGTATAAGTGTATGGACATGCATGTGGAGACCTGATATGAAACTTGGGTGTTGCTCCTCAGGCACTGTTCACCTTGCTCTTGAGACAGGGCCTCTCCTTGGCTTGGAGCTGCGAAAGTGGGCTACGTTGGTTGATTAAAGTTTCAGGGATCCTCCTGTCTCTATCAACCCAGCACTAGGATGTTAAATACATTTTACCAGGCCTGCATTTATCATATGGGTTTCAGAGGCTGTACTCAGGCTCTTGTACATATAATGTAAACACCAAATGAACTACCTCTACATTATAACAATAGAAAATAGTATCTCATATCAAATAGTTAAATGCTGAAATTTATATTCCATACTACACACTGAACAAATATAGTTTCTTCCAAATCTCCAAATAATTTTCCTTTAAAGAATTGTATTGTGAAAACAAGAATGGTAAATTGATAATAAAAACTCAAACATCATGAACCTGTTATGAGATAAAAAGTATCTTTTCCTTATTTTGTTTCCTTATTCTCACTATCAAAATTGTCTTGTAAAGGCTTTGGAAAATTCCCACTATTTGACTTGGTCTTTCATTCTATAACTAAATCATGTTTTCTTTTGGAAATGTGTAGACTCTCTTAATTTTCTTGCTTAGTTGGACAATTGTTCCACAAAATCATTTTTTTCGGAAATTTTGTAGAGTCCCCAGCCCCTGTGAAAAGCTTCTGACCTTTAAAAGTGGTCCACGATGGGCAGTGGCCAGAACCTATGCAGATGGAGTGATGTGAGGGCAGGCCTTCTGTAGCTCCCTGTCACTCCGTGGTTCCCTTGCTGACTTAGCCTTCTTCATCTTGTGCCTCGTTCTTCCGCTGAGTTGTGAGGCCTATGATGGTTGCATCTCCACTGAGCATGTGCAGAGCTTTTGACCCTACTGATTATTCTCTTTTTGGCACAATATAATAACTGCTCAAATAGCATTTACTTGTACTAGGTATTCTAACACAGCTGCAGGTGACTTAAAGAATTTAGGCAGATTCACACAAGTTCTTTGTTATTTTTAAATTGTTTTTTAGATTTAAATTAGAAACAAGCTTGCTTCACATGCCAATCCCAGCTACCTCTCCCTCTCCTCCTCCCCTATCTTCCCCCAACTCCCCAACCTCCCTCCCCAATCCCAACTCCACTTTCCAGGAAGGGTGAGGCCCATCATGTGGGAATCTCCAAAGTCTGTTATATCCTCTGTCCTGGGGCAGCGCCTAAGCCCTCCCCGAAAGTTCTTTGTAACAATTAAACCATTTACATGCGAAAAAAATCATGGGACCCTGGAGACAGTCTTTGATAGATACTGGGAGACAACCTTATTCCACAGGAGAAATTACAGTTGATACAAGTTTACATGTGCAGAGAATAATGTGTGTAGGGTAAATGCCCCCCCAAAAATTACTATTTTATTTTTCACCAAGGATTTTTTCCTTACTTTTTTTATATAGTCGTGTTTTAAAGCTGCATACTTCTCTCCCTCACATGTCACAGTAAGTTATCTTTTTGATAAGAGGAATCCATGAATTGTCTAATGAACAGAGATGCAGACTTCTTCAGTTTTATGGGGAAAGCTGGACCTTTCAATGTTGTATTTTAGTGCCTATTAACAGTTAGTGAGTATACGTGTGTTTTCTCTACTGTGTAAAACTTTGGAATTAGCAAAACATCTTTAACTAAATAACGAGAGATTCCTTGTGAAAACAAATATCTGATGATTTTCTTTTATTGAATTCCAAAGATAAACTTTTAGAAGTGCATTAAATTCTATAATTTTTCCATGTCAACTTTAGAATTGCCCTGGTTTTATTGTTTGTTTGTTTGTTTTGTTTTGGGTTTTCGAGACTGGATTTCTCTGTATTGTTTTGGAGGCTGTCCTGGAACTTGCTCTGTAGACCAGGTTGGCCTTGAACTCACAGAGATCCACCTGCCTCTGCCTCCTGATTGCTGGGATTAAAGGCATGCACCACCAATGCCCAACAAACTGCCCTGTTTTAAAGTAAACTTGTTCTTACAGAACAAGAGATCACACATATACTTTTTCTGATTCCCCAAAGTTTGTTGCATATAAAATGATAGTTAATAATTTGAAGAATGTTCCCATGGCATTGTTAGTTAACTACCCCTTTATTTCACAGTCTTACGTGTTGGGGAAGTCTTGTGCATTTGCCAATAAAGCTCTGTCTGGCCTATAGGGAATCTAGATAGGAGGGACTAGGAATCCAGGAGAACTCTGGGAAGGAGAAACATAAGGGAGTCAAGATGTAATGCCATGGAGGTAGGAAGCCCGGAACTATTCTCCGGTAAGAGAAATACTTAGATTAACAATTATGGGGTAATTACTTAAGTCATAGCTAGCCAGTAAGAAACAAGCAAGGCCAACAGCTTCATAATTAATACAGCCTCCTGTGTGTTTATTTGGGACTGATGCGGATCTAGAACCAGGTGGGCGGAACGGCTTCTCTCAAAGAAAAAGCTTCCTTTTACACTTACGAAGCTCCAGAGAATATTAAATTGTGCAACTTTAATGCCTGGAGTTGGTTCTCGGGTAGACTCTCTTTTGATGACAGCACCTCAATCTTCCCTTAGCTTCAATAACCTGGACACTTTTCTAGGTACTGGGCACCCATTTTATAGAACATCTTGAAATCTGTCTTATGAGTACTCAGGCTGAGAACGAGGTCATGTATGTTAAGAAGATAATCAGAGATGCTATTTGTATAGTCATAACAGAAGTGACATTTTTATATTCATGATTTCTAGTGATATAGATTTCATTTTTTCTTTGTGATTGTGAAGGAGGGGACCAAGCTGATGCTTTAGGGAAGGAAGACCCAGAGGAACATGGCAGGTTTATGGAATAGGGAAAAACAAACCAAACTGGAGATTTAGTGACAGGAAATGTTTTAATGTATTTTATTTATAAATATTATGTAATGTACTGAATATCTATAATTAACAATATACAAATGAATTATTCAACAAATAACTAAATATATAATATATATGAAACAACATATAGTGTGTGTGTCTGTGTGTGTGTGTGTGTGTGTGTGTGTGCATGTGTGAAACCATGTAGGGCTACCAGTGGCTCAGTGGGTCCTCTTGCTACAAAGGTTGACGACATGACTTTGATTCTTGGAACCTGCAAGGTGGAATGAGGGAGCAGACGACTGTAGTTGTTCTCTGTCCTACATCCATGTGCAGTCATGTAGACACACACACACACACACACACACACACACACACACACACACTAAATACATAAATATCAACAAAGTTTAAACTATGTCTTTATACTTTCTACCCTTTCCTCATACAAATTCTTTCTACAAAAGAAAAGTCCCTGTCTATCTTTCTGTGCAAAATATTCACATTTCAGTATAGCCTATTATAAAAAGTTACTATTTTCACAATTATCTACATTCATATAAGTTATTGTTGTCACTGTTGTTTGCTAAGAGATGCAATTGGATTTATGTTGTTGATCAACATCCTTTATATCTTCCTGCCATGAAGTTATTGGTAAACTTCTTTCCTTCTACTATTTTGGTAACTTATTTTTACATTATAATCATTGCTTTTTAAAACTTATATATGTCAAATAAGATAAAGTTTGACTTCAGAATAAAATGAGGATCCAGTCTTAATTCATTTTTTTCTCTTATTCTCTTTTGTATCTAGTTTCTGTAACATTACCAAGGGAACCATCCATTGTTACTAAACTGCTACATGTTTATCACCTACCAAGACCTTCATATTGACTCCAATTCTAACTTTTCTGCTTCACTTACCTAACTATCCTTGAATCAATTCCAAGTACCATTAAGCTTTTATTTTTATCATCTCTCATACAAAAGCCGTGTGTTCCTTGGTTGTTTTTCAAAAATTTCTTGAAAATATTATTTGATATTTTAATAAGAAACTTTAAATCAGTTTGGCAAATCTAAATTATTTTGTTCATCTATTTGTAAGGATAAAGTCAACTCCCCATTTTAATTTACTGTTAGTCTGTAAATTAGAATATTTAATCCATAAGTTAGAATATTTAATGTTTCTATTCAAAACAAAGGTACATATTTCATCTCATTCTTTTATGGTCTTCTATAGTTTTTCTTTGCTTCTTTTACAAGTATGAAGCATGTATGAAAATAAAGTGAATAGATTTTCATTTATTTATCACCTTTCTCCAAAAAGAAAAAAGGAGCTTGTGGGTCTGCGGAAATGGCCTGCCGGTAGAGAGATTGCCATACAAGCCTGAGGACCTGAATTTGGATCCCCAGGATTCATGCAAAAAGCCTGCATGGAGATACATGCCTGTAATCTGTTTTTTTATTCTTTGCATTAAATGCATGTTATTTATTCTTATGCCTCTACTAGATTTCAATAGCAAAACCTACTGTTTCTTTGTGGGAAAATCTAATGCTCATATTAATTTTCATCACTAGATATGGGTTTAGTTAGGCTATTTCTTTGTACCTGAGGGAATTTTGAGGATTTATCTTTCACAGAATTATTATATATATGTAGTCCATTATACCATTCAATATGGCATTAATCGTTTGCAGTGACATGTCTCTTTATTGCCAATATTAATAATTTGTATCTTTCCCCTGTTTCTTGACTGAGCTTACAAGTTTATCCTTGAAAATAATGTTTTCATGAATAGTTTACTTTTCTCTGACTTAATATTATTTAAACAGGCTGGGCGGTGGTGGCGCACGCCTTTAATCCCAGCACTCGGGAGGCAGAGGCAGGCGGATCTCTGTGAGTTCGAGGTCAGGCTGGACTGACAGCCTCCAAAATAAAACCCTGTCTCGTAAAACCAAAAAAAATTATTTAAACATACTTTTTGCCAATTTTAAAAAACTCCTTTTGTTTTCCATTTTTACTGATCTATTATTCATTTTAATTTATTTTTATTTTCTACCCATGAAATGGATTGTTTGCTATGCAACAATCCAGAATTCATTAGGTATCCTAGCAGAATTAATATATGTCTTTATTTACTTAAGAAAAATGCAGAAATAAGATTGATCCTGACAATTATATGCTTTTTGTCCCTCACAATGTTGTTTTCTGAAAGCAAGAATAGTAAATTCATAGTTAAAAACTCAAATGTCATGAATATATTATATGAGATTAAAAATATCTCTTCCTTATTTTGTTTTCTTATCTTCACTATTTGTCTTGGAAAGTCTTTGGAAAATTCTCACTACTCTGATGTCTTTCATTTTATAACTAAATTATGTTTCCTTGAGAAATGTATATATTACTTATTTATTTATTTCCTTAGTTGTACAATTGACCCACAAGGTATTTTTTGAAAAGTTTGTAGAGTCCTCTGCCTGCAGCCAAAATAACCCAACCTTTACATGAGCTACATGATGAGCAGTGCACAGAGCCTATGCAGATGGAGTTATATGAGGCCAGGCCTTGTGTAGACATTAGTCTTCATTTCTTTTATTTAAAAAATTACATTTTTCAGAAGCAGAAATGTACTTTCATTTTGTCCTAGATTATTGTTCCATACAACACTTGCTCTTTCTTTGGAAGAGTGGTTGTGTGGTTTCTACATTTCTGTGTAAGACTTCCATATATATTTTACACTTCAGTCATTACCAGTCACCTGTTAAGCATTTAGTGTCATTATTTATTTACATATATTTAATATATTGATGGACTTATTTGTCTTTTTGACCTACAATCATGGCTTCAGTTTTGTAGTGTTTCTACTTTCAACATATCCCGGTCAATTTACATATTCCTTCTGTCTTCCTATTTTAATTTCATTGATTATTTTGGCTTGTTAATTTTTGAAGTTTTGCCATGTTCAATATTTATCAAAATTTAAAATTTAGATACCTTTTTACCCAAAATTCTGCTGCCATGAATTTATTCAATTAGTATACTTGCAATCTTCTGCTATAATGCATGCATAATGCTGTTCACTAAAATGTTTATAACATAAGCAAAACCAAACCAAAGCTCTTTATGAACAGAATCTTAAACTAGGTTTTTCAGCATGCTATTATGTAAGGGCATTAGATCTATATAGGCAGGAAAGGAAAACTGCCAAGATACATTCAGTGAAAAAGGTAAAGCACAGAAAATTATGTATTTTATTATGCTTTTTGTAAATTTTCATAAGAATCAATGGATAGAGATATATATATTTGTATACACTCATCATGTGCACTTCAAAAATAATGGAGAGCTCTTAGCTCTTTGACTTGTGGGAACTGTCACTAAAGGCAATATAATAATATATTTACTTGAATTTTATGAGAACAATCTAATTTTAAAAATATTTATCTATTTTAGGTATATGTGCATGTGCTTAAATGCATGTTTGTGTCCCACATGCATAAGGAGACCAATAAGGTCAGAGTAGATACCCTGAAACTGGAGTTACATATGGTAGTGTCCGAACTTGTGGTGCTTGGAGCAGAAACGGAGTGCTCTTCATGGCTTTCCAGCCCATATTATTTAAGTTTTGAAAAGTATTGAAAGATTTTTGAAAGCAGAAATCATGTACCTTTCTTAGTAATTTCCTGAATAAGGAAACACTCAGTAATATTAAAAAGGAAAGCATATACCGGATATATACTTAGGTCTGAGATAGAGTTGCTTCTGAGTAGTACCCATCTTTGAGTTGGGGTCATTCTGTTTAGAGATTGGATTGAAGTTATTATGCATAGCCAGTCAAATAAGTGTATGCACCTGAAGCTGCAACACAGCTATATTGCTTCAAAAAATATCCTTCCATACCCTGTACATCTTGTACTTCATCGTTAGTATCTTTTTTATAATTAGGTCTGAGTAGCTATGAAGAAAAATCCTGAAATGCTATATACTTTTCTTATTCTAATTTCAGACTCTGTGTTTTTAGTACCTTGCTTGTGATGACCTAGAGCAAAGACACAAGTCAGGCAACTCATGCAACAGGTATTAATTCTTCATGCTTCAAAAGGCTGGACACCCATTCTCCAAGTTTGAAAGCTTATTTCCTCTCGAGGCCTTTCTTCTTTTAACCTAGTCTGATTCCTGTGTCCTCAAACAGCCTTCACTCTGAATGCACGTTGTTGTCCTCTCTCTATTGTAAGGACATCAACCATCCTAGATTAGAGCCACACCCTTATGATCTCATTTAACCTAGTTACTCCCGATTGCCACATCTCCAAATGTAGTCATACTGGGAATGAGGAGTAAACTGTGGAAACCTCAGAGTCTATTTACTTACTGTTGATTCTGAGCAGCAGTGACAGCTGGCTGCAACCCAGGTTCTTCCTCTACTCTGGCACTCAGCTTCTGCTAGGACTATCTGGTTTACCTAGCCTCTCTTTTACTCATTTGTTGTTGTATTCTTGTAGTGTGCCACCTGCTGCAGATATCCTTTTGGTTGGGACAGTAATAGATTGAGCTCTTCTGACTGGTCTAATATAAGGCCACAGAAGATAAAACTAAAATAAGACTGCATGTTGTAAAAGATGAATTGGTTACAGGTAGCCTAAAAAACATTTCTTATTGTGGTACAATTTATACTGGATTTGGAACCTCTCTTCCATATTTTGGAGTTGTTCTTTATCCTTCTACATTTTTTGAAGTAGGAGTTTTCACATTCCTTTTTATTTTTTTGGGTGTTTAAGAGAGGAGTGGGATGAAGTTCCTTTATTTTACCATAATCTTTAACACTAGATAAATTAGTGTTAATGGTTATTATTGATATTATTAAGATTCTAAAGATATAATTCTGTACATTAAATGTTGTTATATACTTATATAATTTTTATCTTTATTCAAAATGGTTTCATTATTAGATGCAATAATAATCACAATATTTTAAAATAATCAATTTTTTGAGATACAACATAGTTATGTTATTCTCCATTCCCTTTTCTTTCCAAACCCTGCATGTGTCCCTCCTATTTTGTTTTATTTCAAATTCATGACCTTCTTTTCTTTAATTGTTACCCTCTATCTCTCCATCCACATCTATCTATCTATCTATCTATCTATCTATCTATGTGCTCTTAATACATAAACACAACCTGTTCAGTCTGTATAACGCTACTTGCATATATATATTTTCAAGACTTGCAGACTTTTTCAAAATGTGGTAGATCATACCTGATTCAGGAAATGTAGTCATCCATCTAGGACTAGTAAAGTTATGGATTTTAGAGGAGATCATACAATGGTTATTTTACTAAGCCAGCATAATCCCTTACTGCATTCAAAGTATTTGTTCCTACACCTACAGGTAAGTGTAGTTCTCACTCTTCATCATAGTCACTTCTCTTTGCAATAAGTGGAAACCATTATTTTTTTTTTGCCAGCAATTGCTGAGCTCTTGTACTGTGTCAACTATTACAGTGCCTAATAGGGTAACCTAACTTACCATTCATAATAACAGAGAGAGAGAGAGAGAGAGAGAGAGAGAGAGAGAGAGAGAGAGAGAGAGAACTTATTCTTTTGCAAAGGAACACAAACATTAAAGCAGTTGTTAAATACCTCTTTCTGTTGCTCATTCACAGATGTTATATAATGGATAGTGTCTTTGCAGAAAAAGTAACAAATTCAATCAAAGGAATAAATATGAAAACAAGAGAAGTAGTAACAAAACACTATAATAATTGCTATACTTCTGTTTAATTGATTTCTCTGTTCCTAACAATATCAATACAACGAAGCAAAGTCCTCTTTTACTTGAACTCATGACAAACATAGCTCAGTCATGGTCACTTGTATATATTTCCACTGAAGAAAGCAACATATTGCCTGGGTCATGAATTATGAGTTGCCTATTTATTTAATAGTCATTTCCTTCTTTATCCACACAGAAAAATGAAGGCATGGAAATGCTTGGTTTACACTAATGTAGCCAATACTGATTGATGGTGCATTCTCTCCATGCCCAAATATCTACTAGCATGAAGAAAATAAATTTGGATTACCTGCGACTGAACACTCAAAAATGACTTTATAACCCTGTGCTGGATAATTAAAAACACCCTTGGATCAGGTTTAATTCAAATACAAATCCAATGATGATTGGAATCGAACTCTGGCCCAAAGCATGACAGAAATATTCCAAGCTTTAGTTAATGACAGGAGCAAATGGAGACTTCCACATACATGCATTGACTGAATCAATGATTCAAAATGATGCCATTACAATGTTTAAAAATAAGTTACAATTATAAATGTAACCATGACTATTTTGTAGTCAATAAATGATTCAATTAGTAATAACAATTTAAAATAAATCTTGTTAGCCAAGGTCTTTTATCTCATGCAATATTAGCATGCTACTAGTACTTAGTGGTAGCTAAAGAACTTCTTGACTTGCATAGAAAGTTTATATTTGATGTAAATATATCAGAAAATGAAGTATTTTATTCATTAAAAAATCAGTTAGTTGTGCTGGTCAGTTTTATGTCAATTTGACCCAAGATATGGTCATGTAGGAAGAGGGAGAGTCAGCTGAGGATTTTGAGTTTGTACTTGTTACTCTGTGTGTCTCTGTGTGTGTATGGATGTGCATACTGAAAGGAGAAGACTCACCTTTGAGAGTTTAGAAGTCAACATCTTGTGTATTCCTTTATTGCTCATTATTCTGTATTTTTCCCTTTCTTAATTTAAATTAGAAACAAGCTTGTTTTACATGTCAATCCCAGTTCCCTGTCCCTCCCCTCTTCCCCTGCTTCCTACCAATCCCCTATCCTATCCCTTTTCTGTTCCCCAGGGAGGGTGAGTCCTTCCATGCAGGATCTTCCACGTCTGTCATTCATTTGGAGCAGGGCCTAGGCCCTCACTGGTGTTTCTAGGCTGAGAGAGTACAGTCCAAATAGATTAAAGACTTAAACATAAATCCAACCACACTGAACCTCTTAGAAGAGAAAGTGGGAAGTACCCTTGAACAAATTGGTACAGGAGACCGCTTCCTGAACGTAACACCAGTAGCATAGACACCAAGATCAACAATTAATAAATGGGACCTCCTGAAACTGAGAAGCTTCTGTAAGGTGAAGGACACAATCAACAAGACAAAACGGCAGCCCACAGAATGGAAAAAGATATTCATTAACCCTACATCTGACAGAGGGCTGATTTCCAAAATATACAAAGAACTCAAGGAGCTAGTCACAAAACACCAAATAATCCATTTTAAAAATGGAGTACACAACTAAATAGAGAATTCTCAACAGAGGAATCTAAAATGGCTGAAAGACACTTAGGAGAGTGCTCAACATCCTTAGCCATCAGTGAAATGCAAAATCAAAGCAAAAAACAAAAAAGTACCATCTTACTTTTGTCAGAAGGGATAAAATCGAAAAATACCAATGCCAGTTTATGCGGGAGAGGATGTGGAGAAAGGGTAGCACTCCTCCACTGCTGGTGGGAGTACCAACTCCTACAGCCACTTTGGAAATCAGTTTGACAGTTCAACAGGAAAATGGAAATCAGTCTACCACAAGATCCAGCAATTCTACTCTTATGCACATACCCAAAAGATGCACAGTCATACAACAAGGATATCTGTTCAACCATGTTCATAACACATTATTTGAATTAGCCAGAACCTGAAAGCAACCTAGATGCCCCTCAAGTGAAGAATGAATATAGAAAATGTGGTACATTTACACAATGGAGTACTAAGAGGAAAAAACAATGGAATCTTGAAATTCTCAGGCAAATGGATAGAACTAGAAGAAACCATCCTGAGTGAAGTAACCCAGTCACAAAAAGATAAACATGGTATGTATTCACACATAAATGGATTTTATACATAGAGCAGAATTACCAGCCTGCAATCCACACTGCCAGAGAAGCTAGGAAACAAGGAAGACCCTAAGAGAGACATACATTCTCCCTTGGAGAAGAGGAATGGGACAACATCTCCTGAGCTAAATGGGAACATGGAGGGAGAAGAGAGGATGTTAAAAGAAAGAGAATGGGAGAAGAGGAGGGAAAAGGAAGAGATTAGGGAACAGGAATATTGAGTCGGTGAAGAATAGAGGAGAGCAAGAAAAGAGATACCATAATAGAGGGAGCCATTATAGATTTAAAGAGAAATTTGGCACTAGGGAAATTTCCAGAGATCTACAATCTAACAATGTAAGTGATAGTGGAGAGACCACCTTAAATGCCCTTCCCTGATAATGAGATTGACAACTACCTTATTCTATGTTTTGTGACAGGGAGTCTTACTGAGCCCAAAGCTCACATTCCAGCCAGAGTGATGGGATAAAGAGCAAAACCCAGGATCTGCTTCTTGTTGCCTTCCTCGTGGTAGCGTTACAGATACCTACCACTTCACCAGGTTTTATGTGGACCCTGAGGATTAGATTCCATGCTCTCATACTTGAGTAGCAGGCATTGTACCTACTGTGTTATCTCTCCAGGCCTTCAAATAACAATTTGGGGAAATCAAACTTTGTAATATAATATAGCCCAGATAAACTGATTTTAAACCTCCAGAGGAATGGCAGTAGGAAAACAGCAATGTCTTTGTTTTCTGTGATGAAAGCCATCATATTTGTATGAGTAGAGCAACTTGGTATGTACAGTGAAAACCCAATTGATAGCCTTTTTTTTGTTTTTTTCGAGACAGGGTTTCTCTGTGGCTTTGGAGGCTGTCCTGGAACTCCCTTGGTAGTCCAGGCTGGTCTCGAACTCACAGAGATCTGCCTGCCTCTGCCTCCTGAGTGCTGGGATTAAAGGCGTGTGCCACCACCACCTTACACCTGATCTGAAGTGTTTCAGGTGGCAGTCACTGCCATTTCACAGCATCCAGGCATGTGCAGCTCAAAGTGCACACACATCTTCAGAATCGATGCCCCACGAAGGCTTAGCAGTGCAATGTGGTGAGGGGGTTGAAACCCGTAACACCTCTGACATATTTTGCATCTGACCCTGAATTGAATTTTGATTTCTGGACATTCCTTTTCTTTTTTGATTTATTTCAAGACAGGCTTTCTTTATGTGGGTTTGTAGACCAGGCTGTCTTAAACTCACAGAGATCTGCCTACCTGTGCCTCACGGGTGCTGGGACTAAAGGCTCTCCTACTCTTATGACCTCAGGGCTGGCTCACCCACCTGCTTCAGGCAAATGATGGGTAGAGTACTATCTTTTTTAATTGACTTGAATATATACTTCTGTGTAATTATATAGTGGGTTTTGTTTTGCATATGCACAGGGTGTGTGAAGGATTTCTGTTTACCCTAGCAATGAGAACCTCTTGAAGCGCTTGCCAATGAGCATCACAAGTAATGGGGCAGCAACTAAAACTTACAGAATTTAAAAGCCTTTCCAAAACACATAACACAGAAAATGGAACACAGTGAGCTCTCAACACAGATCAGTTCACTGCTAATGTCAGTGCATCAGTTGCTGTTAACAGTTCTTCCAGAAGACTGTGAAGTCTGGAGAGTCCTAACAATTGTTCCAATGCCATGGCTATGGGAATCATCACCGGCACAGCTGTTTCTAGGCTGCATTCCATCTTGTTCTAACATCTAGAATGAGAGGGTGTCCAGAGAGTACTTCATGAGCACACTGCCCAACTGCAGACAGGGGAGGAATTCTGCTACAGACTAGAACATGAGCAATATTGTAAACAAGAATATAATCATGCAACCTGTTCACTTTCATGTGAATCACAACAAGTATGTGTGATTCACATAGTAGAGGTCAAAGGACTGAGTTTCAACAACATTGCTGCTGACTAGGTCCCAAGAAACAACAACATCTGCACTCTGGAGTTAATCTGCTGAGATTGGCAAATGTCAGTTTTCCAAAACTCAATAATTTACAGGAGTCCTGTTCACAAGTGGAAATGTACCCTTCAGGTCCTCAATAAATAGTGAACTGCTGGCTGACTGACAGATAAACACTCCAATAAACACACAAACACTCCTAGTCAATGGGTGCCATATATTTCAAAAGACAGTATCATGTCTACATGTGTAAACTAGAGATTAAATATATGAAAAAATAACAAAAAATGAAATAGTGAAGACATTTTTAAAGCTGTGAATTCCTTGAATGGCAATTGCAGGTACAGACCAAAATTACTGCGGTGTGTTAGAAATGTGAGTTCTATTGAGTAACTTTACTCCACAAAATGAGTGTTCTTCCAAGACTAAAAGAAAGCTTCTTTTTAGAATTTCAATCTTTAACTGACTGATTAATTGATAAATAATGAAAACAGTGACCTTGTCTATAATACATTTCTCAAATGTGAAATATGTAAACACACATCTCAAATAAAATTAAGGATATGGAGAAGACAGGACCAAGCCATGAGAGGTAATCCATGCCCAGCACTGCCTGGATGGCCAGTACTCTGAAACTGGATGGCTCAGGAATCTTGGTAAAATCAAACATGACTGACAAAAAAAAGCCAGTGAAATGACTGCTATAATATGCTGCTATATTCATAGACCAGTGTCTAGCCCAGTGTCATCAGAGAAGCTTGTTCTAGCAGCTGGTGGGAGCAGATGCAGAGACCACTGCCAAGCATTAGATGGAGCTTGGGAATCCAGAAGAAGAGAGGAAGGACTGGAGCAGGAGCGGTTGAGAACACCAGGAGGACACCGCACACAGAATCAACTAAACTGGGCTTATAGGACTTCACAGATACTGACGCAGTAAATTATGGAGCCTGCACAGGCCTGCACTAGGTCTTCTGCATACATACTGTAGTTGTTTAGCTCAGCGTTTTTGTGGGACTCCTAAGAGCCGGAGTGAGGGTGTTTCTGACTCTTTTGCCTGCTTTTTATGAGACCCTTTTCTGTTGACTGGCTTGCCTCATCCAGCCTTGATATGAGGGTTATGCCTAGTCTTGTTGTATATTTTTATGCCATGCTTTGTCAGTATCATTGCGTGGCCTGTTCTTTCCTGAAGGGAAATGAAGGAGCAGTGTAATGGGGAGTGTGTGTGGGTGGGGAGTAGGAGGAGGCGAGGGAGGAGAGGGAGGGGAGGGAAGGAGAGAAAACTTCAGTTGGGATGTATTGTATGACAGAAGAATAAAGAAAAAGAGAAAAAAAGTTGCTTGAGTATAAATTCAACCCCTGGTCTTAAACATCCTAAAAATGCGTCGGTTGTCTTTATCCAAATCAATGAGAATATCCATAACAACTGAAATACAGCAACATTTTGATTACTGATTGTTGGACTAGTACTTAATAACTTCATGAATTGATGTAAGTATATCAAGTTTATTTTATCCTCTCAATAGTTCATTCCATAACTGCAGTAAACAAAATATTTGTAAGTATATGACACCTGGTGTAATGCTAGGTACTTAACAAGCCTCTATAGTTCTGGTTCCCTGGAAATCATTAACAATAAGCTTGCTGGCAACTTCTCCATCATCAATGCTCTATTTAGCATCATCTCTCTAAAGACTGAGAGGCAGGGAGAAATTAATTTGTGATATTTTAATATTTTTATTCATGTGTATATGGGTATGTATGTGCATCTGTGTACAGGTGTCCTCATAGCTAGAAGAGGACATAGGATCTACTGGAGCTGAAGTTACAAGCAATTGTAAGTCACCTGAAGTGGATGCTGATAACCAAACGGGGTCCCCTGTCAGCAAGTGCTCATAACAGATTCACTATTTTTCCTTTCCCACAAGGAGGGATTTTGATTGTGGTCCTGAATTTAGGAACGATCCAGGTGAATACAACCCAGAAAGACAAATATGATATATATTTACTTATAAGTGGATATTAGCTATTAAATAAATGATATACAAGCTATAATCCACAGATTCAGAGAGGCTAAGTAAAAAGGAGGGGAAGCATTGATCTCCATGGGAAGGGGAAATAGAATAAATTCTGTGGGTTAACTGAAGGCAGGTAGGAACAGGAGTGGGAAGGATCAGGTATGTGTTTTAGGTAGGGATGGAAGGAGAGTTCAGAGAGAGAAAGCTGGAACTGGGGAGGCTGTTAAGGGGCAGTGAGGAAACCTAGTGCAAGGGAAAGTTCTTGAAATGTATGAGGCTGACCCTAGTGAGAACTCCTAGTAATTGAGGATACAGAGTGTGAACTGGCCATATTTTACCAGGCAAGGCTGCCAGTAATGGGAATGGATTACATTCCGTTGAGTTGCTGACCAAAGAGGTTCTGTGGATATCCATAAACAACCCAGACAGATGCTAGGATGGAAGGTCACCCTCTGAAAACTGGCAGCAGGGACTCCATTGCCGAAGACAACTTCTCAACTTATTGAATGTAGAGAGGTGGAGCTGGTATGGGCTTGGAGCCTTCACCTCCACATTCTAGTCTGTTGACAGAGAAGGTACTCCTCTGGTTATGGAAAGAGAAGCCTGAACACCAACCCAGCCACAAACCCTCCACCTACAATCTGTCCGCCTTGCAAGACAAGCTAGTGCAACGGCAGTGCAGAACTTGTGGGACTGGCCACCCAATCCCTGATATAACTTGAGGCCCATCTTAACACTGCTTGAATGGCAAAGAATCTGAGACTGGTAGAATCCAACATAACTGGTTAAAATGCATGAATACTCATAGATCTGTGCCTTGTCCAGTCATCATCAGAGGGGCTTCCCCCAGCAGCAGATGCTAGCCAATGCAGGGACCCACAACCAGACGTTATGCAGAGAGAGTATAAATTGGAGATCCCCATCTGGTCCCCAACTTGGAGAATGAGGAATCCCTCAGAAGACAGGGAGGAGAGACAGTATGAGTCAGAGGGGATGAAGAACACCAAGAGAACATGGCCCACTGGACAAAGGTTTCACATGAACTCACAGAGACTGAAATGGCAAGCACAGGGGCTGCTTGGGTCTGCACCAGGTCCTCCGTGTGTATGTTATGGCTTTCAGACTTGTGTTTTTGCGGGACTCCTCACAGCAGGATCAGGTGTGTTTCTGACTCTTTTGTCTGCTTTTGAGACTCTTTCCCTCTTACTCGGTTGCCTTTTCCAGTCTTGATAAGATGGCTTTCTCCTTATCCTATTGTGTCTTGTTTTGTGTTGTTTGGCTTCTGTTTCTTGGAGATGTACGGGTTCTTTTCTGAAGAGGAAATTGGGAGGGGATTGGATCTGGGACAGAGGGCAGGTGGGGGGATGACTAGGAATAGAGGAAAGGAGGGGAAGCTGTTAGGATGCATTATATGAGGGCAGAATCTCTTTTCAATAATAAATAAAGGAATGCTGAAAATATACATATTAACAAAGAATAGAGACTTGGAAAATTTTAAAAACATAAATATTTATATACATAAATGAAAAAGAAAGAAAGATCCAGAACTGCCCCAGTGATCAGAGGAAGGAAGGACAGCTCTACTCCCTCTGGTGGTACACGGAACACAGGAAGTGTTCACAATCCTGATGATTTAAGGGAGAAAGCTAAGATCACAAAACTTCCACTAACTCATCTTACGGACAAATTAATGGAGGGTTAAGTGAAGACCAAGCTCCAAATGAAGACAAGATTCAAACTCTTTGAATAAATCACTGTAACAGCTTCTTACCTGTCCCACCTGATGCCACATCATGCTTTCCAGGTCAAAAACAGCCGCCTAGGGCTGGAAGATGTTCCCAGTAAAGTACTTGCTGGGTCAACATGAGAATCTGAGTTGGATCCCTACCCTAGCACAATCCAGAGACCTCTGACCCCTGAATTCATATATATATATATATATATACATATATATACATATATATGTATATATATATGTCATATATATGTCACTGTGTGCACAGAGAACATGCATATATCTATACCACTCCTCCCCCAAATGCAGAGAGAAAGTATCAGTTGGGGTAATGATATTAAATCTTCAAATGTAAAAATATGATCTTCCCTGCTACAAGTCATTAAAGGGTTACTGGATCCCATTACAGTGGCCACCTGAATGTAAGGAATTGCTACAGATTTTGTTAATCCTGTTTATAGATTAGGACAGAAGAATCCTACAGATTAGTTAAGGCATGTTTCAAAACCAGAAGGGAATTCCTTCTATGGTTAATTTGTATGTTCAGAGACTTGTAAACACACAATCATCTTGTTTCTTTAAGATGAAAATTATCAGGGAAGACTCAGAGCCAGTGAGATTTGTGTTTTTCAGACTTTAAATGGAGACACAGAGGAAAAGCTCCACAAAGCAGGTTCCTGATATTGCAGATGATAGTAAAGTCAGAAGAACAGTAAATAATAAAGAATGCCACAGTCAGAACAGAAGGTGGAACACTTAAGGACAGAGGCTAAAAGATGCCAAAAGCCAGAAATCAATGCAGACAAATATAGACTACAGAATTCTGAAAAGGAAGGAAAGAAGTAATGGCATGTAAGCCAAATAAAGACAGCTGCAGCCTGGTATTGGAAGGATAATCATGATCTACAGAAAACAAGTTTCCAAAGGGTACAAAGCCTTGTGTATCTCCTTAATGATGAAGGCAGGAAGAATGATTGGCCTCTGAAATATAATAGCAATCAACATGCAAAGGAGAGGTTTTCAGGTGCCATCAAAGAAAATAACCATATCTCTGGAGTGCATTTCTGTTGTTACTGACCAGGTTCATGTCTGGAAAAGCACAGGTAGCCAATAAGAGACCAGGAACAACTGTAATGGTAATAAAAACTAAAAATCTACTTTCCTTAACCATTTTTGATGAAACAGTGTTGCAACAGGCTGTAAAACAGATATTACATTAAAGTGTTTCACTATCAGTGGTAACTTTGTAGCTAAAAAGAAAGGGAATTGGTCTGTGAAATTATACACATCTCTCTCAAAATACTGAATTGCAAAATTAGGCAAACTGTGTCTAGTGTCCTGTGGTGATCTGAGTGAGAATTTTCTCCATAGGATTAGATGTTTTAATACTTGGTCCTCACCTGCTGGTTTGGTTTGGGTAGAGTTAGGAGACATAGCCCAACACCATTCCAAGTTTGTTCTCCCTGCTTCTTGCTTATAGTTCAAGAAGTGAGCCCCCAGTTTCAATTCTGCCACCATGTAACGATAAACACAAGCAAGATCTTTCTTCTATAGGCTGCCTTGGTCATGGTGCTTTATCGTAGCAACAGAAAAGTTGCTGAATGCATCTTTCTCACCTTTCTTCTCAAAGGTGGTTGATTGAACAAATATTTATGTTTCTTTTCAGTAATTCACCAGTTTTTCCCAACATAAATGGTCCTCAAAATAGTTATTCTAGTTTTTATTCCAAGTATTATTAAATATTTCTGGTTATTTTCAAAGCAAAGATTCATTTATATTCTGGAAATTAGAAAACTTAATTTTAAAAGATCAATAAACAATAACAGTCATACAAAACTATTACCCTGTTCCTTGTATACATGCATTTTGTATGTTTTATCACAACTTTATGGGGGTAATCCTATAAATAATCCTGTCTGCAGAAGAGTAGATTGAGGCTTGAAGAGACCAAGATGACTGGGATGGTTAAGGACAGAGTATATAAATCTATAGTTCCACTCAGATTCCATGCCTTGCTGTTCTCTAGGATCAGGAAACAGGGCTTCTTTCCCTCACAACAGCATCATATTCCTGAATAGCATGCCACATCAAAGAATTCAAAAACAGCAGTGTATCTTGTGGTTCCCAATTGAGAGAGAGAAGCTGCCCACATCTTTGGAGAGAAGCGGTATTCCATCTCTCCTTCTTGTTTGTTTAATGAAATGAGATGATATACAAGGCTTCATGAACAACTTGTCTTTATAAGAGTAGGTTCAAAGCCAGGCATGGTAATTCACACCTATAATTCCAGTGCTAGGAAGGCTCAGGCAGGAGGACTGCAAGTTTAAGATCAGCCTAGGCTGCAGAGGAAAATCTGCTTTAAATAAAAATCAACCAACTAACCAAACAAAAGAACAGACCTTCAAAAAGAGAAGATGTTCAATATATAGCCTGCTGGCTGTCAGTTTCAAATTTTCCAAACTGAAAATTAATCAATGTGGCTTTTATTTTCTATTTCAATGTCTCAACAAGACCTAACAGAAGATCAGCACTCATCTTTGTCTTAACTTCTGGAGAAGACTATAGTGAGGACATCTTAACATTTTGTCTATGAAAAAAGCCACATCCAACTTTATACAGTTGTCACCAGCAAAACCATACAATATTCATTGCCATTAGGGAGAAAAATGAGAAATGAGAACACAATTACTAAAGGCATGACACCTTAATTAAAGGGACCCTGTACAGAAAGACAAATAAGATGTAGGCAAATGTCAACATCATAGGAGTGGGTCCTTTAATTAGACCCTCCTTTCATTCCATCCCAGCATAAGACAAAACTCAATTGCCACTCCCCTTCCTAGGTACTAAGTACCTTAGAATAAAAAGTGTGTCCTGGAGAAAAAATACAGGGTTATAATAGTTCAGATATTGAAGCAAACAGACTATCATTTTCTTATAACAAATGGAATAAAGATATGTGGGTGACAGCGAGGAAGTGTGGAGGTGCCGCTTTATCACCTCCCTGGCTATGCTTCTATGAAGCATTCATGTCCATTCCAGCCCCGGGGCCATCATTAGTCCTTGCACATGGAAGCAATGAAGGTGTCTCTTAAAGTAAATCATTGGAGTATTTTTATAATCTCATATAAAATTCTCTAATATTTTCTTCTAAGTTTTCCAGGTTTGGAGTTTTAATCTTTTATTATTTACAGTGTGCAGCAGTTTGAAGGAGCAAGTTGGGAAGCTCTGAATAAACACCCAGATGGAAAAAAATCAGCATCAAGCAATGCTCTATGAAAACAAATGAAGTCTTTCTTTATCTTGTTCTCATTGTTCTATCTCCTACTGCATGTGGTTCTATGAACTTTTACCATTGATCAATAAAATTATCATAAACAGTCTTCAGAGTTTCTTTGTTTAAAAAGCCTGTACATATAGCATTTTCAACTATCAGAAAGACCTTGGGCATCTATTACAATGGAACAGATTTTCATATTTTTAAGAAAGATATTAAGATGAGAAAATGGTGTAAAAAGGAAAGAAAGAAAAACCTTAACTAACATAATCTGCTTCAGATTCCGATTTGACCATTAAGAATAGACATTAGTAAGACTAGTGAACGAAAAATATCCTGCTTAATTATCAATGAGAATTTGATAAAAATCACATGCTCTGATTCACCGTTGTATTATTTATTAGAATACAGTTTAGGGGGAAGATACATTGTTTTGATTTCATTTTGGAAAGTCTCAAGTTTCTGTGCTGATCTGTACTATTAATTAGATCTTATTTGAATCAAGACTCAGATCTGGGCTCAGAACACATTGGTCCACTAAAGGTCTGACTCTTATCTAAAGACAGTAAGTGTGAGTCAGGTGCATCAAGAATCAGTAAAAAGGTGCAGTCCTGAAGATGCCATTGAATCTGTGTCCTTGTGTATTCATGGCTTCAGAAGTCCAGCACACACAAGAAAAAATCAGGCAGTGTGCAAAACAACATGGGGATGAAGAGGGAAGGAAATGATTACTGTGCCTGAGTGATTAGTATTGAATCAAATATAGAAATGGTCTTTGCTGCATTTTAAACTCGAGTTTGCCACATTTGTTTCTGTGTTAGTATCAGTTACTTTTTTCTCAAGATAAGTACTGTTTGTGCTTCTCAGGGACTGTGATTTTTAAAAGGCATCATGCCTATTATGGATGCTGCATGCCATTTGGATCTTCAGTTTATTTGTGGCTCAGCCAGAACTCTGCAAAGTGGACTGCTTGTCCTCTCATTAGTCTCTTCAAGGGAGCTTTCTGCTCTGTTATGTTCTCCTAGAACATTTCATTCTCTCAAAGATATGGCACAGACGAATTCTTCCTCCCTCACTTCCCCAGGCTTTAAAACACTCTAAAGATTTCTAAGACAAAAAGATGTTAAAAATTATATTATTATAACTGGTTCATGTTTTAAAAATATACCTCGAACTTCCATGCTTTTAGTTTGGAAATTAAAAAAAGTATTATGGAATGTGACTTCACAAATACACAACCCAAACTTTAAGTGCATTAATTATTTAAATATATGTATGGAAACAAATTCTATTGTACAGATGTCTAGGAACTTGGGATGCTTCTTGGGAAACCACAGCTTTCAAACCTTTCCTTATATATATTTCATCCCGAAAGCACTAATGCTGGTTTTTAAGAAGTACCAGTTCAAACATGGGTTTTTTCAATATGTAAAGAATAATACTCTAAAGTGTTTTGTGATATCCCCACATCTACTCATTTTCCTGCAAATTACATAATTTCATTCTTCTAAATGGCCAAATTAAGCTCCATTCTCTATGTGCAGTATTTCCTTTACCCAATAAGCTGTTAAAGGACACCAGTATTCAAAGACAGCTATTGTGAAAAGTAATCAAGGAACACAGATATACAGGTATTTCTGTAGCGTTCTGTCTTACATTTCTTGGAAAATATTCCCAGAGGTGGTAGAGGTGGGTCACATGGTAGTTCTATTTTTAGTTTTCTTGAGGAACCTACATACTGATTTCAGTGGGGCCTGTACAAGTTCACATCCACAACTGCAGTGAATTAGAATTCTACTTTCACCATGCCCTTGCAGATATTTGGTTTTGTTGTTTGTTTTGGTTAAAAGTTGTTCTTATTTGGATAACATAGAGTCTCAAGACAATTTTAATTTGCATTTTCCTGATGGCTGTTTGTTGAATATTTTTTTCATATATGAATTGGTCATATGTAGATGCATTTTTCTATAGCTTGACTTATTTCATTTGCTTTCTTACTGATTGGATTGCCTGCTATTTTGTAATTTGATGCTTTAAGTTCTTTATATAGTCTAGATATTAGTCCCCATGTCAACTCTATAGCAAACAAATACTTACTTCTACTTTCTAGACTATCTCTTCTTTGAGTTGTTTGCATTTGTCAACTCAATTTTACTTCTTGAGCTATTAGAGTGATTGTCAAGAAGCCTTTACCTATGTCTATACGTTGAAGTGCTCTACAGAGAATTTCAAGTTTCACATTGAAGTCTGATTCGTTTAGAAGACATTGTTTTTGCTTTTAGGGTTTATTATTGTTTTGAACCGAGTGAGATGGGGATCCAGTTTCAGCTTTCTACATTTCAAGCTTTACCAGCGCCATTTATTTGAGAGGATGGTTTGACTCCTTTGTTGAAAATATGTTGGGCACAGCTGAGTGGGTTTATTCCTTTGTTTTTAGTTATATTGCACTTATATATGTTTCTGCTTTTGTACCACTGTTGTGTGTTGTTCATCATAAAAGTTCCAATGACATTTACCACATGAGCAGAAAGTAAACATCAATAAAATTCATATGGAAGACAACACGCCCCAAAGAGACAAAACAATCCTAGCAAAAGACAAACACTGGAGGTGTCAAAAGTCCTGATTTCAAATTTTGCTACACAGCCAATGTAACAAACTTCATGTGTCTCTAAACTGTCTCATAGATCTGAGTTATGACATTTATTTTTTAATCTGTTGGCCTAGTTAATTTAATTCTCACTGTTGGATCATTATTTTTGAAAACAAGAAATATCTCAATGATTTTCTCCCAATAACTACAGAGTACTTGACATCAAGTATATGCTCAAAAACTCTTTGACGGAGAGATGAATGCATTAAATGCTGTACTAGTATTTCTTGTCATCAGTGGGTTTGAGGGTAGGCCTTAACTAAGGTAAGGACAGCACTACACTTGGAGAGGGTGTGGGTACCATCTCAGACTTTGTGCTCAAACTGCTACCTGCTTCCTTAGGCAACTTCCCAATTATCAAAAGCCAATATGGATATGGACTCCAGTAAGTGGAAATTGGTGAACGATAAGCAAAAGCTTCATTTAATCACATTGCCAAAGCAAAAGCTGTTGTGTACTTGGGGAGTGAAGAAAAGAAGCCCAGAAAACCTTGATACAGCTTTAGCTTTTGAGACAGATTTTTCACCCAATCATTCTTTAGCATCTTTATCATAGCTGTCTTTGAAGAAGGCAATTTATATTTAGCAAGAACAACTATTAATTAGTATTCATGGGCATAGTCTTTCTGTTTGTTCTGATGTTCCAAATTTACAAGGAAAAAAACCTGCCATTTCATTATATTAAATAAGATATGTGAACAACAAAATTCTGGCATCAAGGACTGTATTAACAAATTGTGCCAATTAGAAACACACAGTAAGTACTATGTACACCCTTTTTCACCATGGATTTTAAATCATATAATGGCACTGTAACAAACACAGCTAGCATGATATGACTGTCACATTTTCCACACGTTCATTTTTAGCTACTTTGCCTTTTGAAGAAAACATACAGTGTGCTGTAGGCCTATACGTAAATGCTTCCCAAAATATAAGAGATAATTATATGCTTAAAAAGTAATATGCAAATACAGTTCCTCAGATAATCGTAAGCACTTATTTCTCCATATGGGAAGCTAGCCAAGAAGTGAAGACAGCACTTTGGGAAATCATCCATTTTTAATGCAGCAGGCAGTGCCCCATCAAGTACTGCACGAAGAAGGCAGTGAGACATCTGTGATCAAGTATACAACCCAGTAAAAGAAAACCTTAAAACGACAATGAACATCAGTCGAGCAGGGCCTCATTTAAAACAGTCTATTCAAAAATGTCTGGTGTGAGAATAATGTCAGCAATCACTGAAATGATGCAAACTTTAAAGTATTTATTTGTATCATTCTTCAGAGATAAGTAGAGATTATAAAGGGTGAGTGCCTTTGGGTGAACTATACTTTTAGATATCTTTAAGAAGGCATTTTTCTGTCTCCCTCCCTTTCCTCTCTCTGTCTCTGACTCTCTCTGCTCTCTGTGTCTGTCTCCCTCTGTGTCTGTCTGTCTGTCTGTCTGTCTGTCTGTCTGTCTGTCTCTCTCTCTCTCTCTCTCTCTCTCTCTGTGTGTGTGTGTGTGTGTGTGTGTGTGTGTGTGTTGGAAGAAAGAACAAAAGGACATTTTTTCACTGATCCTACATATGACCATTCCTGGCTTTCTCCATGGTACTGTAATTGAAACTCGGGCTCTCTGGTGTGAACTCTTCCCTACCATACCACCTCCCCTCCCAGATCTATGCTATGTATCTCCTTAGTACTCTGTAGCTCTGAGTTTTTCAAGATCGAAATGTGATTTGAAACTCGGAAGCTGCCATTTCCATTCTCCATAATCAAGGTTATTTGGGCTTTCCTATGTCTTTGACGGTTCCACTCAGAGTTTAGGACTGTATTTCTGTTTCTGTAAAAAATGTTAAAAGTTTGCTTTTTTTATTCTTGCTACAGATGTTTTTCTTGCTACTGTTGTCTATCTTTCCCAATAAACAACTCTTGGATAGTTTCTACTCTTCCACTCTTTTTTTTTCCCTCAATTTTTATTTGATTTACTTTTAATGCTAATATTTATTATTTTTGCTTCTTTACTAACTGGTATTTTTTGTAGTTCCTTGAAGAAGAAATTAATTAATTTTGGCTTAGTTACTGGAATTTTGCTGTCTTCCTTTGGTTGCATCTTGAATTCTTGTAGCATCACATTTTTTTCTGTACACTTGAATGAGTGAACATCTCTTCCAGGCTTTAGAGACTGCTTTTAGGGAAGAAAACTCTTTACAGGCATGGGGCTATGAAGGCATTGGCAAGGACACTGCAGCCACTCTCATCTGAGGTCAGTGATGGTGAAGGATGCAAAGGTTATCTAGCTAAGCTTACGATGTCTGTGGTGGCAGCCAGAGCAGGAGGGATTGGTCATAAGGAGTCTACTCATGGCTTCCTTATCTCCTGTATTCCCTGAGTAAAAGTTGCAGTAGAGAAAGACCTTCTTGGTACTATACTCTGATGTTGGATGAATATACTGTGGATCGACAGTGGCACCTAAGATGTATGTAGATATATGATGGCCACTCTGATGTACATATGAAGGTGGGCAAGTGGTCGTAGCTCTAGGCTTGGTGAGAAGCAGTGTACCTTAGCATGAACTCTGGGCAGTTCCATTGATGAGAGTTAGTATTGCAAAAATGGCAAGAGTTTTTCTTTGGTGGCAGAAGTTGTGTGTGTCTATGAAGGTGAAGAGAGTTCCTAGGATGCTGGGCAGCTGAGCTCTACTGTGGATTTCCTCTACTTGCTTTCAGAGAAAAGAGGATCTGTATTTAACTTTGAGCCTTGTGATTCTGGGATTCTTCAACTTCTTCATTTTGATTTAGAGTTCTCCTGGAATTATTTTCCATGGCAGATTTGGGAAATTACTGATTTTGAAAACAAAAACAACATGAGCTCAGACTTTCTTTCCAAGTTTAAAATTCAGTATTTGCATGTGTATATCTACATATCTATCTATCTATCTATCTATCAATCAATCAATCTATCTATCTATCTATCTATCTATATCCATCCATGTATCTATTTTTCCATTTGCTTGTGGAGTGTAATCTGTAACATTGATTGTAGACTGTATTGCTTTCAGGGAGAGGGGGATCAAGTGAACCCCTTTGGCTAACAAAACTTTGTAAGCTATCCCTGGTACTTTAGTTTTATTTGCTGGTGTATGATGTCTAGTTGGGCAGTCTCTTCCCCATTATATGCTAACTCCACTTAAATACTTTTGCATCTGTATGTGTTTTAGGCAGTTTCTACAAGAGTAAGTTTCTATACACCTTTTTGAAAGTTATTAGTGTTTGTTACCCCTCCTCATATTTCCTCCTCTACTCTGACTTGCATTCCCTACCCCATTTAATCCCCTTGTTTATGCATAGCATCTTAAACACATACATTTTGGTTTCCTTAAATTCCATGTCTGCTATTCTCAACACCTGTATGATAACAGTCTGGTTCTGATGATTCCTTTGAAACACTATGAAAATAGAAAAACATCTTCAAACAATTTTTTAAATTTTTGCTTATTTATTTTTATTCTTTGCATGTGTATGGATGTTTTGCCTATATATATGTATACCTTGAGCATGCAGTGCCTATAGACGCCATAAGATTCCCCTGGACTGGCATCATCAATGGTTGTGAGCCACCATGTGGGTGCTGGGAATCAAACCTATGTCCTTTGGAAGAGCAGTAGTCAGGGCTTTTAACAGCTGAGCCGCCTCTCCAGACAGATTATTTTTTACATACCAATAACAGCTTCCACTCCATTCTCTCCTCCTTTTCCCTCCCCCCACTTCTTCTCTACCCCATCCACTCCTCCATCTCCACTTAGGTGGGGTAAGGTCTTCCTTGGGAATCAACAAAGCATAACACATCAAGCTGAGGCAGGACCAAGCTCTTTACCCCTGCATCAAGGCTGAAAAAGTAATCCCACCATAGAGAATAGGCTCCAAAAAGCCATCTCATGTATCAGAAACAGGTCCTGGTTCCACTGCTAGGGGCCCTACAACAGACCAACCTACACAATTGTCACTCAGATACAGAGGGCCTAGGTCAGTCCCATTTAGGCTCCCTAGCTGTCTGTCCAGAGTCCATGAGCATCCACAAGCTCAGGTCAGCTGCCTCTGGATTTCCCTATCACAGTCTTGAACCACCCACCCCTTTGCCCTCATACAATCCCTGCACCCTCTCTTTAACTGGATTCTAGAAGTTAGTCATTCTCCTAACTTCCAATTGCTCATTGGCATTGTGCTGAGAGGTGAGGGGCAAAACAAAAGTTCTCTGATGTTCAGGCTAAGGGTTATTCTTAAGTAGAGACTTCCTGGCCCTTAGAAGTGCAGAGAGGGAACCACACTAGATTCATAAGATCCATAATCTTTAATCTATTTAACAATTCACTTTCACTAGCCAAGGAGAAAAATCAAGAACTTGAACCTTTTTTGTTTTGTTGCTCATTTTTCTGTCATTATCCCAAATATTTATTTATTTTTAAAATTTGAAATATCGGCCTGCCCGGCTTACAAGCCATGCAAAAATTAATTAAAACAGCACCACTCTACACAAAACTGTAAACTTTTCTATTTGTTTACTAAGGCAATTCTTCTGCTCTTAAATGCTAATGTATATGTAAAAGTTGATTTCAAGAAAGCTTTTTGGAAGCTTTAACATATCCAAATATTTTATTTCTGATTTGGACTTAAAGACAGGAAGAACAGGGGACAGAGAGCCATAGGAAAATGGCTATTGTCTTTTAAAGAGGGCCTCTTCTCTTGTCATCACCCAGTATCTCCATTTATAGTCAGGCAAAAACCCAATTAGCTATTAATTGATGTGCATTAAAATTCATTAACTCTGCATGTGAGGTCTGGGCTATAATTAACTGTCTTTCTTACCTTTTGTTCTGAAATCTCTTGGTAAAAGATCCCATTGCTAATAAGAAGCAGGGAAACAGTTTTGCTGTCTGTCGTTAGTTAGAAGCAAGGTCTCCAGAAGGTTGTGCAATAGAGTGCCCATCATGTCACGATGTCACGTTATAATCAAGTGACACCATCAGATTGTGAAAAATTAATTTCTTGGGTCAAATTTATTTTTGAGATATTTGAGAGACAGGATGGGTGGAAGTAACAGAAATTTTTTTGGTGCAGTGTTTTAATCTGATTAAGATCTTTACATATTTAATGAAACTTTGTGTATGTCTGCAACCAAATCAAAATTTGCATTCAGTTGAAGAATTAAAGGAAAAGAACAACCTTGCAATCATGCAGCTTCAAATAGCTTTGAAAATAGATCAATTTTAAACTGAAATTGTGGATATCATGGCATAGTTTCATAAGAGACACCTAGCAAATGAATGATAGACAAAATAAATTTTTACTGCATACTCAACCGAAGGAAGGATTTTCCTGAGTAGTTTGTAGCCAGTTTCTGAGCTGATATTTGGAAAGATTTACAGTAACAGTTATTTTGGATCTTTGGTGTCTGTAATCTACCATATATATATATATATAAATCCCTCAAAATCTCCCTCACTCAAGTGTCTTCAAAGTTGGGCATGATGAGAATTAAGTACAAACCTTATTTAGGTGGAGACTCTAACCCATTTGATAGTGGATTTCATCTGTGTGTAGAATCAAAAGAAAGAAAATTATGTCAATTGAGAAAGAAAGGTTAAAATTCATAAAATGTAGAGGAAACCATTAAAAACTCTTGACTTTGCCTCTTTGCTCTCAACTGCATTACTGGTGCTCTATGGTTCCAATGACTTTCCTAAAGTCAAGGTGTTGCTAAATATTACCAGAATGTTGGTACTATTTGCTCTCTACCTAGTAAATAATGCAGTCTTTCTAGTGTTGAATGACCATAACACTTCTCTTCAGTCTATAAAGCTGACACTGATGTTTATATTAATCTGGATATGCTGTCTGCAGGTAAAGATAATTAACTACATGTAACAGTTAATATTTACTATATTGCTACCATGTTATATAGCCATATGCGCCAGAATACTACATCTGGTAAGTAATTTAACCCTTAGACTAGCTTTGTAGATAGATCCCACTATAATTTTCTTTGCTTAACAAAATGAAAGCATAAAACTCAGAGGTCAAATAATATGCCCAAGGATGAACCACTAGAAAGTAGCCTTTGTTTCTACAAACTAATGTATTGGTGGCCCATTGTGGCTAAACGATCAATGTGAATCCAATCCCATCTTGTAACCATTTTTAGTAATTTTGAAGTGCTTTAATATCATTGTCCATTTAATCACAAATCAGACAATTTCCTCCTGCTTCTTGCTGCTTTGGGTTCACACTAGACCTGAAGAGAGGAACAGGCGATGAGAGAATTCTGTTTTGCTATTGCTATGCTTGAGGGTGTTGCTCATATCTTCCCCTTACTTAAAACCTGCCAGTGCCTATCTACTACACATCTTTAAAAGAGAAAAGAAGTCACAGCTTTACCCATCCTGAGGCATTATGGAATCTCAGTCTTGTTTATCCATTTGTTTTCAGTGGATTAATCTTTGTTCCACTAATTATACTGCAGCTACAAAATCTTTGCAGTTTCTACACTAAGTCATGCATGTTTTTTAGAATAGCATTTTACCCTCAGATTATGTTACTGAAGATTAGAGGTTAAAATATTAGTCAGGAGCGATCAGAGAAAGAAGAGTTAGCCCCTAACAAAGAGCTTTTTCAAAAGACTAGAGTGTGGTTCCTAACATCCGTATCAGCCTCACTAACATTTGTAACTCCAGCTCCATGGGCTCTGGTGCCGTTTTTAGGTCACCATGAGCACCCGCACCTACAGACTAACATGCAGAGAATCACATGGCCAAACACACATGTACACATAAATAAAATAATAAATCCTTTTTTAAAATTGTAAAAGAAAAATATTAGAAGTTAGCTCTGAGTTATCACTTGCATTCTATGTTCCATTTATCCCTAACCACCTCTTAAGAGGCATTTCCTGCCCCAGGTGCCAGGGCAAAACTAACTGCTGAGATCACTTGATGTGGGATGGGAGAGAATGGACACAGGTGCTGGTCCTGAACATACCTGTGGGAAAATGACATAATACTGGAAGAGCAAAGAGATTTACAATGTAAAGAAGCTGGGCTTCCATCATGGAAGGAGAGTATGAGGGGCTATGTGATCTTGCATAATAAGGTAGGTCTTAAGGTTCAACTCTGGCTGGGTGGACACTTTAGTCTAAATTTAAAGAGTATGAGAGGGAAACTAGGGGCTGAAGAACACTCAGGAGTCAGCAACTGGAAGGGACATTTCCCATGCCAGGGTATACTCAGTGAATGGTTAAAAGCAAGAATAGTGCAATGGATTGAGTCACCTCTGTCCCCCATCATGTGTTGAAGGCCTAACCCCAATAGGATGTGTATTTGAAGATGGGGGCATATGGTTTGGATGAGGCCACAGCAGTGGGACTTTTGTAGTACCATGCTGACACACTTGTCTTTGTCCTGTATTCTCCATAAGTGTGATGAATTAGATGTCCAGACATCCAGTCTGTGGTGTTTTGTTATGACATCTCAAGTTGATGACAGCAAATGCTTCCCAAATTAGTAACAAAAGGTTTACATGTGACATACAACCCATGCCTTGTCATTTGTCATACTCCAAGGACAAGAGCAGATTAAAACAAGAAAGACAAAATGTTTCTCTATTCATTCAATTCGATCTCTCTTGACCTAGCTGGATGGTTCTGCAGGATCAGGGAACTGAAAGAAGACCGAGGAAGGGAAAATATGAAGAAAATATGAAACCTTTGCCAAAATACCACCTATCCTATTCTCTGAAGCTGAGGCAGGCCCAAATAGAAAAGAAAAGAAAATTTTGCATTGGGTGATAACTTTTTTTAAGTGCTAAACAGCATTAAGCTTTTTCACACATTTGAAAAATGATGAAGGAGGAGGATTTCATCCAAACTTGCATCTACACTCAGAAATGTTTAACAAGTTGATTTGAAGGGATAGTGACAACATAAAAAGTTTCTTTCTGCTTCTACACAACATAGACATTAACCATCCAATCAAATCTTCCACTAAAAATAGCACACTCCCTACAACAAATGAACCTGGAAATGCACTAGGGTAGGCACACAATGACAGTGGTACAGCAGTTCCCAGCAAGACATTTATTAGGTCAGATGAGGCAGTGAAGGACAAAGAGATGTTAAGTTAGGCTTTCAGCATTGTATAGGAATTCAAACTTGAGGGAACATTCATATAATCCCAGATGGAAAAACTATAGTTCAAGGCTAGCTGGATGACTAGAGAATTCCAAGCCTGCCTGTGGTACCTTGAAAGAACTTCCACGGAAAAACTAAACAACAACAAAATAAAAAAAGAGATAAAGAGAGTAAGAAACAAAAAGAAAGGAAGGAAGGAAGGAAGGAAGGAAGGAAGGAAGGAAGGAGGGAGGGAGGGAGGGAGGGAAGAAGGAAGGAAGGGAGGTGGGAAGGAAGGAAGAAAGGAGGGAAGAAGGAAAGAAGGGGGGAGGAAGGAAGGAAGAAAGGAAGGAAGGAAGGAAGGAAAGAAAGGAGAAGACATCTTAAGATCTAGGGTAGCAGGGATGATATTTCACCTAAATCACAGAGACCAGAAAGGCAACTCAAGCTCCCAGAACAGCAAGCATGAGCTAAGAAGATGGTGGGAAATTGCCATATTCCAGAAAGACGCTAATGAGAATGAGGCATGGAAGGGATCACAGGTTCCAGACTTTATGTTTACATTTCTGTATTTGTAGACAAAGGTAATACTTTAGCAGATGAGATGTACAGTGAGAAGGAGTTGAGAAAATTCATACAAAGAATATATGTACGCATGTATGTATATAGCAAAGACTATTAATATCAACAAAGAATAGTGTATTTGCTAATATAAACTATAATTTATATTACAGGAAGCAATTCAAACTCTCCTTTGAAGATAGGGGTGTTTGAAAAGGCATGGTTTATAAAAAAAGGCATTTTGTAATTCATATTTAATCATAAAAGTTAATAATCAAAGTCAGGCATGAACTATGTCTTCTCATGGGTTTGCATCTTAATTCTGGGTGCCACAACTAAAATGGTTTTGTTTTTTGAGACAGGGTCTTTCTGTTTAGCCATAGCTGTCCTAGAACTTGCTCGGTTGATCAGCCTAGCCTTGAACTAATAAAGATTCCCTTGCCTCTGCCTCCAAAGTACTGGGATTAAAGGCATACACTACTGTTGACTGGCTTAAAGGGATTATTTTCTTACTGGCTGAGAGATAAATATCTTGGAATATAAAACATATAACTAAAATGAGAGAGCTTTCTGTCCTTCTGTACCCATGATGATGAGACCATTGTAACTTCTAGCCAAGATAAAACCTATGGTTCTTTTGCTAATATATTATGGTTTCTCATTTTATGTTTTTAGATGAGTTCTGTGTGTGCCAATGTGTGAGTCTACATGTCTGCATGGGTTCCTTGTACTTTTTCTTTGGCTCTTTGTTTTTCTGTTTGTCTTGTACTATTCAGATTTGTTTATTTGTTTTAAATATTACATTGCTTTTTGATTCTTTCAGATGCCTGTTTGCTTTCTAATGAGAGAAAGAAGGAGCAAGAAAAAGATGTGGGACTGTATGGATGGGGAGGATCTGGGAAAAGTTAAAAATGTGTCTCTTTTTTCCCAGGGGAAACTGAAGGAGACACACCTTCCTGGTTCCATGAAGGAAGAATGGAGGCTTTAGCCTCACTCCTTGTGGGGCTGCCAGTCAGTTTATCTCAATGAAAGAGGCTTCGTTGAGTTTAATTCATACTCAGTGCTGCTTTTGAGTTTGAGTGTGCTTATTTGATGGCTTTTTCTAACAGCAACTTCATTAGATTCTTGGAAAATATTGTAGAAGAGTCGCTAATTCAAGGGAGGTTCCTGGTTTGCAAAGGACCTTGAGGAACTTGAATTGCTGAATATTTAGTGCCCAGCTGAAAATGAGAAGGAGTGTACATGGGTAGATGAGACAGAATCTTGCTGAACCTGTGGTGAGTTTCAAGACTAAGAAGTGTTCACAAAATCTGTGAACAACTGAAGCTCTGCAGTTGCATGTATCTCCGGAGGAACAGCTTCCTGAATCAAGAATTGGCTGGCTATATTAAATTGTAATTTCCATTCCATCAGGGAAATTTTCACATTGTCTGGGATCAATATTTTTCTTTGTTGAAAGCAATGACTAAAAATATTAGTGCATACGCATCCTGCAATGCATTAAATACGCCACCTGTCTCCACTTTAGAAATTATGACTATGCTATTATTTTTAAGTGGTAAGCCACATATTAGTAGTGAAAAAACTTGAAAGATTAATGTTCAATAAAAGCCTGGTGTGCTTTGGTGTGCACACATGCATGCCTGTGTGCATGTGTTCATACATGTGTATGTGTGTAATTTTCTCCTAATTATGAGTTCTATCACAATCCATCATTTCTTCTTTACAAAAGAAAAGAGTAACAAGCTAGTGTAAGAATAGCAACTGCAAAGTAGCCAAGTTTGTAGTTTCTCATAAATCCCTGGGAAACACACCCATCTACTTTTTTACTTTTGCTTGTGGTGGGAAGTAGCCACTTGAACCTGGTGACTGAAGGAAGGGACAGGCCATCATTGGTTACAGTTTGCCACAAATGGCACAGAAGTTCTTGACAATGACCTTTCACTTTTCAGAGCAATGGTGGCATCCTCAGTTATCTTTTTAAACTATAAACAGGATGAGGGATTATTAACCCATTGAGATTGCTCTTTGTTTACTTGGTGACATATAAAATCATAATTTTCACAGTGATGATACAGGATCAGCGGAAACTCATGAAAAAAATCCCTTCATTTGAAAGATGTCATGTGTACAGTAGCAAGGGAGGAAAGGGAGGGAGGAAATGTGTCCCCTGCATTCACTCCACGATTCTTTGAGAAATGAAATCACTGCCAACACATGTCACGTTGACAAAATCCTAAGCAGACTTGAGAACTTCTTAGCTGTGTGTGAGAGGCTGTAAAATGTGTGAAAAGTCAGTAGCTGTGATGATCACCAGCACACAGATGAGTGGTTCCTCGCTTAAACTGGGCGCAAGATGGATGAACAACAAAATGGGAGGTGGGGAAAAACAATGCCTGTCACTTTTATAGGCTGCCGAGGCACTCCTCGAGGACGGGGCACATGGGGAATGGTGCTCCCTTCACCCAGTTTGCAACCAATGAGCAGCAGCAGGGGATGGTTTCCTTCTGGAGAAACAAAACCAAACCTGCCCCATCTCTTCTCAGCCTGGTGGGGCACCTTCATTACCCAGCTTTCGAAGCCGACCTCCTAGAGGGCGCCAGTGCTGCCGATTCCACGTTGCCAGTGTGCAAAGCCTGCAATGTTATTACCTTGAAATCTAGAAAGTTTTCTTGATTTCTGAGAGCAGTGACCCCCAAATTCTGTCATTATTAACAATAATTAAAAGGTGCCCGGAGAGGGAATGGATGGATGATTGCCACCGAGAAGCACATTCTCATTAATTTATTACCGACTTTTCACTTGGCTTCATCAGGGCATGTCTGTTGAAGGCCATTTAAGACTCAGGGGACATACTTGCACTTCGCATTGCCTCCACACTGGATCCAGGGGGAGGGTCATTCTGCATTGTTGTTCTCCACGGACCAATATATGCAGATAAATGGAGGAACCCCACTGCCTTGTCAATCTTCCAGTTGGAAAGGTGGTTAATTTTAGGATGTTCTTGAGGTAGATGGAACCAATTTTTAGAAGTCGACTCTTGAAAACAGGCATCAGCTAGACCAGTGATGAGGCACTTCCATGTTACTCCATGTCTCAGAGAGAAATGTGAGCAACCCTAGTGCTGTCTCAGAAGACTGACGACTCTGGTCTAGTGAGTTCTAAAAGCATCTCAGTGCTGCTTTGCTTGCGCTCAGTGTTTGTCAGTATGTCCACGTGCTGGATGTTTCAGGAAGATAGTCCCATAGGAGAAGGTGAGGTTTCCACCAGCAAGTGCCACCAAGCCCATCCCAGAGATGTTCTCTACATCAGCTCATCCAGCACAGGACATTTTTTTTCACTTTGAAAATGCTCCCAGTGAAATAAATCATTCCTATTATTCTCTCTGGCTGAAGGCTAAAAAATACAGAGCTATGTCTTTTGCTTTCCCTGTGGATGTCTCTTGTGATGGGGCTGTAAGGCATAAATTGCTCTCTCCCACAGTTGGGCTACCACCAAGGAGAAGGTGATGGGGCATCGGTGGCTGTCTATAGCATAATTTACTAGAGCATGTCTTTGTCTTCTATAGAAAAGCAAATGCCATACCAAGTGCCCTTGAACTTTATTTGAAAGTATCAGCTCTTTAGAAGTCTCAAGGGTGAGATTTTTACCCATCGTTACCATTGCTTTCATCTCCACAAAGCCTAACTCAAAAACTGGTATCAAGTAGATTATGAGTAAATGCAAAATTGAATAAAGCATTGGTTCATGTAACAAATGCAATGGCCTTTTCCATTTTCCCTCATAGTAGCAGGTACAGAGAATGCTACTCAAGATTATAGAAAGTGGAAGTAAGTACTTAAGCAAAAACTAAGAGTTATATTTTCTTTCACTGTGTAATTAAATTAAAGTGTTATTTTTCTTTAATTTGGCAGCACACTTGGAAATCTGGATTAGGCTTCTTGGAATTTTTAAATAAACCTATTAAAGACATGAGGACCCACAAATTGCCACATTAGAAAAATAAATGCATGAAACAAATCCTATATCCTGCACTCACAAAGCACTGTTTACCAATAATTAACAAATCCAGCTGATATTAAGAACTTAGCCCTCTCTAATGCAGTAGACCACAGGGAAATATCAAAGAAGTGCTAACAGCTGGCTTGTTAATATACTCAGCCTTTTTTTTCTTTTACAAGAAAAAACAAATGGAGAAACACAAAAGCAATTATACAACGGCTCTATATAAGTTGTAAGCAGACACCCGGATGGGACTGATCACATGACTATATTACAGATCCTACATTCTAATATCAAATGATAGAGATATAAGGTGTTATTAAATGAGAAGTTCTGGTACATAAGAAACTAATTTTATTCTTCAGTAAATAGTTGTTATTGAGACGAAGACCCAGTCACAGAGCTTTAGCTTGGGAGGAGCATCCATCTCATTAAGTCTCTGCTATACAACATCTGCTTTAATTCAGACTCATGTGAATATATAATTTAAATAGAATAAAGTCCATAGACTATGAACAGTTTTCCTTTGCCTTCATGCTTTACTTTTATATCTTAGTTTATTTTGAACCACCATGAATGTATCTGAAAATGTGAAAAAGATAGCCAATATTAGAGCTAACACATTCAAGAGGAAAGAACATCTTAATCTTTTTTATTCCCTTTACCCCTTTAGAATGCCTTATGGCGACTTATAACACATCTATTCTGAAGAGTCACTTGGTTAAAGAAACCTTTGTGACTCGTGAACTCCTTTGCCATGTACATTTTATAAAGCCTGCATGAGAACACTAAGGGTGTGATTTTCCAGGGTGCTAAGGAAACATTTATCTGTAGCATAGTTCCATTCTGTTTCCAGTGCTGAGTTGAGTACCTAGGATATGATAGGCATTCATCAATATCTGTCAGAAAAATGAACAAATAAATCAATGAAATATTAAATAGCAGTGACAGATTATCCTGGCATTATTTAAAACAAAGTGGACATAACTAAATGATATATAATGTGCGTCAATCAAGAGGCTTCCTTTATGATCATCCTTCAAATTCGTAAAACCTACTTTGGATATCCTTACTAAACCTACCATGGATATCCTTCATTGTGCAATCAATCTCCAAGATATGCCTGTAAATATCAGATCAGTTCTTATGTGCCCACATAGAGGAGGGGTGAGAAGTTGTTAAATGCACTTACAATTTATTATTTGAAGTTTTAAATTCCTGTAGGATTACTTAAGGAAGATAGCTTTCTGAGTTTTAATAACTATTAGTTCAAAGAGTCAGCTCATGTTTACTAAAAGTCTATACTTTGTTTTGTTTTAGGCATAAAGGAAACCTAAGTAATTATTATTCATTTAGAACCCATCTTCAGGACACCTCTTTCCAGTGTTCATAGTGATTGTGGGTAAATACTAACTCATAACAGGCTTTGTCAGTTGATATGAAATAAAATAATGCTTCTAGTTACTAAAAATATCTTCTAAGAATATTAGATTAACTTCCTTTACCTGAACAACCATATGGGAATTAAGGGCGCAGGCTAAAGTAATCCACCATCTCCTTGTTAATATTGGAGGCTACTGCAGACCAGCAAATAAAATTCAAGGCACAATATTGAGAAAGCCCAGTTCTACTAAGTGGAGAAGCCTTGTGATTTACTGCCTTATACTTTGTGTAATAATAATCAAACTACTTCAGTTTAAGTATGTCTGAAACAAGTATATAAAAAGCAGAATTAATTTTCACCTACTTCTATGAATGTTAAATGGCTAGACAGTAAAACAATAAAAGGAAAGGGAAAAAGGTTTGAAATATCATTAACCTTTACTTCAGTTTCACTGTTTGGTGTCAAGGGACTCTTGATGCAGAACCCAGCTTTCTTCTACACTTGAACGGCATTGGGATAATGAATAAAAAAGCTATTGAAAACATCTTCATGATCCTGCTTCGGGAGAGGCATGCACATATATTTAACTTCACAGCCATATTCATCAACTTATTTTTAATTTCAAGAAAAATGTAAACTCTGTCAATGCTTCATTGGCATATGTACATGTCACAATGTTTCTAACTGAAGTTTTATTTTGACAATGATACATGTCCTTTAATCACTTGAGCACAATAACTTAACCATTCTTTCATAATACTTCAGCTGCCTTTGCTTTTTAAAACTATAAAATAAGTAAAAACAACCAAAAGCTCTTTGAAACTGAGGATAAAGTTCAGATTTGGATTTAAAGAAAACAATTATATGCTTCCTCTCAGTGTGTGCATGTGCATGACAAACTCCGGTATCCCCCCTCCCCCATTTCTCTTTGGAGACAGGGTCTCTTCTGTTGTCTCTCAACTACACATACAGGCTACCTGAGCCATGCGCTTGATGATAGTCTCTTTTCTCATCTCTCCACAGAAATGCAGGGAGTACAGATGCTTGTCTCATTAATCTGACTTTTAAATGGGTTCTAAGGATTTGAATTCAGGTCTCTACACTTTAAGGTAAGAGCTTTTATTCACTGAGCCATCTCTCTAGATCCCCATGGCCTACTTTCAATGGATAGTACTCAACAAAAATCTGGCATTTTTTTTATAATGGGTCTCTGATTGATAAATGTCACATGAGAAATTGCTAAGTTTAGGTGAACTTTGAACAACAGAGGAGTAAGATAAGGAATTCCAACTTCCATGAACATTTATATCTATATATATATCAAATAAATATAATATATATAGGCTTCCTGTAAACACAAACAATACTATTATTTAACATGTATTTCTATAGTCTATATAGTATATACAATAAAAAATCTATATGATAATCATGAGACTTCTACTAGAGAAATAACTTCTCATAGAAATAATTAACATCATATTGCATTTAAATCTGTTAACTTAAATTCCCCTGTGCAATAGTAAGTAAAATGACATATTACAGCTATATAGTGTGTCCATTGTTGATTTTATACAGAACTTTATTTATTGATTGATTCATTGATTTGCTTATTTATTTCATTTTAGACAGATTATTTCTATTTAGCCCATGCTGGCCTCAATTTAATGATCTTCCTGCTTCAGTTATCCAAATGCTGCGATTATGAAGTTATGATTTAATACTGCATCTTTATTTGTTTTATATTTATTAACTCTCTTTCTCTCTCCCTCTCTCTCCCTCTCTCTCTCTCTCTCTCTCTCTCTCTCTCTCTCTCTCTCTCTCTGTGTGTGTGTGTGTGTGTGTGTGTGTGTGTGTGTGTGTGTCTCGGTGTCCATATACCACAGCACACATGTGGAAGCCAGAGGACAATTTGTGTGAGTTTATTCACTCCTATCATCACATGGATTTCAGACATCAAACCTTGTCCCTGCTCACCCAACTTTCCCACCCTACAAAACTTCATATTTAATGTCTATAATGAAAATGCACATATTTTATGCATTATATATTTTACTAAACCATTATAGAACAAATTCATAGATATTTTTTTCTCTGCAATTGCTCTGTGACATTAGGTATGGTGGTTTGAATGAGAAGACCCTCTATAGAATCACATGTTTGGATACTTGGTCCTTAGTTGATGGAAATATCTGGGATGGATTAGGTATGGCTTTGTTGGAGGAGGTAAGTCAATGGGGCAGTCTTCAAGGTTTCAAAAGCCCACACCATCCCCAGTTAGTTCTCTCTGCCTCATGAATGTGGATCAAGATGTGAGATCTTGAACTGAACTCCTGGAACCTAGTGACAGAGAGGAAGGAGTGATGAGCAAAGTGGTCAAGACCATGCTTGTGAAACCCACAAAGACAGCTGACCAGACAAGTGGGAGCTCTTGAACCCCAGACTGATGGCTGAGAGGCCAGCATGGGACTCATCCAGACTCCCTGAATATAGTTTCAGTGAGGAGGCCTCAGCAATTTCTGGGGCCTTGGGTAGTAGATCAGTGTTTACCATGGCATATGAATGAACTTTGGGAGCCCATTCCACATGGAGGGATGCTCTCTCAGCCTGGACACATGGGGAAGGACTTAGGTCCTGCCCTGGATGAAATGACGACAGACTCTGGAGATCCCCCCCATGGAGGAACTCACCCTCTCTGGGGAGTGGTGTGGGGATTGGGTGGAGGGCTGTGGGGGGCTGGTGGACGCACAAGGAGGGAGGGGGAGAGGGGAAACTGGGATTGACATAAAGCATGCATGTTTCTAATTTAAATAAAAACATATTGAGAAAAAAAGATGTGAGGTCTCAGCTCCTCTTCCAGAGCTACAGCCGCCTGCCTGCTGCGATGCTTCCCAGCATGGTAACCATGGAAGAAGGAAGTTTTTTGCTTTTTGCTTGTTTACCCTCCCTCTCATTGGTAAGTTCATCTATCCTGTTCCTGAGGCATTCAATTTCTGGTTTTAGGACCCACTTCTTTGCAAGTCTACCTTAGACTGAATACTGGCAGCTCAATAAAATTTCCCTGGGATGCTAGCACCAGATTAGGACTGCTGAGATATCCAGTCTCATGGACTGAACTACTACTGGATCATTGGCCTTTCTGTGAGAGACAGCCATTGTGGGACTACTGCGACCACTGCCTGTAAATCACTCCAATACATTCTATCAGTTCTGCTGGAAATAGGACCTTGCATTGCCTTCTCTTCCTCAGTCCAGTCTTGCCTGTTTTCCCACAGGCCTCTCTTCTCAGTTCTTGTCTACTGAGTCACCAGTACAGGACTCTTGTCTCAGGGTTGGCTTCTCTTGAATCTGAATTATGCTAACAAGCTTACTTATACTGCTATTGATACCATCCTTGAATGGATTTGAAGGGAGTTTACTATGGTGACTATGGTTCCAGCAAGGAGGGAATAGAAATTAAATCATTCCAGTTTGTAAAAGAGGAAAATCACTAATGGGGCTGCCCTTCTGTATGTATGTTTCTCTTATTTTTTCATGAATAAAACACTGATAGCCAGCAGTCAAGCAGGGAGATAGGCAGGGTTACCAGATAAGGAGAATACTGGGGAGAAAAGAGAGAGAGAGACCTCCAGAGAGAAGCCATGAAGCCACAGAAGGATCATGTTATTCTGAGCATTCTCCAGTAAGCCAAGACCATGTGGAAATACTTAGATTAATAGAAATGGATTAATAATTAAGAGAGAAATAGCCAATAAGAAGCCTAAGCCATCAGCTGAATAGTTTATAATTAATATAAGTGTCAGTGTGTTTATTTGAGGCTAAACGGCTGTGGGACCAAGCAGGACAGAAAACTCTATCTTCAAATCACCCCTTGAAAAAGGTCAACTTGCTTAGCTTATGCAATTAGAAAATGATCCTGCTACAATTAAAATATAAAACAGCAAGTGTGGTGATATCTTGCTTTACAAATAAAACTTGTCTGAAGATCTGAGAATGGAGTTCACCATTAGCTAACCATAGAGGTCTTGAGGTCTGTATAGATAGACAGGAAGTTAGATGGCTGGATAAAGACAGGAGGTAAAATGGCTGGGGAGAGAGAGGATATAAGCTGGAAGAAACAGGAACTCTCTTTTTTCCTCTGGGAAGTTAATGAGGTAAAGGTGACTTTCGCTTGCTCCTTCTTTGATTGTTCAGCAATTTCCCCTATATCTGACCTTGGGTTTTTATGATTTAGACCAATTAAGAACTCCATTTACAAGTAAGATGCCAAGCTTTTGTACATCTCCCTACAACCCCCCTTCTATCAGGCAAAATGATAACACTTAAAAAGGGATTGAATACGGAATTTTTTCAGTCTAGAACTCAGCTTCAGCTCCACAAAGGAAGGTAAAGGATGCCTTAGGAAGACACTCAGCAGCATCTATGTAGTGCTTCAGAGAAATAGGTATCAGAGCAATGGATGGAGTCAACTGACATTAGGATCTCAGGTCCAAAAACATCATGCTCATTAAATTCTCTGAATATAGAGCTTCTGGTTGTCTTGGAACATAACGGTGCCAACAGTGGCATCTTCCCAGGATACTGATAAGAATAGGGTGGGAATGAACCTTGCAAACACACTCACTGATGAATATACACTTTTCCAAAGACTTCCCAGGATAAATCATTTATAAGCTTGCTTGCACACTTTCTCGTTTATTATTTCAATTTCAGTCATGAAACACAGTCAAATGGAAAATCTCACAAACTTTCTTATACAGAATTATGTATTATGTTACAAGAGAATACAGTTGTTTCAAGGTACCATAGTGGTTTATACAAGATGGTGATTTCTTTAGTATGAACCTGCTTTTAATTTTTTACTTACATGAACATATGATTATTACACAATCAATAATGTTTAACACATAATAATGTGTTTCAATTTGGAAATATTAAAAATGGGTAAATCTGTGCCTGGGAGATTTGAAATATATATTTGGAATTTGTACAGCTGTAGGTCCCAAATTTGGAGTTAAGAGCAAGCAAAGAATGTTTTATTGCCAGTATCTAAAACAAATTTTATTGAGAACTTTTATGCTTGTAGGCTTGAGCAGTTTTATAGTGAAGAGTTCTCAAAACTGTCATAAAATTTTGCCTTGGGGGTTATGATTACATTTGTATCTTTCCCAAACTTGTATAAATAAAAAAGACAGTTTTTACTGTGAAAGCTTAAAAGGTTAGAGAGGTATTTGGTCTGTGATGAACCTTTTATAGCTCTGATGTCATATGAATTGATTTTTAAAATATCAATAAAAACAAGTTTAGAGGACTTGATGAAGAAACTGCAAGAAACTTGATGAAGTTTTCATTCAAATAGACTCACTGTGGAAAGTTTAATTAGTTTATTGTTGTGTCTAAAATGTCTTTTAGCATTAGCGATGCTACTATTTCATATGATCGTGATGTGAAATTTATGTTTTGTGATGGCTAGGCAGAGCTAAGGGGGGTAAATCTTGCATTTCCAGATGCTATAAGCACAAACTGGACAGTTATTTGACTTGGATATAATAGGAAAGAGAAACCGCACACAGAGCAGAGAGCCCAAAGATCCCCTTCAAAGTATAGTGCAGTCTTTAACTCCAGAAGTGGGGTCTTTTAAGAAATAATCTGTGGGAAAAGCCTGCTATCTTCCTCTTTCTCCCTCACATAGGGTAATCTTCTAAAAATCGATTCTTTACCAAACATGAAGGGTAGGAAGAATGTAAGAGAGAAGAAAGGGGAAATCCGGTGTGACTAGTGCAAATTCTGTTTTATGAAGGGACTAAAGAAGGAAGCTTTCTTTTGTCCTAACATAGTACTAGATTCAACTTCAGACCTAGAGTCCATAGCCTAGTCTTTTTGTTAGCAATACTTGTACAGTTATCTCTCCATTATAAAAGTTTTAAAAATTACTTAGAGTAAATGGTAAGTAATGAAGGAACAAGGTTTTATGGCACAGATGTCAATTCATTGTGACACAGATTTGGGTCTCAAAGGCTGCTTCTTGGTCAGCAGAAGACCAACAAATGTCTTGTTATTTGTTATGTCAGCTTCCATTTTGAGCCACTGTAGTAGTAAACAAGTTAAAAAGAATTCTTGATTTTAGAAAACCTACCTTTCTATGGAAGGGGGATATAATGGAAAATAATAAGTGTATATGGACAATTCCAAACCTTAATATGTGCTTTTAAAACAATAGTGGAAGAAAGCAATGTAATGATGAATGAGTATTTGTTTTGAAGATTGAAAAGTGAGGTAACTCCATGAAGGCAGCTTCAGAAGTGATCAGGGGATGATTCTGCAAAGAATGCCATATTATTTGAGATCTGAAGACACAGGCTTAGCATGAGATCTAGGAGGAAGTTATTGACATCAGAGGAAAAGCAACAGTTACAGATCTGTATTGGGAATATTCCTGGCAGGGCCATAGGACAGGATGGGCAGCTAACTGTACTTCGGGAAGACAGTGGAAGGAAGTGATGTCTGAGGAGCAATGAGGAGGCAGTCATGAGAATAACATCTTGTGGTCTGCAGGAAATATCATGGCTGCTATACTGACCATGATGAGAAGGGAGAAACTAGACCTGAGTTTCTATGTGCTATACTCTACGGAGAGCTTAGAACTAATCCATTATTACTAATTGTAGTGATCAATTAATCCAGGCCAAAGACAGATTATGGAAGTTATGGTAGTAGTAGAAGAAGAAGTCACAATGTGGAATGTAATTTGGAACAAAGTTGATAGCTCACAGCGATATATTTTCATACTGCGAGGAAAGAAATGAAATCAAGAATAATTATAAAAGTTATAAATAGTGACACTTACTAAAATGTTTCCTGGTCTTTTGTCATGTTGCTATGGCAAAATGCCTGACAAAAGCAACATTAAATAGGGTTTATTTTGACAGATAGTTGGAGGGTAAAGTCCACAGGACAGAATGGCTGCAGCTTGAGACAGGAGGTAATGTTACCCCACTCCCCCAGGGGGGAAGCAGAAGGAAGTGAGTGTTGGTGCTCAGCTCACTTTCTCCTTTTCAGTCATTCAAGAATTTCAGCCCACAGCATGGTATCACTTAAGGTAGACCTTCCCACCATGATCAGCCTAATATACATATCCTCTCACAGGTATGCCAAGAGGTTTACATTCGAGGTGATTCTAGAACCTGTCATGTTGACAAAGAAGAACAATCACTACAAGAGAGAAGAAAGGCCATTGGAGGACTCAATGGGAATGAACAATTCTGTTTTAGCACAGCTAAGATTCAAACAAAAACATTGTGACTTTTAAACAAAATAAGTCAATTTGATTTAAGAGTGAGATTTGCAAAGGATAGTAAGAAACGTGAATAGAGACATGGTTTCTTGAGATACTTGGAAAGCCTGGCTAAAGAGTTTGGGGTTGATCCTGTAAGAAGTGGGAGGTCTATAAAACTTGATAAATTACATGATTAAATCTGTGCATCAGGCAGGCCCCAAACTCCGGCGATCCCAGCCAGCCAGGTGAGCTTGAGTCTCCGGGGGAACACTCCCCATCCTCCGCCCGACACCCATCCCCTCGATCTTCTGGGGTGCTCCTGACATCCAGAAGTCCTGCCCACACAGGAAAGACATCAGCCCTTCCAGGCCCCAAACTCCGGAGATCCCAGCCAGGAAAGACATCAGCCCTTCCAGGCCCCAAACTCCAGCAACCCCAGCCAGGCCTCAAACTCCAGCGATCCCAGCTTCAGCTTCAGGAAGGAAGGAGACCAGTGGAGACGGAAAGACCCCACCAGCACCCACTGGAAGGAGAGATGGGAAGAAGACAGAATAAGAGCTCATTCAGCAATCAAAAGATCAACATGACTCCACCAGAATCTAGGGAACCAATGCCAGCAAGACCTGAAAAGCACTACATAGATGAAGCAGAGGAGACAGACCTTAAAAATTATTTTATGAAGATGATAGAGACCCTCAAAGAAGAAATCCCTTAAAGAAATTGAGGAAAAAACAAACAAAAGAATCCATGAAATGGGGGGAAAACTCAAGAAATAAACAAATCTCTCAAAGAATCTAAAGAGTACCAAGAAAAAAACAACCAAACAAATGAAGGAAACAACTCAAACAGTTGAAGGACTGAAAGCTGAAATAGAAACAATAAAGAAAACACAGAATGAGGGGATACTAGAAATAGAAAATCTGGGTAAACGATCAGGAACTATAGATGCAAGTATCACCAGTAGAATACAAGAGATAGAAGAGAGAATCTCAGGTGTTGAAGACTCATTAGAGGATATAGAGTCATCAACCAAAGAAAACCTCAAAACCAACAAATCCCTATCACAAAATATCCAGGAAATATGGGACACCATGAAGAAGCCAAAACTGAGAATAATAGGTATAGAAGAAGGCGAGGAAATACAGCTCAAAGATACAGAAAACATATTCAACAAAATCATAGAAGAAAACTTCCCTAACCTAAAGAAAGATATGCCTATGAAAATACAAGAATCTTACAGAACACCAAATAGGCTGGACCAGAAAAAGAAGTCACCTTGCCATATAATAATCAAAACATCAAACCTACAGAGTAAAGGGAAAATATTAAGAGCAGCTAAAGAAAAAGGCCAAGTAACATATAAAGGCAGACCTATCCTAATTACACCTGACTTCTCAATGGAAATGATGAAAGCCAGAAGATCCTGGACAGATGTCCTACAAACGCTAAGGGAACAAGGATGCCAGCCCAGACTACTATATCCAGCAAAGCTTTCAATTACCAGAGATGGAGAAAAAAAATATTCCATGACAAAGCCAGATTTAAACAATCCATGAATCAAGCTCTACAGAAAGTGCTAGAAGGAAAACCTAGATCCAAGGAAGATAACTACACTCACAAAGACACAGGCAATATATAATCCCACTTTACAAAACAACAAAAGAAAAAGGAAGGAGAAACTACACAAAATAACTTTACTACCAATAAATCAAGCACAAACAAGAATCATTAATCAATGATCATTGATATCCCTCAATGTCAACGGCCTCAACTTGCCTATAAAAAGACACAGACTAGCAGAATGGATACGAAGACAAAACCCATCCTTCTGCTGCATACAAGGAACACATCTCAACATCAAAGACAGACAGTGTCTCAAAGTAAAGGGTGGGGAAAAGATTTTCCAATCAAACAGACCCAAGAAACAAGCAGGTATAGCAATCCTAATATTTCACAAACTAGACTTCAAATTAAAATCAATCAAAAGAGATGAAGAAGGACATTTCATATTCATCAAAGGAAAAGTCCATCAAGATGAAGTCTCAAATTTAAACATCTACGTCCCAAATACAAAGGCACCTACATTTGTGAAAGAAACATTACTAAAGCTCAAATTACCCATTAAATCTCACACACTAATAGTAGGAGACTTTAACACTCCGATCTCACCGCTAGACAGGATCTCCAGACAGAAACTTAACAAAGAAACAAAAGAACTAATATAAGTTATGACCCAACTGGTTTTAACAGACATCTATAGAACATTCCACCCAAACACAAAGGGATATACCTTCTTCTTGGCACCACATGGAACCTTCTCTAAAGTTGACCACATAATAGGAAACATGGCAAATCTCCACAGATATAAAAAAATTGGAATAACCCCCTGTATCTTAAAAGACCACCATGCATTAACATTAGAATTCAACAATAACACAAATTGCAGAAACCCTACAAACTCATGGAAACTGAACAATGCCCAATTGCACCATCCCTGGGTAAAGGAAGAAATAAAAAAAGAAATTAAAGACTTCCTGGAATTCAATGAGAATGAAGACACAATATACACAAACTTATGGGACACATTGAAAGTAGTGCTGGGAAGAAAGTTCATAGCACTAAGTGCCCACATGAAGAAACTGGAGAACTGTCATACTAGAGAATTAATAGCACAGCTGAACGTTCTAGAACAAAAAGAAGCAAACTCACACAGGAGGAGCAGATGCCAGGAAATAATCAAATTGAGGGCTGAAATCAATCAAGTAGAAACCAGGAAAACATTGAGAAAAATCAATGAAACAAAGAGTTGGTTCTTTGAGAAAATCAACAAAATAGACAAACCTCTTTCCAAGCTAACCAAAAGACAGAGAGAGAGCATGCTAATTAACAAAATCAGAAATTAAAAAGGGGACATAACAACGGACTCTGAGGAAATCCAGAGAATCATCACGACATACTTTGAAAATCTGTACTCCACAAAATTTGAAGGAAATGGACAATTTCCTGGATAAATATCACTTGTCAAAACTAAATCAAGAGCAGATAAACAATCTAAACATACCTATAACCCCTAATGAAATAGAAGCAGTCATCAAAAGTCTCCCAAACAAAAAAAGCCCAGGCCCAGATGGCTTCAGTGCAGAATTCTACCAGAAATTCAAAGAAGAGCTAATTCCAATACTCCTCAAACTATTCCACACAATAGAAGCAGGAGGCTCACTGCCAAACTCTTTTTTACGAGTTTACAATTACCTTGATACCCAAGCCCCACAAAGACACAACTAAGAAAGACAACTATAGACCAATTCCCCTCATGAACATCGATGCAAAAATACTCAATAAAATACTAGCAAACCGGATTCAGGAACACATCAGAAAAAATCATCCACCATGATCAAGTAGGCTTCATCCCAGAAATGCAGGGATGGTTCAACATTAGAAAATCTATCAATGTAATCCACCATATAAACAAACTGCGAAAGAAAAACCACATGATCATCTCACTAGATGCTGAAAAAGCCTTTGACAAAATCCAGCACCCCTTCATGATAAAGGTTCTAGAGAGTTCAGGGATAACAGGAACATACCTGAATATAATAAAAGCAATATACAGTAAACCAACAGCTAACATCAAACTAAATGGAGAGAAACTCAACGCAATTCCTCTAAAATCAGGAACAAGACAAGGCTGTCCACTCTCTCAATATCTCTTCAATATTGTACTTGAAGTTCTAGCTACAGCAATAAGACAACAAAAGGAGATCAAGGGGATACAAATAGGAAAAGAAGAAGTCAAGCTTTCACTATTTTCAGATGATATGATATTTTATATAAGTGACCCAAAAAACTCCACAAGGGAACTCCTAGAGCTGATAAACACCTTCAGCAAAGTGGCAGGATACAAGGTAAACTCAAAAAAATCAGTGGCCCTATTATATACAGATGATGAAGTGACTGAGAAAGAAATCAGAGAAACCTCACCCTTTACAATAGCCATAAACAGCATCAAATATCTGGGGATAATATTAACCAAGGAAGTGAAAGACCTGTATATCAAGAACTTTGAGTCTTTAAAGAAAGAAATCAAAGAGAATAACAGAAAATGGAAAGATCTCCCATGCTCTTGGATTGGTAGGATCAGCATAATAAAAATGGCAATCTTGCCAAAAGCAGTCTACAGATTCAATGCAATCCCTATCAAAATTCCGGCACAATTTTTCTCAGACCTGGAAAGAACATTAATCAACTTTATATGGAAAAAAAGGCCCAGGATAGCCAAAACAACCCTATACAATAAAGGAACTTCAGGAGGCATCACCATACCTGACTTCAAGCTCTATTATAGAGCTATAGTCCTGAAAACAGCTTGGTATTGGCACAAAAATAGGCAGGTTGACCAATGGAACCGAATTGAAAAAACCCTGATTTTAACCCACACACCTATGAACACTTGATTTTTGACAAAGAAGCTAAAACTGTACAATGGAAAAAAGAAAGCATCTTCAACAAATGGTGCTGGCATAACTGGGTACTGGTATGCAGAAGACTGTAGATAGATCCATGTTTATCACCTTGTACAAAACTTAAGTCCAAATGGATCAAAGATCTCAACATAAATCCAGCCACACTGAAACTTTTAGAAGAGAAAGTGGGAGATACTCTTCAACAAGTTGGTACAGGAGACCACTTCCTGAACATAACACCAGTGGCACAGACACTGAGATCGACAATTAACAAATGGGACCTCATGAAACTAAAAAGCTTCTGTAAGGCAAAGGACACAGTCAACAAGACAAAAAGGCAGTCCACAGAATGGGAAAAGATATTCACTAACCCCACATCTGACAGAGGGCTAATCTCCAAAATATACAAAGTACTCAAGAAGCACGTCTCCAAAACACCAAAGGATCCAATTAAAAGGCGGTGTACAGAACTAAACAGAGAATTCTCTATAGTGAAGGCTAAAATGGCCAAGAGATACTTAAGAAAGTGTTCAACATCCTTAGCCATCAGGGAATTGCAAATCAAAACAACTTTGAGATACCATCTTACTCCTGTCAGAATGGCTAAAATCAAAAACACCGACGACTATTTATGCTGGAGAGGATGTGGAGAGAGGGGAACACTCCTCCACTGCTGGTAGGAGTGCCAACTTGTGCAGCCACTTTGGAAATCAGTATGGATATTCCTCAGGAAAATGGGAATCAATCTACCACAAGATCCAGCATTTCCACTCTTAAGCATATATCCAAAAGAGGCGAATTCATACAACAAGGGCATCTGATCCACTATGTTCATAACAGTATTATTTGTAATAGCCAGAACCTGAAAGCAACCTAGATGCCCCTCACCTTAACAGTGGATAGAGAAAATGTGGTACATATATACAATGGAGTATTACTCAGCAGAAAAAAAACAATGGAATCTTGAAATTCACAGGTAAATGGATAGCACTGGAAGAAACCATCCTGAGTGAAGTAACCCAGTCACAAAAAGACAAGCATGGTTTGTACTCACTCATATATGGATTTTAGACATGGATCAGGAGAGTGCCCGTTTGCCCTTCCAATGAAAGAGAGTCTGGGAAACAGGAAAGTACATAAAAGGTATGCAGGGTACCCAAGAGAAGAGAAATGAGGCAAGATCCTCAGAACAGATGGGGAACACGGCGAGGGGTGGGAGGGAGGGGGAGCTGGAAAATAGAGAGAGGGAGAAGAGGAAGAGAGAGTAGATCATAGGGGAACAAGAAGGTTTACACACACACACACACACACACACACACACACACACACTTAAAATCTAAAATCAAAATCGTAACAAAAGACAGAAACCCCTTAAAATTATTCAGAAAATGGAGATATTACCATCAGTAAGATGGAAAAGGACAATGAAGGAATTCATGGGCTAGTCATAGACTGTGAGGTGTCTGACTGGATGAGGAAGACGAGGTACACTATACATTGGATTTACTGATAATGGCTAGAAAGAATAGCTGCCCTAGTCTTGAAAAGAAAAGTTATAAAGAAAGCAGAAAGAGAAACAAAAGATTTCCTCCTTAGTTGTTTCTGTTTGTGTGACTTTTGTCTTTCTGTTGACACCTCTACCACAGTACTGTTAGGATAACAGAGTCGAATAAAAGTTAGAGAGTAGGTTATATGTGAAAATGAATGTTGATTAGTGGTAATGCTATAAAACTTAGGGGAACATCAGAAGAAGAATCTTCTGTGACAATCAGGCTGGGCTCAAGTCTGATCTTTACAGCCTGGAATAACAAACACTAAAGTTCCTTGCAGAACACAGACAACAGAGGAAAATGACCTGTAGGGTTTTGTGCTTTTTGTCTTTTTCTGCTCTTCCTCTCCCTTGTTCTGATCTTCCTCCCTCTTAGCACACTACTTCTTATCTAATTAATCCTCTCCATACATCTTTTAAATCTTATTCTTCACTTCCTCTGTATGTATATCACTTCTCAGTTGCAATTAAAACTTTATAAGATGGCCTTCTCATGTCCTATGGTGGAAAGAAGCTCCAATCAAAACAAATCAAGGCTATGAAATGAAAAATACCATTACATTAACTTTGTGCAGATGAATAAGAAGGTTACTTAACATGGGCGAATGCAAAGATGAGGGAATGTGTTTACCAAGCACCTGGATTTCAATTCTAGCATGTTTACTTAATGCTTTTAATAGGCAATAGTTATTTTTATTGAATGCTTTGCTAGTTTTCTTATGAGTAAGAACATTTATGCTGATCCATTTGAATTCCTTTATTTCTCATAAGAAAATCTATCTCACAGGACCCTAACACTATTAAATGGAATGATATATGTGGACTGTTATGTGGAGGCTACATAGATAGGAGCTTTTCATCTCCTGTCTAGCTTACTCAATAAATGCTTGTTCAATGAATGATAGCCTCTATGTATGACTCTTAGATCTGCTCCCATAGATCTGCCAGTCTCCATAAAATTGTTTTTCACAGCATTTGTAGCTGCCAGTATTTCTTCATTTTAATGCTTGTTTACATTTTGATAGCATTGTTTTGTCTTAAACAGTTGTATAATACTATTATATAACATAGCAACCATATTAAATTATGCTATATTCATATTCTTTGCTTAATCTTTATTTTCTTTTATAAAATCATTTTGCTCAGTTCTCAACTGTGCACAAAAGTGATAAAATATTTAAATATTCCATAAAAATAACCATAAATATATAGCAACCTGAGAAGACTCATTTAGTGAAATTCTCATTCAGCTCTGATTGTCACAGGACTACTGAACTGTATTTGCCTTCCAGCACTTCCTTACTGTAAAACATTCACAATAGACTTGGAGACTTGTCTTAAGAGCATGAAACATGAAAAAAATATTTGTAACCCCTTATAGTCATCTCTTTTTTTTCAAACTTCAATGTTTTTTATTATTTTATTTTTTATTACTTTAATCTTAAATAGCTCGCTTCACATGTCAATCCCAGTTCCCTCTCCCCTCCTCCCGCACTCCCCAACATTCCCCCCAGCCTCCCACCCTATCCCCACTTCCTTCAACATAGGGGATATCTAGAGACTGTCATTTCACTCAGGGCAGGGTCCAGGCACTCCTCTAAGAGTCCAGGCTGAGACAGCATACCTCTTTGTGTTATGGACACATGAAGTCCGTTTGTATGCCAGGGATAAACACTGATCTACTGCCCAGGGCTCCATGGGTTGCCTAGACCTCCTCACTGACTCTCACACTCAGGGAGTCTGGATCAGTCCCATGCTGGCCTCCCAGATGTCGGTCTGGGGTCCAAGAGCTCTCCCTTGTTCAGATCAGCTATCTTTGCTGGTTTTGCCAGCCCATCCTTTGCCAATTTGCTCATCACTCCTCTCTCCCTGTCACTGGGTTCCTTGGGTTCAGTTCAGTGTTTAACTGTGGGTGTTTGCCTCTGCTTCCATCAGTCACTGGATGAAGGTTCTAGGATGGCTATAGACATCAAGTTCATTATCAGGAATGGGCATTTAAGGTGGTCTCTCCACTATTGCTTAGCTTGCCAGTTGGTGTCATCCCTTTAGATCACTAGAGGTCTCACTGGTGCCAGATCTGTCTTCTAACCTATGACTCCCTCTTCCCCCTATTCTACCCCTCCATTCAACCTTCCTGGTCCCCCATGACATACTCTCTATTCCTCTTCTCTAGGTCATCTCTTTATACTGTAATCTCAAACAGAGTGTGCACTCTGGTCTTTTGCTCCATTTTTGGTCATAAGAAACAGGAAAGTTGTATTCCAGACTGTCCTGTTAGATTTCAACTCAAATTTATTACAAATAAATGCCAGAGATTAACCATGATGAAAGCACAAAAATGGACAATAAACTGCAGAAGCAAAAGTGATGCCAGGTGTTTTCTTTGTTTTTTTTAGACCTATCATGAACATTACTCAGAAAGGCTTATTTATAATGAGGAATGTTCTTTGCAACAACTTGCAAAAACTTGCACAGACATTGCATGAAGTCATTCTGTTCTTACTAATTCAAGAAGAACACAGTCACCAGCTTTTCACTGCCCCTTCCTAGTTCATTTCACTTCAGGACCTTATGCTAAATGCACCTTTAAATGCAATGCTCTTATTCTATAGAACTCTATATGGCTTGTTTTCCCCAATTTGTGTGAGTCTCACTGCAAATGTCTTCCAAATGGTTACTTTTTATCACCATATTTCAGTAGTCTATACCTGCCTTGTCCTTTATAGTTGGTGTTCTTTTTCATAATTACTAGAAATTAGGCACGTTTGTACACATATATTATTTGTCTCCAGTAGAACGTAAGGTCGGTGTAGGCTATGACAGCATCAGCACAAAGCCCTGTTATAGTCCCAGGTTCACCACAGTATCTGAAAACATTGGGCATTCACAAATATTTTTAATTGATCAATAAATTCCCAATATTAGTTTGATTTAGCTCCCAGTAATTCTGGAAGATCTTTAAGAGTATCAGTTAAATCCCATGCCTCACTAGACACAGCCTCTTCAATGTTCAAAATCACTGAGTAAATATTTAAATTTACCATTTATCAGGCTTTGGTGCTAATCCAGGCTTTTGGATATTCTCATTTAGTCCTTGAAATAATGTTAGAAGTTTGCTATTATCTCTGCTTTAATGACAAGGAATTAGATGCATGAAAGCCAACAGCTGAGATCCTTTAATTTTCCTAGGATCATTTGGTTAATAAGTGGCCAAGCTGGCATTCTAACTTTGTTTATTTTAACTCAAAGCCCTCTGCACTCTATCACTGAACTATGTTCTAGTTGATATGGGCATGGTTAGAATAATTCTGACTGTAAACATCGCATTTAGTTTCTGTTTTATGATCGAATAGTGAAATCACCCAGTCTCCCTTAATACAATCATCAGTGTCTGTTAAACATTTCTGTTCATAAAGATAGATAATAATTATACCCTTAGCTAATTTTTATAAGTTGTTCTGAAATTTTAATTTGAGTTTGCCTCACGTTATGATAATCACTGTAGTTTATCAAATGAATCATAGTCCTGAGGCATTAAAGAAGTCCCTTTCATCCATTCTGGAGTCCATTATCCAGAGAGAGCTCTCAAATAGCCAGTTCCTATACCTTTCCAAGAAACCCAAGGATCAACTTCAGAGTGTGGGCTACATGATGGAAAGGCTATTCCAAAAATTAAATGTACATTTGTAAGAAAATAGCATTTGTTATCATAGTCAGTAATGCATCTCTGTAAGAAGGATACCATTTTAAATCTCTTGGTAGAATTTTATTCATTCAACAAATGTGCTTTGAGTATACTAATGGCTATATGCCAGACACTTCTATTTCTGGGCATTGAGGATTTATCAATGGCCACAAAGATAGGCCTTAGTAGAATGAATATTCCAGATGGGTAGAGAAGGAGAAGAACTGGTGATCTATGAATTCAATATGGTAAATTATGTAGACTATTTAAAATTTTCAACTGTGGGACAAGATAAAAGGAACTGGAAGGGCCAAAGATGGTTTAAGTACTTAAATAGATACTCAGGGGAGGTGCCTGGAAAAGTTACATTGGACAGAACTTACAAGGAGAGTTATTCCTGCAGATATCTGAGGGAATGGTTTTGAGCAAACCTAACAGCAGCTACATGTCCTGACAGTAGAATCAAGCCCATTATTCCTGAAATGACAGAAGTTCAGTGTAGCTTTAACCCCAAAGTAGAGAGCAATGCTGCTAGGTTGAGGGTTAGTTATTCCTATGCTCAGAATGAGATAGTTTGCTTTTCTTTTGGTGGGATAGAACAAATCCAGTCAGAAACAACTTAGACAAGGAAAGGCTTATTTGACTTACACTTCCACATAACAGTCCATCATGGTTGAAGGAAGTCAGAGCAGGAACGCAGGAGAGGCAGGAAATGAAACAGCAATCATGGAAGAATTCTGCCTACTGACTTGCAGTCCCTGGTTTACTCAGCTGCCATGGCCCCCTTGCTTGGCATGGTGCTGCCCAATCTGGCTTGAGTCCACTTACATCAATTAGCAATTAAGAAGACACCTAACCCATATGGTCATAAGACAATATGATAGAGGCAATTCATCAATTGAGAGGCCCTCTTCTCAAGTATGACTAAGTTTGTATCAAGTCAACAAAACCCAATCATCAGAGACCCTAAGAAGCAAATGTGAAGCGAGGAGAACTGTTAGTTGGTCTTAAAGTAGAGAACCCACTCACTCATGCTGTTAGTTTCTGCTTCATATATCTCAAAATATATATTGATATATTCATATTTTTATGTAGCACAAAATATTGTTTTGTGCATGGATCGCTTTTCAATTTACATTGAAATATGTTTTGGCCACTCATGTTTGTACAAGAATTTATGCATCATTTAAAAAACTAGATGTTCACAAGAAAGAGAAAAAAAGAGGTTGGAACCTGATCTTCCATTACACGGCCATATTAATTCAAAGTGGGCCAGTGATCTAAACATAAGATCCAAATTTATAAAAATTCTAGAAGAAACTGCAAGGATGATTGCTTTGACATTGTCCTTGGAAATGGTCATATGGATACCACAATACAGGTGAGTGTAAGGAAGCGAGACTATATTAAAATGTTTGTTCACAGTGAAGAAAACAGCAAAGATGAGGAGGTAGCTATATATTGGAAGAAAATATATTTAATTCTTACATCTGAAAAAAGAATTATATAAACATGTTTTACATAACTCGGGGGTAAGAGCCCAAATAACCCAATCTTCAAATGGAGAACACAAAGACCTGAGTAGACATGTCTCTAAAGAGTGTTTAATTTATAAAGTGGTTAATATTATCATCACTACTAACAGAAAATATGAACAAAAACACACTGAAAAATCCTCCCACGTCTTTGTGGGTTCCTAGTCTGTCTGTCTCTCTGTCTGTCTGTCTGTCTCTCTGTCTGTCTGTCTCTCTCTCTCTCTGTCTCTGTCTCTGTCACACACACACACACACACACACACACACACACACACGATCAGGACAAGTGTTGGGGAGGTGTAGAGAAGACAGGATCCTTCTGATACTATCCATTGGAATTTCAATTGTGAATAACAATATGGAATTTCCTTGAAAACTTAAAAATCAAAGTGACACAATGGTTGCTCTGCTACATAGTTCCAAAGAAAGTGAAATTATCACCTCATAGAATCACTAGATTCTAGGTGGCATTAATTTTGATGACTAAGATATGAGAAAACTAAATGTGTGTCAAAAGATGAAGAAACTCTCAGTATATAAGCATAAATTTTTGGTTCTCATGGGTGACAATAAAATCTGAAATGAATTGAGAAGAGAAATGGCAAGGGTGTGCTTGTTAGAAGCTAGGAGACTATTAATATAAAATGTTTCTAAATTTAATATTCCTACTAGCAAAATCTGAGCTTGAGATTCTTAGAACCCTCCACAAACATTGGGAGTTAATATTTTTAATTAGATGTTTTGGTGCTGATGAAGTGGTTTCATATTGTAACTTTAATTTGCAAACCTCAGGCTAATGATATTGACCATCTTTTATCTGTTTATTGCTTATTTATATAACTTCCTTTCTGAAGTATTTCCCTAAGACTTCTGTCCATTTTTTAATCAAGAAGTAAACTTTCTTATTATTTTACTTTATGAATCCTAACACAATTCTCTTTGCAGATATGTGCTAATCAATATTTTTCATATTCTGTGTTTATTTTCATTTTCTTGATGATGTGTTTCAAAAAGTAGAACTTACTAATTTTGATGAAGTCCAATTTATTGCATTTTATTCATCTTTTTTATATTGCTTTTTGGGAAAAAATCCAAAGAACATTTGCTTAACATACAAAACAGCAATCTCTCCACATTTATTTCTAGTTCTCTACTTGTTTTGTTAAAATTTAGTTGCAAGATCTATTATGAGTATTTTTTATATAGTCTGATATAGGGCCAAGATTTGTTCTATACATAAATCTGTTTCCTGGGTCTATTTATTTTGAAAAGCTATCTTTTTGGTGTTGAATCACACTGGTGTTTGTGTAACACACGCAGCTTGTGCGTATGTGTGGCCATAACTTGACAAATTTTGTTCTGTTAGCTTCTATTGTTGTACTGGCAGAAGAGGACATTTTTATTTGTTTTGGTGTTTGAAACATAGTCTTATTCTTAGTCCACGCTGGTCTGCACCTCTACATGCAGTCCACTTTGGCCTCAAACCCATAGCAATCCTTGTTCTCAGAATGCCATGTTCTGTGATTATGGGTCTGAGTAGCTGTGCTTTGTTTTAATATAGTAGTCTGAGTTTTAGCTTTTGAAATCAGATACAGCACATTCAACTTTGCTCTTATTTAAGATTCCTTTGCTATACAAGTCTCTTTACATTGCCATTTATATTTTAGAACAATTTGTAGTTGAAAAATGATGGATTTTAATCTGGATTACACAGAATTTATGGATCAATGTGGAGAAAATAGACACCATAAATTCCACACAACTCTGAACATATTTTAAATGTACATCTGCAATTTTTGTCTTTAATTTCTTGAAGTAATTTATAGTTTTTATCGTATAATCCCTGTATAAATGATAGATTCTCCTTAAAAGTTATGCATGTGTAGCTACTGAAAACCCTGTTCTGTTCCATTTTCCAGTTGCTTTGTACAAATCTTTAGGAATACAACTGATTTTTTTATATTGGCCGAAGAATCTATCATCCTGTTATGTTCAGTTTTAAATTCTGGTTTATTTCATTTTAAAAACTCCTTAGAAAATTTAATATTGCTGAAAATTTTGTTTGTGACTAAAACTTCTCACTTCCCATTGTTGATACGCTGCATCTTTCTTTCTTTTTTTAAACATTGTCTGGAATAGGAACTTTGTTGAGAGTAATTTCCTGGCTTTGCTTTTTAGGAAACTTGTGTTTCAGGTCTCTTTTGACTTTGCATTACATATTCACCTTATGTTGGCAGGGGATTTTTGAAATCATCTTAGCAACTTAACATTTTTGTAATTTTCTGACGTTCTGACAAATATCATTATAAACACTGATTTTTATCATATTTTCCTACACTTGTTAAAATTCTTTTGTAATGTACAATGTTTATTCTTTATTCTGTCAGTACAAATCAGATTGTTGGACATTCCTGTTTTTACTTTATTCCACACCCTTTTCATACCACGATGAGAATCATCTCAAAATGGTAAAGTTAGGACAAGCTCCATTTGTTCAGGGTACACTGTCTATAGTGATCACTTTGATGCTGATATTTTTATTATGGACTTTAAGATGATGTTTATGGAAAGAATAACCTTTTTTTCTTGTATTTCTTGCTAATCTATGCATAAGGTTAAAATATTTTTCTTCAAAGTAATATAAACTTTGCTAATAAAATCACTTAGCTTTTAATTTTATTTCTGAGATTTCTGATTATAAAGTCAGTATTGTTAAGAGAAACATGTATTTTCTAGGACTTTTCCTAACTTTGATAGTTAATTTATGGATATATTATTCAAAATATTTGCATGTTTATGTAATAAATGTAGATTCTATACTGATATCACTATTGTTATTTATGCTGCTATTTTGAGTTTCCTTTTTTGTCTTCATTAGTTTTGTTAGAACAATCTGATTTTACTGAACTTTTCATATATACTACTGTTAGGCCCTGGTTATCTCTTCATTATTAACTTGATTTCAATTCACCTGCAATTTCTATTGTTGCCATTTCTTTCTTCCACTAACTTTTGTCTTTATTTACTTTGGTCTCTAAGGTGGATTCCATAATATAAGTTTTCACCATAGTTTTAGTATTAACTATACATATTTTTGAGGGACAGGGTGAGATTCCAGTATATGTATGCAATACCTCCTGATGTAGTCAAGAGAACTGGCATACCTCAGATATCATTTCTTTGTACTGAGAACTCTCAAAATCTTCAATACTTGCCATTTTGAAATCCTCAGGTATTGATGCCAGTTACATTTATTGTTTTGTGCTGTAGAACGTGGAAGTTATTCCTCTTACACAACACTCACGTTTGTGATCACCCTTTCTTTTTTTCTTTTTAAAATTTAAATTATAAACCAGCTTGTTTTACATGTCAATCCCAGTTCCTTCTCCCTCTGCTCCTCCCTTGTCCCCCATTGACCCTTATCCCATCCCTTTCTGCTCCCCAGGGAGGGAGAGACCTTCCATGGGTGATCTTCAAAGTCTGTCATATCACGTGGAGAAGGGCCAAGACCCTTCTCCATGTGTCCAGGCTGAAAGAGTATCCCTCTATGTGGAGTGGGCTTCCAAAGACCATTTGCGTACTAGGGATAAATACTGATCCACTACTAAAGGCCCCAACCTCCAAACTGACATCCACGTTTAAGAGGTCTGGGACAGTCCTATGCTGGTTTCCCAGCTAACAGTCTGGGGTCCTTGAGCTCCCCCTTGTTCAGGTCAGCTGTTTCTGTCTGTTTCTCCAGCCTGGTCTTGACCTGTTTGCTCATCACTCCTCCCTCTCTGCAACTGAATTCCAGAGTTCAGCTCAGTGTTTAGCTATGGGTATTTGCTTCTGCTTCCATCAGCTACTTGATGAAGGTTCTAAGGAAAAAGGCCAAGTAACATATAAAGGCAAAACTGTCAGATTTATACCTGACTTCTCCATGGAAACTCTGAAAGTCAGAAGGTCCTGGATAGATATTCTACCAACACTAAGAGACCATGGATGCCAGCCCAGACTGCTATACTCAGCAAAGCTTTCAATCACTATAGATGGAGTGATTACAAAACCAGATTTAAACAATACATATCCACTAATCCAGCCCTACAGAAAGTGATCACCCTTTCTAACTTCTGTTGTGGGATTCCTGCCCAGCCCTAGTCACTGCTTTAGCCCCCAAAGTAATACACAAGACACTATATTAATTGTAAAGCTGTTGGCCATTTGCTATGGTTTCTTAATGGCTAGCTCTGACTTAATTATTAACACATAATTATTAATATATATTTCTATAATGACTTATCTTTCCGAGGACACCCTCCTGACACATCCTTTCCTCCTGGGAGATCACATGGCAACCCTCTCCTCTTCACTACATTTTCCAGAATCCTTCTTCTTTCCTAGTCCTACCTGTCTTGCTTTGTTATTGGCCAACAGTGTTTTATTCATCATACACAGAAGGACTTCCCCCATCAAACCTCACTCTTTCATGAACCTTTCCCGAGTTTTGGTAACAATACTCGATTTTCTACAACTATAAGACCAACTTTAAAGAGAAAAAAACTTCTTCACATAAAGGGTATCAAGGGGTGCTTATATTTTTTCACTTACTTCTCTTAGCATAATGTACTTTACTTATTTTTAAGTTGCTGCAAATGACAGAACTTCACTGCCTTTTTCCTAAAAACTGCTCCATTGTGTATATACACCACATTTTAAAATTCATTAATCTGTCAGTAGAAACAGAGTTTGACTCCGATTTAGCAACTGTGAATAATACTTTATTGAAAGTTACCACTGTTTATTTGACATACAGATTTCATACTGTGGGTTTTTGGTTGGTGCTGTTGTTCTTTTCTTTAAATTACACATTATATTCTATAGTGGTTGTACAAATTTATATTCCCACCAACAGGGAGTGCTTAAGGTTTTTCTGTCTTTGTAGTCTCAGTAGCATTTTTTCTTTCTTGTTCTCTCTGATAAGTCATTTAAATTTTATTAGAATGAATGAGATATCTCACTGTCCTTTTATTTTGCATTTCCCTGATGATTAGTAATGTTGACTACCTTTCCATTTACATTTTTGCAATTTTATTATTTTAAAAGTATTGGATTATTTGGATTATATTGATGTTGTTTTAGTTATTTGTTTAGAAAATTATTCATATGTCAGATGAATGATTTTTCTCACATTTATAGGATGTTTCTTTATTCTGACTGCTTCTTATGATGTACAGAAAGTTGTTGATGTCATACCTTTTGCCAAGTTTACTCATGTAACCAGAATGGTGTCCTAGAGTTTTATCCTTACATTTTTTCCAGCAGATCTATGCTTAGGAAGATTACATTTAAGTTGTGGTTTATTTTAGCATATTTGCATCTAATTTTCCTAGTACCATTCATTGAAAGCTGCTCCCGAGGGCATATACTTTGCCGATATGATATATTTGTTGGCATTCATATTGAATCACCTTTATAACCCTGAGAAATTTTCCCTTTGCTCATTGTGTACAATATTCTACATGCCATTGGTTTCAGGTTGATGGGATTTTGTTGAGTATTCTTGATATTTATTAGCAGTTTTGGCCTACAGCTTTTTGGTTTTTGATGGTGTCTTTGTCTTCTTTTAGTGTCATAGTAATTTCCTATAGGAGAGAGAAGAGTTAACTTTCCTTTAGTTCTTTAAAAATGTTTAAGAGGAATTCATATTAGTTTTTTTTAAATTAGGTAAAATTCAGCATGACAAATACCTAGTCTTGGGATTTTCTTTGTTGGGAGACCATTTATTGACCACAGTCTTGTTACTTCCTATTGGTTTGTTCAGTTTTTCTAAATCTTTACTGTTTTAGATTTTCATTTTTTTTGCATACAGTTGTTTTCAGTAGTGATGATCTCTCACCCCCCACATTGTATTAATTTGAATTCTTCGTTTTTAATTTGAGATTCTGTTTGCTGGGTATTGGTTAATTAATTTTTTTCTTGATAAGTATAGCTAAAGTTTCTGTTATTTGGTTTTATATCCATGACAGTGTTTCATGTATTCTAACCTGGCTTCCAACATGCTATGTGGTTGACAATGACCTAGAACTTCTGAAGTATTTGTTACCACCTGCATTCCAACCTGACTTCAAACATGTTATGTGGCTGATGATGACCTGTAACTTCTGAGGTATTTGTTTCTGCCTGCACTTGTGATGAAGCCGGCCCCTTTAAATCCACGTTAGCAAATAATATGTCTGGAATCAAAACCATTATTCATCTATAGCCGTGCCCTGTGACCTTTTGCTATCAGATGTCTTTTACTGTGAAAACTGTGATGTGATACAGTAAAGAGATAGCGGGAAATCCTGAAACTAATGTAGGGACTTGAGAAACACACACAGTGGCATCTGCCTGCAAATGAAAGCTATCACTCTAACAGACCCAAAGGAAGTAAAAAGGGATGAACTGCCTGACAAGGAATTCAAAACAGTTATTGTAAGACAACTTAATGAGATACAAAATAATATAAACAATTCAAGGAAATTAGGAATGTAGCTTATGGTAAGAATGAGGCATTCAGCAAACAGATGGTAGTTGTGAAAGAATGAATGAGAACTCACAGAGCTAAAAACTTTACCAAATAAGATGAAACCAAAGCTCAGAACTTTAAAGACAGACTCTGTTAAGTACAAGAAGGAAATTCCAAGCTTGAATAAATTCCACACATCTGAGTGTGTAGTGGCAGAAAGTTTGAAGTTATTTCTGTCAAATTTCACTTTTAATTAATTTGGCTATTATGGAATGTGGTAAGTGTATTATCCTTAGATTTTCATTAGAAATCATATTATGAATTACTGCAAATGGAACATCATTGAAAAACAATCATTGCCATCAGATATTACATTGAATATTTTGTTTTGCTTTTGTTGTTTTAATACATTATTTTATTACTTGAATTATAAGGAATCTATTTCCTGTTGATATCTCAGAATTAGTATTCATTCTTTCCAAATTGAGGACTTCTTTCCCTTTTATTTATAAATTCATTAAATTTAAGTTAATGATTAAAGTGTGACTCTCATTTTACCCTTGTTACCCTGTATAATTTATTTTATGTGCATAAACTCTTTTCAATTTTACTAACTATACTTCTGTTTGAAGGAATCTATAAAAGCATAATTATGCGTTCTTCTTAATAGTGACTATTTTTACAAAAGTAAATAAAAATGATAAAAATTTATCTCTTACACTATCACTCTTAGAAATGTCTGTGTCTGATGAATACCTTCCAGAAGTACACCTACAGTTGCATTCATATTGCTCATCTTCCCTCTATTTCTCAAATGACGGCAACTTACTGTATTTGTTTCCCCAAACATTTTAATAGATGTGTTATAGTAATTTATTACACAGTTGATTTAGTGGTGATATTAGACTCTGGCTTAAGAACATCTAATGATTTTCGAGTTTTCACACTTTACCTCATAGATGTTTAGTTATATACCCCAGGTAAATTAAGGACTTGTTCTACTTTGAGAAATGTGACAGGAAGGGAGCCTCCAGCAAAGTTATTGGAACTTCTAATTAAATGAGAAAAAGTTGCTTCACTTTTTTTACAGCCTCAATAAAAACATTTATTTAATTCTTTTACTTCTTGTTGAGCTCTTCTTGGAAGTTGTACTCCTTATGGACACACCTGTATGATCATTTTACTTGTGTTCCCCACCACGCATGAGGGGTACTCTGATGACTGTCCTGTTTGATTCTCATGGCTTCACAAGTAGCATTCTTCAGTGTCCAGCTGAGCGAAGAGAGTCCTCTGCTTCATTTGTTCTCATGTTTTGTTTCTGACATTGGGATTTGTGCCTGTTCAATGGTCTGTGAGTTTGAAATGACAGGGGAAATAACCGGACAACGCAACTCATTCAAAATTTAAACCTTGATAATGTCCCTAATGTTTTTCTGGTGTCACAGTCCATTCTGTTGAATCACAGATAGTTATCAGGAAGTGTGCCTTTCTTAAAATGTGGCCAAGAAATGAATTTTGGAAGGCTCATCTTGACTTCTCTTTATAATTCTTTTCTTATTCTCCAATCATTGCCAACACCTTTCCAACTTTTTGTGTTTAGGAAAAGGGATTCCTCTCACAAACACACCAAGGATATAATTTTTATAATGAGAATAACAGGGAAGTTCTAGACCAGTGGTTCTCAACCTTCCTAATGCTGTGACCCATTAATACAATTTCTCATGTTGTAGTGACCCCAATCATAAAATTATTGTGTTGTTACTTCATAGCTATAATTTTGTTACAGTTATGAATTCTAATGTGAATATCTGTTATGCAAGGGTCGTAACCCACAAGTTGAGAACAGCTGTTCTTATAGGTAGAAACAGACCCACTTCTAGATTAGGATTATTTAACTTCAGTATTGGGCTATGAAATTGTTTTACTAATTTTTTCCTTTGTGTAAAGAAGGAAGGAGATGAAAATGGTACATAAATGACATTTAAATCTCCTCGAAGTTCAAAAGTGTATCATCTGGGCAAAAATACCAACAATGGCATTAGGAAGAGGATTCCACCATTCACACAGTCCTCTTATAAAATCCAAGTTAATAAAAATAATATACATATCCTTATATAAATTGAAATACATATTTTCATTATGTAACTATGTCAATAAACAACTTAGTCTATATTTCTGGGATTTTTGGGATTATATAAGAGTATCTAATATTCTGTTACCTCTTTCAAAATTTAATCAAGATACTTTTATTCAATTTATCTTTCCCAAAAGTTAATAGGTTTCCTTTTTCTATAAAATATTAGTAGCATTTTGCTGTTGTTTTTCCAGAGAACACAGGGAAAATTGTGTCCATGATTTTGAGATCTGAGTTTCATAAAGGATGAAGGAACAAGCAGAAGACTCCTTTTTTCTACACTCAACCAACATGGCTACATCATGGTCATGCAGAACGTATCCCAGTGACTGAATAAGAAGTGATGCATACAAGCTAAGATATTTGAAGAATTATGTGCTTTAATGACTTTACATTCTTCCAACTGTGTAAATGAGTGCAAAAATGCAAAATGCAGTTTAAATTAATTTTTCTCTCAGAATTATTTAGAGTCTGCCTCCTGTGTCTCTATTGAGATGTCAGACCTTGTTCTCAGTTCAAGTCCACTAATATTTGTGTTGGTGTACATGTTTATGTATGTGTTGTGTATCTGCATGTGTTGTGTGTGTGGTTTGAGTATGTGTGTGATGAGTGTGTCTGTATTGTGTGTGTACACACGTTGTGTACATGTCTGTGTATTGTAGAAGGCCATGCTCTGAGCATTTAGCCAGAATTTTCATCAGAATAGCTGTGACTTTTGCAATCAGTCTTAAAGGTAGAACTTGTTAACTGTTGATGTTCCTTTATAGAAAGATGGAATTTGGAGGATCATTGGCTCCCTACCTGACGTCCTGTGTACTCCTTCCTGTATCTCCTTACCATTTGTATAACTAACTACAAGTTTCTACATGGTCTGCAGGTCTCAAGGCGCTAGGATATCCAAAGAGTGGAGTCCAGGCTGAGACATACAGACCCCATGTGGCAGCTATAGGGAAACTGTGATACACATTGGAGTGAGACTTCCTATTGAGGAGGCTGTTTTGGGGTCATTCATGCTGCTGTAAACACCCCCTCATCCAAATTCTGCAATTAAACCCAGTAAACTCTCTGGTTCCCCCAAGTTGAGCTTTGGTGTAATGTCACTTTGGTTTGTTATTGACCTTATGATTGATGGAGGGGCAGATATTTGGAGCTGTTTGCCTAGGACAAGAGTTCCTACAATAGCCTTCCTTGTTCTTAAAATGAAACACAGGGTACATGATGGGTGATCACTCTGTTACCGAGTTTTGCAGAATCCCCAGATGCTGAAATGCTAGTTTTGAAACAGAGTCCTACAAAGTTGGGAAGAGCTGACCTCAACTTAGAATTCTCTTACCTCATCCTCTCACACAGGTAAGATTATAAGCATGTCAACACACCTAGAATGCATCTATTCCTTGTCTTCAAAAAAACGCAGTAAGTGCTTCTAGTCTGGTCAGCCCTGTCTTTTAGAATTTTTAGGCTGAGGGTTGAATGGTAAGACAGTCGATTTATAGACTACAAGTTGCACAAGAATAATTTCAGAAAGAACAAATTTATGTTGTTGAAAGTCAAAGGTCCTAAAACTGAATACTTTGCACATTTTGCAACTGAAGCTTGTTAGTGAACTTGATGTTCTTACAAAATCTTTTAAAAAAAATAAACTTTGCAGAATTTGTATCAGTAATGCTTAAAACTCTGGCATCCTCTGTAGCAATATTAAACACGAACTGGACATTCTTTGAAGAGAATCTTCTCAGCTTCCATAGGGAAAATTCTGTATCTAACAATAGGATGAGAAACTTAAGAATTTCTTTGTAAGAACAATTTCATTTCCCCAAGAACTCATCATCTTTCCTCTGGGTTTTTCATGTAGATTATTTAGGTGAATATTAAAAGTGTGAATAGAAATATTTTGTACCCATGATGCTTCAGATTGGCAACCTCAGAAGATAAGAGATACTGCCAAGTGTATCTAATCAAATTTCATAATTTACAACCTGTGCAAACTGTGGGCAAAGAACCACAGCAGTTGTGCTGAACATTTCTGGGAAGATACTGCCATACCAGCACCAATTATTAAAACCTCTTGCACACATTAAAGCTATAAAGATTAAAAATATAGCACACTTGTCATTAAAAATGGATGACTTCATGCAATATGCATTATATACAAAAAAACAACGTCCTGCCACTTGAGTTTTATCACCACCCTACGGAAAATCCACAAACCCAGAGTCCCACATCAAAGCTCATTTTGGCAAAGCCTAGGAACGACTTCCTCATGCAAAATAAACACAGATGTTCCGCACTCAGGCAACTGGTGAGGATGAGATGGTACATGGGGGATGCACAGTTCTGTAAATGGTGGTGCCTCATATCTCATATTCTCTTTTGTGGAGGCTGCAGATATTGCTTAAAAAGGTTGATTTGGAGGATGAGAGATGTCTCAGCCAGAACAAGTGCTTTTTCCTTACTTGAAGGCCTGTGTTAGACACCATGAGCCCACATGACAGAAGGGAAGAATGGATTCCAAACGTTGTCCTCTGACCTCTGCTTGTGCAGATGCGTGCACACACAAGCAAAGGAACCTGCTGCATGATTGAAAAATTAATTACCCAAAATGATTCTGCCATCTTAAAACGTGAGTTTTGACTACAGGGCTGCAGACACATTGAGCTGGTTCTTCTGCATGTATGCAGAGCTGACACCTGGATAGGACATCAACACAGCTGTTTATGAACCAGCAGGAAGAACCGCATTTCATATGTATCTAAAGCAGAGCCTTTCTTGTCAGTGATTTATTGATTTCTGTCTGTGATAAATAATATTAATGACTATATTAATTATAAGAAGGTCTGAGGAAGAAAAGTTTCTAACCTCTTCCATTAGCTGACAGTTAAGGATGGGTGTTCCAAATGACCAGACAGCTATAATTGCCTTCTCTTGTTCCTTTCAATCTCAGCTAATTACAGTAGAATATCTTGGAGAAGTAAACATGCTTGAGACTCACATATACCTACTATGGCTAAAAAATGCTTCAAAAGATAATTGCACCAATACTTGAATGGTTCTTTTTAAAATATTCCAAAAGGAGTCGACCCCTCACATTACCATGTTGGATAAGTAGGATTAGAAACGCAATAGGGGTTAGGTATTGCTATGACTTTGGAACTAAGCAAGATTTTGGAAGCTTCTGTCTTAAAATATTTTAAATCTGAAATATATCTGAATTACAAGGAAAACACAGGAATTTTTAAAGAACAACAATCCCTTTCTATACTCTTCAACTGTTCTATCCTGGTTCCAGCAGGAAATAAGTTGTGGCAATTATATGCTAGTTAGTAGAAAAATATTTTAAGTTGCCAGACACTTAAGAAGACCCATGTTGTCCATCATTTGCCTCCATTTTGTGTTTTATGTGTCATGTGACAAGTATGAAGAGCAAAAATATTTATGGTATGCTGCACTTCTCCTCATACGTGATTCTTTTACCTTTTGTTGTAATGTCATTTGCATTTTATGATGCACTTTATCAATATTTGAGAACATATCCTATATACATCTCTATAAATCATATATATGAACTACTAAATGATAAATTTTATGCTGCAAAACTACTCAAAAATAAAATGAAAAACAGATGAAACAAGATAGCATTTTAAAGCAAATATAGTTTTGTTTACTGTAATTTTTTGTTTGTATTATTGAAATAGCCTTTTAACTATTGTCTTTGAGTTTATCTGTACATATACGCACATGTGTGCTGGAGTCCATCAGGTGAGCTGCATGATGTGGGAACTAGGGAGTGCACTTGGACCCCTGCAAGGTCAACAAGCCCTCTTTATTGCTGAGCCATCTCTCAATCCCTTCTTAGTATCATTTAAAATGACTTCTCGTCTTATGATTATATTTTTGGAATTATTCCAAAATAAAAATTTGAGGATGTAATCAACATGAGAAGCATATGCTTTCCACATTTGAAAAATCTTATGATAGAGAAATTTAAATGCCAGATCCTTTTAAAATAGTTCATTTGCATTCTTGGTTATAATAATTGTCATAGTGGAACTTTCAGTAAATTGGGACAAATGAAAGAGTGTTTTTGACTGTGATTATTCAATCACAATATTCATTTAAAAATCTCATCTCTCATTTAGGCAAAACTATTTTTCCTAAAATTTGACTAATGCGTTTTATGTCTTCCCTCATGTCAATCAGTTTTCCTTGCAAACAAATCAAACTGTGTCGAATAATCTTTAAAATTCCTTTAAAACTTACTGAGGGTGTTGCTCATGGTGAGCATGCACAGATTTGGAAATCTCATAGTTGGCCTTCTCTTTCATTTCTGTATCCACTCTTAAGTTTTCTATTTCTTATTTCTGCATCCCCATTCTTTTCTATAATACATAAAATAATAGAATGAGTAACTGTATGAATAAAGTTTTGTTTAACCTGAGTCCCTTTTAAATTCTACAGGAAACAATTCCTCTTAAAGTTGCCAATTATAAAATATTGTTTTGTGAAATACATTACTTTTATTTTAAAAATGTTAGTTGTAAGTATATTTTCTCTGGCATAGCTTTCAAGCTGATTCTCAAAGTATTTGTTTCATTATTAAAATAGAATCTGAGCCAATACTAGTAAGATGCAATTATTGAAAAAATAATGTATTCTTCAACTTTTCGCCATTGGAATAAATACTCGAAACATAAAATGTGTAAAGATTGATCTTGGCTCCTTGTTGCAGAGACTTTAGTCCATGGTAAGGTCACTCCATTCTATGTGCTTGTGGCGAGGCAAGATATTATAGTGTTACAAGAGCCTGGTGAAGGAGGCTGCTCAGTTTGTGGCAGCTAGAAACAGAGAGAGCAGAACAAGATGGGTCCAGGAATCAAATACATCTTTTAGAAGCACACTCCAAGTGTCCTGTATCTTCAGAGTTCCCTCCTCTTAGTTTTTATCACCCCCAATAATATAATTAAGTTGTGACTCGGTGAATGGATCAATCCACCCAAGAAGCCACAGTGCTCATTATTCAATGACAGGAACCATCAACTGGGAACCAGTTCTTCAGCACATGAAATGCTGGAGAGTCACTTTCTGCTTATTCCATAAGAAACAATATAACTAACTACAACTGGCTTTCAGTCCTTTGTCTCTCTATTCCTGGGGTGCTGAGACTTACATACAACATTTCTATTCTTAATACTTGACAGTTTGTCCTCAATATCTTATCCAGGGAGATCTTTATAATTATTGAAAATATTAACTTGAATCACATGATTCTTTCACTCAAAACTTCTAATGGCATAGTCTGCTGGAAAAAATAATTTACCTTCAGTTTGACTCTCTTATGGACTGTCTTCTTAAGTCTTCTAAGAAAATATGAATTCTACAGGAGCAATAAGTAAATAAATATATAATTCATATCAATGACATTAAATGTTAATATATATTAAATCTTACCATGGAAGGAAATGTATGGGCCACAAGATTTTACAGTGTATATCATATAATTAAGTATGATAATGTAGGAAGAACACATTATAAGCGATATGGGACACAAATGTTATTTCATTTATTTAATGCAAAATTTTTAGTAGTTTTGAAAGAAAAGATCTTATTTCACAAACAACAGCACAAAATATAGTCTCTTTATAACTTATCTCTATCTTCTCAGTTTACAAAAGATGAGGATATCCACCAAAGCCAAATAACTGGCCCAAGGTCTTGTTTCAGTGAGCATGAAAATAGGACCAGATTTTAGACCTCATGGCTTTTCCTGGTTCAGGGTACAGGTCTTGTTCTTTTCTTATCTTTTCTTTTCTTTTTTCTTTTCTTTTGTTTCCTTTTCTTCTGTTTCTCTCTTTCCTTCTATGTTCCACCTTTTTACAAGGTGTGATACTCATATATATTAATATTTTTACTTAAAATACATAAAAATATAGAATGATATGAACAGAGGCATTCGGCCCCAATCTCTCCAATGGCCCCAAAGCTGTATTCTGCACAGACACCCTCAGGTTTTGGATCGAACCTAAATGGCATGAAGTAGAAATCTATTAAAACAAAGAATGCTAAGAACTATAATTCCTGGATATTTTCAATGCAAGTGAAAACAATTAGGTAGCCTAATGCATGCCTCATAGAAGCATTTACTATGCCAGCTCTTCTGCTACATGTTTTCTTGCTTAATTATTATAGTAGACATCTGGGATGAGATCTACTATTTCCCCAATTTTACATTGAGAAATTTGACTTTGGGAGACTAAATCATTTGTCTAAGGTCACAGCTAGTCAGCAGAAAACCCAAGAACCAAATTCACATTTTGTGATGCTAAAATTATGCTTCTAACTATCATGAATTGCAAACTGAGGCTAATTTGTTCTAAAATCATTATGATTCTGAGTCACAGAAAGCTACCCCCAGGAATAAAAAAAACAAAAATTCCTAGGGGAATTTTCAAGACTAGGGCACAGGATATATTAATAAATAAACTGCTAAGTATTGTTACACAAGCTTTATTTATGGCTCTCATTTTCTAGAAAATACTATGTGAAACACAAATATGGGGGCCTTCACATGTAGAAAGATAAACACAACTTTCTGTATTCCTTCAGATAGTACTAAAAATACCAAGCAACATATCCAAAATAAACATGTAGACACTGACAGGTTAAAAGGGGAGGAAGCTGCATATGAATAGGGACAACGGGGTGAGTTTCCTTTTGTTTCAAATATATTGGACTTTAAACTGAAGAAGCTAGGCAGATATTTAAAAAAATTCTCACATTTTCCAAAAGACCCAAAAAAGAACAGCTGAGTTTACTAGGTATAAATCATTCAGAATTTAGTTATTTCATGCAAACATAGCTGCACAAAAGGAAGGCAGTGTCCCCTTCCCACAGTTATTCCATCAAAGGCCCAGTTAATGAATATACTTTCACCCTCTTAAGGATATGATGAACCCACACACTCCCCATCTAAAGAGTCAAGTTGCTGGAAATGACATGGGTGCCTGTACTTGAGAGTTCTCCTTCAGTTTCTTATTTGGATGATGCCAGAGGAGGACTAGTGGAGGTGCATGACAGTTGGCATCACCTAAAATAAGGGTGCCTCCTGTTCTGCTATGACAATGGAGGTACATTTGGGTCCAGGAAGTCTCATCTAGTACAGGAGTGAGGAGGGATTCCTCCACTCAGTGTAAGTAGAGGCTGCCAAGTCCAGAGTCTGAATATCTTAATTTTCTAGAAGGAATAGTAGAATTATAGAATACACCTAGCCCCATAATGCAGATCTTGTACTTGCTGTCACAACTGCTGTGATCTCACCAGCTTCGTGTAAAAAAAACTCTGTTTGCTTGATGTTACCCACAAGTTCTAGCTCTTACAGTCTTCCTGACTTCTCAGTCATGGTGACCCCTGAGCCTTCTGCAGTGAGGTGTAATATATATGTCCTATTTAGAGTTGAGCACCTTATAGTCTCTTATTCCCTGCACATTGACCAGTAGAATGGCTCTGTATTAATTACCATCTACTGCAAAAAGCATATACAACGAGGTTTGTAAAATGCTCTGCACTAGGGTCATAGCAGTAAGCCATCAAGACTGTTACCTCCACACTTTTTCTGTATCAGTGGTATGCATACACATACAAACACACACATAAGTTTGATGAAAGTAAACACACAAAGAACCAATACACATTAAACTTTATACCCAATGTTTGTAGCATCTTTTAGCAGTGAAATCACGGAAATGATTTAGATTTCATTAAATGAGTGAAAACAAACCAATGTGATGTCTCAAGAAATTATGATCGTTAAGAGTATATATAGTATTTGGTGAAGATTGTTAAAAAGCACTCACAACAGACAAGTGTATGACGTTGATAAGTATTTAGCAATGCTTATTCGTTAGATATAAGCAGTACAAGCCACAATTTATTCTCCCATCATTCTAATCAATTGATTCTTCCCCAGAAATTGAAAACTGGTTCAAATCAGCAGCAGAAAGTTTAAACTATGGATAATTCATTATTCTCAAATCTGTTCGCTGGATGCATGTAAGTAATTTTCAGTCTTCAGCTCTAATTGAGTGTCATTTAATGATCTAGCTCTTTTTATTTGAGGTACAATTCAAAAGTAATTTGTTTCTACTGTGAGAAGCACTGACAAAGGATGTCTTTTCCATTACAGCTCTGAATACTCATTATTGAAGATTTCTAAAGCCTGCAAAGGTTTGCTGGGAACCTTCATGTGTCAGAGCCGGGTTGCACCCAAGTGTAATCACCTCCTAATGTCCTAGGACTGAGAACTGCTGTGGATCTGAGTGCCACCATATACAACCCAATGACACAACCTAAAGTAAAATGGTGTCCAATACCATTCAGTCCCTTTATTATAATTAGAACTGATTCTAACTTCTTAGTGTAAGAGCTGAGAATTATTTGAGTGAAGGCTGACTTTCATGGCCAGCCTCTCTCCGACCACCTCACGTCCAGGACCAAAAGAAGAAAGGAAAGAATGCTTTTCTGTTATTCTCTTGCTTCTTTAAAAACTTATTCCTTTTGAGATTATAATATAATTGTATTATTTCCCTGTCCTTTCCTCCTTCAAGCCCTCTTTGCTCTCTTTCAAATTCATGACCTATTTTCATTAATAGGTCTCTCTCTCTCTCTCTCTCTCTCTCTCTCTCTCTCTCACACACACACACACACACACACAGAGTACACAAATACCAAAAGCTTAGTTGTATACTATTACTTCTATGTATGTTTTCAGGGCTGACCATTTGGTATAGGATAGCCAACTGGTGTTCTCTTCCCTGGGAAAGGCTATTTCCCAGGACCCAGCATTCCTTAGTTGCCTGTATTCTTTGTGTAGGGTGAGGCTCCTGGGCTCTGCCCCCACCCCATCCACATGAGCATGTCAATTGTCTTGTCCTTGTTCAGCTCATAATTTGCTGCAATGACAGTTCAAATACAACCATTATATAGATATTACTATTAGCTATAGTTTTGGTATACTTAGGATTAGATTACTGCTAGAGAAAACTGTTTCCTGCTTTATCATAATACTAAGGGATCATTAGTTGATGAAGTACATTAGATCTATTTCATTTTATCCTTAAATTAATTTTATTGAGTTATAATTATTATTCCCACCTAGAAATGAGAAAACCAAGTTTTAGATTAGGTCATTTTCTAAGTAAATTAGGCTCCAATTATAGTTTTCTGGAATCGTAGCAGATACTTACCTAGCTGCCTATTAGGAGAGTCTTCAATTGAAGTCAATGAAAATGAAATAAAACCATATACATTGTCTTCTGGTGTTTGCTTTTTCTCAACTCACCATTGTTAGAAAACTCAGGAATATTGTGAGAAACGTCGCCTCATTTGTTTTACTTCTCTACTATTGAGTTATGAACACACAGGTATCTATCTGTCTGGTCTACCATGAGTGGGTACTTGTTTTGCTTCTAGCCACTATACTACCAACAGAAATATGTACACCCTACACACTGCTGAAATTCATTGCTTGCAAGTAGAGCAGTTTCTTTACTGTATATTCCCAGTAGTGGATGTGTAAGGCTCTCGGATATTTACAAGTTCAGTTTTATGAAGTAATAATTCTTTTCCAAATTGCTTGTGTCATTTATCATCACCTCACAGGGTTCCCACTAGCTCGCGTCCTCTCCAGTATGAGGACTGTGGAGCTACTCGGCTCTTGTCAATCTCTGATTATGAGATGGCAATTCAATGTGACTTTGCTTTTGTATTTTTTCATTGTTAGTGATACTGAGCATCTTTTTTATATGTTTATTAATCACACATTATTCCCCCTATTGGTGTATTCATTGTTATTGTTTTCATTATTGTTTTTTTTGAGGTTGTCTTTGACATTGTAAGTTATGATATATTACTGTTAAACTTAAGGAATTCTTCATTGATCTAATTTCAGAATAACATGCACTGTCTTCTAAATTGTTAAATTCTCCTTTTTCACATGCAAATTCATAGTTCACCTATAGATGCCCAGTCTGTAAAAAAAAAGTTCTGATTTCACCTTTCCTCTCTGGTTATTGAAAGCATCAGCATCCTTTATTGGTTAATTTCTACAAACTACAAAGATTTGCAGTGCTTCCTCCAAGGTGTACTACTGAGGGTTCTGCCTTTTTATAGACTATGTACAGTCTTTCCAACATCTCCCAGGAGTCAGCTTGCTTTATTTATATTGGTTAAGCTATCATAATCATTGGCTAGTTCTGAAATCCCATTGTTTCCCACCCTGATTTTCTTCCCAGGGAGGTTTCTAGACATTGAAACATAATGATTGTTAAGCCTGTAATAAAGCATTTTCGAGGCAGGCAATATAGCTCAGTAGGTAAAGGTGCTTGCTGTGAAAGCCTGATAGTGTGAGTTTCATCTCTGATTCCCAAGGTAGAAGATAACTGACTTACAAAAATTGTCCTCTCACCCCCAAAATGTGTGATAGCATGTGTGTCTGTGTGTGTGTGTACAAACGTAACAGTTAAAAAACAGAAAAAATTATTCAGAATAATCAAATTACCAATAAATTAAATTTGTCAGGAATACTTGCATGCTGTCATTTATTCTCTAATGTAAGAAAGGTCTTTTATACTTACAAACCCTTTGCAAGGATGCTATTAACTGCTGTAAAGAATGTCCTGAATTCCCTTTCCTAAGGTCATAGGACAGCTAAGGTTTTAAATTGTGTTACTTTATTAGTATTGAGGTCACAGACTGCCCTGAGTCCTAGCACAGGTGGTCCATCTAAACCAAGGTGTGTCACGGATCTGTGGCGATTTTCTGGCAAACAGCAAAGCTGCCTTGCTGTGTCTACCAGAGAACTGGCATAAATCAAAGACTTCATGAGGCAGAAAACACAAAACTACTGAATTAACAAAGTGTTTCTCTTTAGAAATGCACAAAGTGGATGGGTGGGGGAATTCTGCAGCACTGCTGAGGAGAGATGTGTAACTCTGCCAGGCTCTACCATGGGGTCTCCAGGGTTTTGCCCAGCTTGTTTGCTTCCTGTGGGTTGTGTTACCTGTCAGTAATTCAACAGTTGTTAGAAATCCCCCCACTTTATCTCCCCAGGTGGATTTCATTTTAGTGGGCTTGAGAACTGAAATTCTTATTTAATCAAAAGTAGGGACCTCTATAATTAAGCCACTTCAATTCAGGGTTAACTAATAGCAAAGCTTTATCTTTTAACTGTAAGCAGTGGTTCAATATATATTTCTTAGAGTTTTGTAATTTTTATCTAATTTCTGTATAGCATGTCACAATAAAATGACTTCTAATAGCATTCTGCTATACTCATTGATCAGTGCCTTGCTCAGCCACCATCCAAAAAAAGTCCTCCTATATCAGATGGGAGAAAAAAGCAGCCAGTCAACATGCAGAGAGTGAGAACTTGTGGAAAACTCAGTCTTAAATGGGTTGTCCCCATCAAGTCCCTCACTTCAGGTATCAGGTAACACTGTCTAATTGGAGGCAGAAAGTGTAAGAGCCAGAAAGGACAGGGGACACAAAAAGAACAGGTCTTCTAAACACTACAGTAGGACTGACACACATATGAACTCACAGAGACTGAGACAACGTGCATAGTGCCTTCACAGGTCTATTCCAGACAGTGAACACATCCCTGACTCAGAAACTATCTCCAATTGATATACACTTGTAAATAAAACTTTGGTGTTCTTCTACTCTTAAGGGTAGGCTTTAAGTCCTGTAGTAGATAACCAACAGGAAACAAACTCAATGGCATTTTTGGAAGTTCTTTGTCTCATAATGTTACGTCAATGATTTTTTATTCCTTTCTAATTTTATCTTTTCTGATTTTTTAAATCTCTCTCTCTCTCTCTCTCTCTCTCTCTCTTTCTCCACACATGTACACATAATCTATAAGTCCTTTGTATATATATATGTTGGTTTCCCATTTTGTGTTTTTGGGACTTTTTCTTGAGTTCTTTTCCTTCTGATTGTTTGCTTTGTCCTATTCTGAAGTGTTTGTTTTTGTTTTACCTTAATATATTTAATGCTTCTATTATCCCTTAGAAACCTAATGGCTTTCTGCAGTCAGATGCTCTACAACTGAGTTACACCCTCAGCACCGCAGTAATGGCTTTCTAATGAGACAGACTGGGGTTGGATCTGGATGAGAGGGGAGATAGGGAGGGACTGGGAAGAGTAGAAGAAGGGGAAAACATATCAGGGCCTATTATATGAAAAATATATTTTCAATAAAAGAAAAATACTTATTTAAAATCAAAATACAAATTTATGTATAGAAAGGGGTTACTCATTAAAATATGGTACAGTGTTGTATCTATCACAAAAGACACATGTGGAAATATACTAATTATGAAATGAAAATGAGACAAAAGGTTATGAAGTAGGGAACTTACCTTTTACACACTGTACATTCACATAAATCAAAGTGTTCTGGTCCTAATTCCTCTACTACAGTTATTTACTGGCTTTCTCATAATATAGAATCTGTCGCCTCTGAAATGTTCTTCATGCAGGTTTATATAAGTTCTGGGAGGTATTATCCTATACATCTTATTTGCATAATTGAGTTATTTATTTTATCCTTGGGAATAATGTTAATGGCACAGTTAGAATCCACAAGACTACAATATTAATGGACTATTTCATTAGGACTTAAGACATGTATATGCCACAGCAACCAGTTACCAAAGAAAATAGGAAGATGTTTTTAAGAGAGAAATGAGAGCCTTTGGATATTGTCACCCGACTTTAAAAAGCCTGGAATTCAAAGCGTTAACACCTATAAGCTGTTCCAACAGGGAATATATACTGTTAAAGATTGGGAGTTATTTAAAATGCCAGTGAGTATAATAGCAGTGCTCTGAGATAACCATTTCATCTGCCTCCATTACTCTAAAATTAATGAATAATGAAGCGATGCCCTTCACATTCTCTTCCCTTTCCATTCCAAGATATATTGATCAGGTGACATTTATTTAAGTTTGGGATAATGTATTAATTTCAAGATAATTATTCAATATACTTTTGTCACTGTTGATACGCTTCAATGTCATGCAGGGGCCGAGGGATGAATAAACTGTTATCTGACATTGGTGGACAGAGTACTAGAAATAAATGAAAATTTCCTCCTTGAGATTCACTGACTTGAATTCTTAGGGGAGGGGTCACTAAAGAGGAGAAAACTGAAGATGAAGAGGGTTAGGTCTGTTTAGCCCCCAGGTTGGGAGGACGTGAATGTTTTAGAAGACAGTATTTGGGTACAAAATGCCTTTTCTGTTGTTGAAGGGGTCAGACTGATCCTCAGCAAAGCTGACAGAGCCCATCCTTAGTGGATGCCACTGCAATATTAACACTCATTTGGAGCAGATGTGACTAAAAGCATGAAACATTGAACAAACAGCTGCCACAGATCCAGGGCCATTGCATAAGCTCTTATGTTCTATTAATGCAGAGGACTGGCAAGGCCAGGAGGGCAGATGCTATTCCCCTCAGTTCCTTAGCAGATGGGCCTAATGATGGCCCCTCAGAGAAGCGCTTCCCCATAGACACAACCCTCCATCTCTTGTAAAATTTCTAACATACAGTACCTACCCAAGAAAAACATGTATGTAAGGTCAGTTTATGCTGTGTCAAGAAATCTGCATATTTGCAGTGTACTTCAATGGATACTGGCTTCTATTTTTCTCAGCTTTGAGTCTAAAGTATGCTAGGCTCAGCGGCATCTCTTCTCTTCCCTTCCTTTCCCTTCCCTTCCCTTCCTTTCCCTTCTCTTCCCTTCCCTTCCCTTCCTTTCCCTTCTCTCCCCTTCCCTTCCCTTCCCTGCACTTCCCTGCCCTGCCCTGCCCTGCCCTTCCATGCCCTGCCCTTCCCTTCTCTGCCCTGCCCTTCCCTTCACTGCCCTGCCCTGACCTTCCCTTCACTGCCCTGCCCTTCCCTTTCCACTTTGAGATTGCTTGCATTCACATTTCTGTGTACAGCACACATTGAAAGCTTGGTTCTTCACTTGTGTTTCTCCTTATCTAAGTCAGTGAGCTCAAAATGCTTCCAAGTCTGCCACTGCTCATTCTACACTCATGTGGAATCCTAAGATTTCCCTGTGTTCACTGGGACAATTTGAAATTCTGAAATATAAAGCAAATAGGTCAAACATTGTAGGTCACAGCTAAAATCCATTTATAACGAAAATCGTGCAGTGTTTGGTTTTACTGCTGTAGGGAGGACTCCTGCATGGTGTTTGCAAGTTCAAAGAGCTCAAGGGCAAGTGTGGCTCTAGCTTGCTCTCATGCTGGATGGTTTCTGCTTCACGGCATTCTCCCTTCTCTGTGAAGACCAGGGCCACCTGGTAATCCATCCACAACAAACTGCACTGACTTCTAGCAAGCGCAGAATTTCATCATGGTGAGTAGATGTGGGAGAGGTTTGTGGAATGCATTTTATTTATTCTCAGAAGACAATGCTTCATAGCTACAATTACACTTCTACCCATCATTCTATCCATGTTCTCTGCTCCAACCTGAGGAGTGAAAATCAAGGAAGGGAAGGAATGGGTGAGGGACCAAATGGGTGAAGCTGTATAGCAAAAATGATACAGGTATTTCGGTTCTTCATTTTCTGTGGAACACACTTTGTGCTAAACAGTTTTCCAACTGTATGTTAACTAGGTCCACAACTGTATGAAGTTTATATTTCAATGCAGAGCAAGTGACAAAAAGATAGTAAGCAAAGAAATTAGCCAAATAAATTAATCAAAGTCTCTTAGATTTTGATAACTGCTATAACGATTACAAAGTGAGGACATGTAATGAAGAATATGACAGTGGGGGGTACATGCTGAGGCAGGTACAAAGGTGAAGGGAAATTTCTCTGGGGAGGGGATATTTGAGTCCTGGAGATAAAGGGGAATAAAGAAGCCACCACGATACACATTCTCAAAATCTCAGTTAGAGGAAGAGTTAAAAAATAGTCCCACAAGGACAGAATCTAGAAGCACTAGGGACAGAAGGGAAATGTCTTAGTTGTCTGTGCTCAACCACCTTAATTATGACATAAATTCTCCCTTTGGCCATCTTAAGTGGAGAATTGTGGGGAAAGGGGACACAAAAAGAGATGAATGTTCAGCCTCGTTTAGCAAAGGGTCTTCCCAGATCCCTCAGTCAACCACTGTCCACTGAGCTGTGATTTGTAGTCAGACTCACTTCCAACCCCTCAGCTATCCTCTTGAATATAGAATCATGCCCTGAAATGAAGGAGGAGTGCTCAGCATGACTTTATCTCTTCATAAGCACACTGTGTAGGACCCACTCATAGCAGCAGCCATATTTTTAAATATGGAGGAAAATGCAGAACTTTACCACCACCCCAGGAAATGTTGGGCAAGAATTGTAAGTTGCCCGTGAGTGTTTGCCCAGATGCTTCAGAACTGAATGAAACAAGATGAGCTGAGAATGGTACCAGAGGGAAAGGCAGCTCAGAATGTTCTATTTTTTTTCCGCCCTGGAACCTAACATGACATAAATCCAAAGCCAGGAAGTCACAGTTCCAAACAAGTTGTACTAGATGCTGCTTTGGGACAGCAAAGCAATGTGTGAAATGGCTGTCATGCTGAAACGTTCTCAACTTCTCACGAGGGGGAATGTCTGGAAGCCACCTTTCCTGCAGTATGCGGCATAAAAATGAAATGAACTGAAGTTGATAATAGCAGAAAAAAGAAAGGCTGGCCCGGTATATGCTGGCATGATTATAAAACATATGTGCAGACACGGAAAAGATGAACTGATGTGCATCTGCGTGTTGGAGTGGGTGTGTATGTGTGTGTGTGTGTGTGTGTGTGTGTGTGTGTGTGTTACTCAGGATGGTGAGGAGAAGAAAACTGCTCCTATATATATGGTTTCAAACTTTTGTATATCAGTTATTCAGTTCAAGATTTACAAACAACATGGTTTTAACTTTTGTTTGAACTGAATGCTTGTCATTGTTCACATACTCTCTTGAACAAAGAGTAAAAAAAATGTTCTGATATATAGTGCTTCCAACAATTTTCAAAACTGCATGCTGAGCCCTAGGATGCAATAAAAAGCACTTGAGATGCTCTCTTCCTAGGGGTGAAAGGGTTAAGAATGCCTTGTATTGTATTTCTAGATTGTTCTACTTCATTAAGTCCATAAAAATAAACATTATCCTCATAAAAATATAAGGTTGAAGGATGTTTTAGCTGAGGCAATATTGTCTGCTTTGGGCAAATTTACCTTGGACAAACAGGGTGGTTTCAAAGTACAGACAACAAGCCCAAAGAATTAAATGAAGTCAACAGCATGTGCAGGCTGTTGACGAGGTTGCCTTAACTAATTGAAAGCCTGTCACGCTGTCACACCACCAGTCTCCTAATACAGCTCCTGGCTTGTGACTGGTTCTCAGTGTCTGAAGCTTTTAAAGTAACTACAATTGTGTTTCGATATCAGAAACTCTGATCCTTACTTTAAGCATCTACAGGTTGAGGGCCTTTTAAGATCAACCCATGCAAGAGTCTTCCCATCCATCTTTCCTTCTGCTAGTGTGTTGGCTATTTTTATGTCAACTTAACAGAAGCTTATCTCAGTAGAGGGAACCGCAACTGAGAAAATGCCTCCATAAGGCTAGCCTCTGCACCATCCTTTAGGAAACTTTCTTAGTGTGGGTGAGGCTACCCCTGAGCATGTGGTCCAGTATGCAATATGTAACCAGGCTGAACAAGCCGTGAAAAGAAAGACAGCAAGCAGCAATCCTCCAAGGCCTCTGTACCTGCTCCCGCCTTGAGTTCCTGCCCTGACTTCTCTCAATGATGAACTGTTATCTGTAAGGGGGAAACTCTCTTCCCTCCCGTTACTGATGGTCATGGTGTTTATCACAGCAATCAAAACCCAATTAACCCAGATGGCATTCATAGACTACTAAAGATTTCACTAACTTTTCTCTTATTGCAGGGAGTCTGTACTCAAATACAGAATCCCCTTGATGTTGCATTGCATTATTTTTAGTTTAGCTTTGCTTTGCAAACAATATTATCTTAAGAGCAGACTCAGTGTATAAATACTAGAAAATCTTCATTTTCTGTAGGCAAAGAAAAGTGTCCACTGGCTTATTAATTTGGCACACTTCAGTCTTGGATTATTTATTTATTTACTTGTTTATAATTTTGGGTAGTGCTGGAGACTGAATTTAGGACCTTGTACACTCTAGGCAAGCATTCTTCTGCCTCGCTTGCATCACCCCAGAAAATTTCAGAAAGACGTTACAGCTTTTCTGAATCTCACTCCAATTTGGAAACCATCCTTCATCACATCTGTTTCCACTATGAGCTCTGGTTTAGAGAGGGTTGAGAATGGGTTATATAATGGATAACTTTCACTTCTCTAAAACCTTTTCTACCCTCTCCTAAAAAAAAATGAAAGGAAGATTGTACTCCACAGTCTGTAATGGTTGCTGTTTGAAGAACATACATAATGGACAGGACAGAACGCTGCCTTCACTCAGACTTCTGTTTCTGTGTAGTCCATCAACTAGCATGTTGGACTGTGTATGAAGATAATATATAGATCTCTCTTATTTTCATCTTTATTCTACACCAATTTTTCATGGCCTTAATTCTGAAATGTCATATGTAGACATTAGGTTTTAAACTGTTTAAGATGTGAGGTAGTGCTTTCTGACCTGCTTGCAAGCTGTGGTCTTAGTGTGATTTAGTCACTAGAAAGTACACTAACCAACTAAGATACTATTGAGTAAGTACCAGAAATCGTAGTTATCATGCGCCCAAGACATTATTTCAAGGAGCATAATTTATTGACCTCAGATCTAAGTTGAATTATACAGCATACGCTTTGCTTGGAGCATGTTGCTGCTTCAAAAATTGCCACCTGGCTAACAAGCCCAATGAGCAATGTACAAGGGACTCTGATGTCATTTATAACAATACCTATACATCAGATAACAAGAACAGCATTGGCTCCCACCTCTGTTGGCTGTCCTAAGCGTTGGAGAGACTAATCTGCCTCTCTGAGTTGTTACTGGCCATTGCCACCTGCTGGCTTTGGCACTCTGATCCCCTGGCTCCCCTCCTGGAGTCCTGGCAGCCTCCCCATGATGCCAGTCTTGAGCCAGAGAATGCAGGGATGTTTGGAACTCCTCTCATTGCTGAGGCTGCATTGTGCAAAGAGTCTGATGATGGGGAATCGTGTGCTCTCTGGGGTCAGTATGTTGACGACTCTGATGATTAGCTGACTAACAGCAGCAATGATTGGAAACTGCCCCAGAGAACATCACATATTGGCAAGGAAAGGATGTTGATGGAGTGAGCATCTGTGGAGGAAATAAAAAAGGCTTTGTGAGATAGTTGTGAACACTTTTTTTTTCATTCATCCTGAATTCATTTTAGGCATTTAGAACTTTTCAGAATGTTGAATTTTTTTCATTTATATTTTATTGTTGCAACTCTTCATCCCATTGGATTCATTTGTAAGTTGTGTCTTAAAAGTTAGATATTCGCATTTAGCATGTGGGTTGTCAATTCTTATTCAGTGTCATTATGGTTTCTCAGTGAAGGTCTTTTCTGGAACATCGAACTCCTTATCCTGTGCAGTGTTTTAAGACACAACAGCTTGATATTTCTGATCATTTGTATTTTAATAAAATGTTTATAAAACTGAGGGTGTAGAACATAGTCTAACAAGCAAGACTCTATGGATTCAACCCCAAGCACTGAAAATATTTTTGCACACATTGTCAGTAAATGAAAAAGTCTTCTCTTGGTAAGAATGGAGCACTTATGTACTTTTTTTCCAACGAGGCTTCAAGGTCCCAAGTAGAACTGTAATTGAGTCAGCACTGTTTATATTGAGTACAGACAGAATCACCATAACCAATCTAGCATTTCACAAGCATGAATCACAACATGAAAATAGGGCTTTTAGCAGTCTTTTATGATGCCAATTTTGTTTAACTTGTATATGGTGAATTCAATAGATTAGGAGATTAAAATGATAGCCTGATATACTCAGAAACTAAATATAAAGTTCATGACATACAGTGAAATACTGTAGATAAGGTAATGAGACACTAGAGTTAGAAGGAGAAAATACAGACAAGAACATCTGTTGCGGCTTCTGTGGGAAGAGATGGGTGGGGATGGTTACAAGGTTTAGGTAGTGAACTGTTTTGAATAATATCAATAGGCACTGGGACATGGGTGCTATCCTTGTGAAATTGCTGGCCCTGAGGTGATTAAAGTAGGTGAATAGTAGTCCTGGCTATGAAGACCTACAAGATATAGTTGGGACGGAGTCTGCTCAGGTTTACTGTGTCTAATGATAGAATGCATTTGTTTGCACAGGCTGACTAACTTCAAGGGCTCACCGTGAAGAGACTGCCTATTGTTTGAACATAGGACTTTTAAAATTTGGGACACTGTTACAGATACAGGGACTTCTGTAGTTACATTCAATATGTTCAACACTATATGACAGCTGTGAAGTTCTGGGGGTCAGGGTTGAATGTTGTGGTTTGAGGATGAAATGGCCCCTCCATGCTCATGTTTTGAACACTGGTTACTTGGATGATAGTGCTGCTTGCTAGAGTAGGCTGTGAGAGCGTTAGCGGGTGGTGAGGGCTGGCAGAGATGGTCACTAAAGATTGATAGGTTTTTGATGGTTACAGCTGGCCCTGGATCTGTTCTAGCTTCTCTGCTTCCTTATTCACCAAGATGTGAGGAGGCCCTGCTACACATTCCCACCACAGTGAGCACTGCCCTGGATTTCTCAAGAGTTCTGAAACATTCAACTAAAACTTACCTCAAATTGTTCCCACCACATATTCCTCACAGCGACATGGAAACTAACACAATGTCTAAACTACACAGACAAGTTCCAGTGGAAGGAAAATGTACCAAGAAAGTCCTTATTGTTTATACTGTGTGTTTTCTTTTATTTACATATAATACATAAGATGAACTTAGGGTTCTTCTACCTTTGAGTAGCTTTGTGGGTTCATAGAGAAGAATTATGAAAATCTGGAGTATAAGAAATAAGAAATTAAAATTCTCTATAGTCTTCTTATCTGAATTAATTATCTACATTCTATAATCTTTTTATTACTTATTTTGTTTATATCATATGTGTAGGTGTCCAGGTAGGGTATGTATGTGTCATGGCATGTGTGTGGAGTTCTGAAGAAAATATTATGGGTTCTGGGAATCCATTTCAGGTCATCAGGCTTGCATGGTAAGCACTGTCATCTGCTATGGCATCCATGTATTATTTTCCTTTCTATTTCTAAGTCAGTATCTTAAAATTAAATTTATCAGGAAAATACACATGATTTCTATCTCATTTTACATGGTGTTATAATCATTTGTAGAACTTCCATATACTCAATCATTTCATGTAATTAAGTTATCTTTGAAGTGTTTCAAATTGTTATAAGACTTATTGAGAAACTTGAGAAAATGTAGCTCTGAGGCAGAGGTCCAATGCATTGGCTAGAGGTGATCGGAAGCTACCCTGAAGAGAACTAATGTAAAAATCTCTAAATGCAATACAAGGAGTTTCTTCAAGACATAGATTTGTGTTGGCCTTATAAACTTGAACACAGTAACATTAAATCTACATCCTTCTTGCTAGAACGAGCCAATGTTTGAAAAACATACCAGAGCCCACTTTAGATGTTGTGATGTTTTAATTTATTGTAATCTCTCATTCCTTGTTGCCTCCTACTAACTTAATTTAACTGCCTTAAGGATACTTACAGAGGAATTGAGCTGGGTACAAGGTTGAATTAATTGCCACTACAGCCACATCTAATTACTACTAATTTCTTGGGGACAAGTTGGTGATGACAGGAATTTAGTAAGACAAGATGTTTCATTGGAGATAGCCAAGATGAAGGAGATTAAAGGATGCTTTAAAATATGTACCTGGTTAAGTAGAAAACAAGAAGATTGTCACAGACTGGTTAGACATACTAAACTTTTATCTGAAAGACTTTACAGAATTCTCTTTTGCCTGGAGACAATTTAAAGTATGAATTATTGCTGTATCTAGAGGCATAGTCTTGTTCTCCTAATGAGGATTGTGCCTAAACATGGCCATTAATATTGTCAGTATATCTTCCTGCTGTTGGCCTAAGCAAGGGTGGTGATCAGTTCATCAGTGATACCAGGCCTACTTTACTCCTTGAAGACTTGGTTGTGTGCTGAATATTGAAATTAGTAATTTTATGCCAAAGTAAAATACTTGAGACCCTGTCATGGGAGGGACTATTAAAATACTTACATTATTAACCTAATGAACACGATGATTACTTTGAAACATTGAAGGATCATCTGTAGACAAAGGAATCAGTTTCCCTCAGATGGTTCCTAAAAGTAGAAAATTAGCAGTATAAGTAAAATGTATAATTTTAAAAGTTTGGAAAAATATAATCAAGACTCTTGTAAAAGATGGAGTCTCTGGAATATGCCAAATTTTCTTCTACCAGAGGTATGTGGTGGACATGCTGGAAAATGACTCAGGTGGGCTCTGAACAGAATGAGCACCCTCTAAGACCTTCCCTATTCAGTGGGAGAACTCTACACAGTAGAGTATTATGCAAATGACTCCACGGACTCTGACAGCAAATTATCATAGCTAACCAACTCAGACACACCCTGCCTGTTTCTAGGCAAGCCAAGAACTTTTAGTGGAATCCTCCCTTTCCCACTCAGCTCTCCCCTGGGCACCGTGCACTGCATGGGAATAAAAGACTGCATTCTGTTGATAGATAAGCTGAGAGTTCCTCACAGCTGTGGAAATGTTCTCCACTTTCCTGACGATAATGTTGAGTCATAAAAGGAAGAAATGAACGTTTATTTGCCAACTCCACCTGTCTGTTGGGCCCACCATATCTATATTAGCATCAAGGGAATTTGCCTGTGGTGCCGATATGTTCATCAGGAGAGAAGCAACTGTTACATCCCTTAAGTCGTGGTTAATGCGATTTCTATTTTCATCACAACCCCAATGACAAGAACTGAGACTTGGATGCCTCGGTTGTCAACACTAGTATTCAGTGAAATGGTCAGAACCGGAAATCTCAGAAAATTTCAAGCTTTATATTTTAAAAATTCAGGGCTAGATTGAGAATCCCTTTTTTTAAAAAATCCAGTCGGAATATATGAAAATCTATTCGCTGGCAAGGAAGAAAGAACATAAGACAGTCACTTTTGTTTCCTGGATCAAAAGAAAGTCAAATAAAAGGGGGAGATAGGTAAGACTCAAATGAAACAAAAGTTCAAAAATACTTTTCTATTAAAATTTGTGGTCAATTCTCTATTCCTTATGTGAAACCCTTCCTCCCCTAAGTTCCTTTGGTCAGTATTTTGTCACAAAAAAATAATAAGGTTGCACAATCCAGAAGCCTGTAAAGCTCCTTTCCCCTTTGGTGGTCAGTCTGTTACATGTTGCCACCTTCATTCAGATGGGCTTTGCTTATTCAGTCACTATTCCACACATCCTCCCTGGAGAGATACACGGAGCCAGGTCCACATGCCCTTCTTACCACAGTGGATGAAACCTTCTGAAGTCACCAGCCAAAATAGACCCCTCCTCCCTCAAGTGCCTTCTGTCAGTATTTCATCCCAATAACTAACGCAGTTGCAAACCCCCGAAGCCTGTGGATATAGCGATATAGCACTGGAGCAAAGCTCAAGAGCACTGTGTTAAAGCAGCAAAAGGAGCACATCCAGTCTCCACCACCTCATCAACAGGAATCTGAACAGAAGCCTGCCACCTGTACCTTTAATATTGTCTCTGCCAAAACAAAACATTTAAAGGGTAGATTAAAAGAAAATGCTCTCTTTGCTCTCACTTTGTAGGTTTTTTAATTTTTATTTTTTTAATTTAAACTAGAAACAAGCTTGCTTCACATGTCAATCCCAACTCCCCCCCACACACACCTGTTTAACCCTCCCCCAACACCCAACCAATCCACACTCCACTCCCCAAAGAGGGTGAGGGCCTTCATGGGGGATCTCCAACGTCTGTCAGATCATCCAGGGCTGGGCCTAGGTCCTCCCCCATTTGTCCAGGCTGAGACAGCATTCCTCCACCTGGAATGGGCTCCCAAAGCCCATCTGGATGCCACGGATAAATGCTGAACTATTGCCCGAGGTCCCAAAGAATGCCGAGACCTCCTCACTGACACCCACATTCAGGGGGTCTGGATCAGTCTCATGCTGGCCTCTCAACTATCAGTCTGAGGTCCATGAGCTCCCCCTCGTTCACGTCATCTGTTTCTGTGGGTTTCACCCGCAAAGTCTTAACTCCTTTGCTCATCATTCCTCTCTCTCTGCAATTGATTTCCAGGAGTTCAGTTCAGTGTTTACTTGTGGGTATCTGCCTCTGCTTCCTTCAGCCACTGGAAGAAAGCTCTAGAATGGCATATAAGGTAGTCATCAATCACATTTTCATGGAAGGGCATTTAAGGTAGCCTCTGCGCTATTGCTTAGATTGCCAGCTAGTGTCATCCTTGTAGATATCTGGACATCTCACTAGTGCCAGATCTCTCCTCACACCTATAATGACTATTATGGCATCTCTCATCTTGCTCTCCTCTATTCTCCCCCGACTCAACCTTCCTGCTCCCCCAGGTCCTCCTTTCCACTCATCTTCACCCTGTCTCTTCTCCCAGCTTCCTCCCCACTTCCTGTGCTCCCAATCCCCTAAGAAGATTCTGTCTTGTTCCCCTTCTTTTCAGTACCATGTATATCTCTCTTAGGGTTCTCCCTGTTTCCCAGACTCTCTGGCTGTGGGATTGTAAGTCCAAATGGATCCAACATAAATCCAGCCACACTGAACTTCTTAGATTTGAAAGCGGGAGGTACTCTTGAACAATTTGGTAAACGAGACTGCTTCCTGAACATAACACCAGTAGCACAGATACTGATATCCAAAATTAACAAATGGGACCTCCTGTAACTGAGAAGCTTCTGTAAGGCAAAGGACACAATCAACAAGACAAAAAGGCAGCCCACATAATGGGAAAAGATATTCACCAACCCCATATCTAACAGAGGGCTGATCTCCAAAATTTACAAAGAATTCAAGAGGCAAGTCTCCAAAACACCAAAGGATCCAATTAAACAGTGGGCTACAGAACTAAATAGAGAATTCTCAACAGAGGAGTCTAAAATGGCTGAGAGACACTTAAGAAAGTGCTCAACATCCTTAGCCATCAGGGAAACACACATCAAGACAACTCTGAGATACCATCTTACTCCTGTCAGAATGGCTAAAATAAAAACCACCAATGACAATTTACACTGGAGAAGATGTGGAGAGAGGGGAACACTCCTCCACTACTGGTGGGAGTGCCAACTTTGGAAATCAGTATGGAGATGCCTCAGGAAAATGGGAATCGGTCTACCACAAGATCCAGCAATTCCACTCTTGGGCATATACCCAAAAGAGACACATTCATACCACAAGGATATCTGTTTCACTATGTTCACAGCAGTATTATTTGTAATAGACAGAACCTGGAAGCAACTTAGATGCCCCTCAACTGAAGAGTAGATAGAGAAAATGTGGTACACTTACACAATGGAGTACTGCTCAGCAGAAAAAAAAAACAATGGAATCTTGAAATTTGCCAGCAACTGGATGGCACTAGAAGAAACCATCCTGAGTGAGGTAACCCAGTAACAAAAAGACAAGCATGGACCGGGTAGTGGTGGTGAATGCCTTTAATCCCAGCACTCGGGAGGCAGAGGCAGGCGGATCTCTTTGAGTTCGAGGCCAGGCTGGACCGATAGCCTCCAAAACAATACAGAGAAACCCTGTCTCATAAAAAAAAAGACAAGCATGGTATATACTCTCTCATATATGGATTTTCAGCACTTTATAGGTTTTAACCAGCTCCTGTCTCCAGAAAAAACAGGAAGTATGGGTTAATCTAAGCTATGTAGTTTTGATGGGATTAGAATAATCTATAAAGCTTTTACAGGGTTAGACTAGGCTATGTAGTTTCCAGGCTTCCAGACTCTGTGATCCAGAACTGAACTCTGAATTACGGGAGTGGAAGGAAGAAACAATAAAAATGGAGTGAAAATACCTAGCATGGGGTGATAAATAGTAAATAGTTTGCTTTTAAACATGAGAAAGATTAAAATCACACTTATGTCATTAGTAATCATTAATCATCTGATTCTCATACTGTAAACACTATTCAACAGGAAGACTCAATGTCAGTCGTAGCCACAGACAAATCTGTCTAGAAAGTAGAGTAAAATACATGCTATCTCAGAGAAACACGAGGGCTTCCCAAGGATCTTGAACACAGAGCTCATTAGGCCTTAACCCTCTTGTTGTATGGTTGACTCTAGCCTAAGTCACCTTGCTAGTTCAGACTGTGTGGTTGTGTGTATGCTACCTTGTTAGTATATATTCTCACAGTTCACCATAGTTAGCAAACATGCTACTGTACATACAAAAATTACAGGACTAAGTGAAGTCAGATCATCTGTTGCTTATGATCAGTACCAGTCCTTAAGACTCAGTCTCACATAGAGAGGGACAGGAGTCTGATCTTCTTTATGTTCCTCCCTGACCATGTTCCAGTGTGGCCTGCTCCATCTGTCCCTAGGTGTGTGACTACCTTATCTAACTCTATACAGTTAAGACCCAAAATAATATTCCCACCATCTCCACACTTCACCACCTTGTCTACTCTGATTCCCCGGGAAATGACTACAGCATGGATTTTGCCTGAATACCTTATGTATTTTACCTTTGGACAGTGGAATTTTGACTAGTAGACATCTTCAACTCCTATTGTCATTTCAACGCTGAGGACCCAAGAAATACTTGCAGGATGTAAAAGGATAAAAGATTAAATTTCAGGCAAGAAGACTGTTATTACTGCAAACACCTCATGTATTTTTGAGAGAAATATTTAACAAATTTTTTCCTAACAGTATTGAAAATCACTTTTCAATATATAGAGAAAAGTTAGTTCTGGTCTTCTTTGGATACTCAATTTACATGGAAATTATTCTTTAATTTATTTCTTTTCATTTAATTTAAATTAGAAACAAGTTTGCTTCACGTGTCAATCCTAGCTCCTTCTCACCCCCCTCCTCTCCTGCCCCCTTCAACCCTCCCCCAAACCCTCCACCAATACCCACTCCACTCTCCAAGGAAGGTGAGGTCCTTCTTGGGGGATCTCCAAAGTCTGTCATATGATCTGGGGGGAGGGCAGAGACAGCATCCCTCCATTTGAAAATTATTAAACTTTATGTCATGTAACTTAAATACCTGTAGGATGTAAATATAGGATTGCTTCATTTGCTTAGTAACATCTTTGATTCTATGTTCAGGAAGATTAACATTACCTGCTACCTGCATGGCACATCTAAAAAAATATGATGAAAGTAGAATTGATAAGTATTACTTCCCATAGTTTTTAGTAAAATAGTTGCTGTATGCCTACTAGTAATAGCCTGCCAAGCTTTCTTGCAGTGAAACTTGAGCAGAGGGGTTGAAAGTAGATTGAATTATTTAGTAACACTGATTTGTGCCATTTAGTAATTACATATATTGTACTTCTTTTCTGTGTCACACAGAATTTGCATCTTCCTGAACCTCAACCATGTGATTTGCTTTGGTTAAAAGGCTGTTACAGATGAACCACAGATGGAGGCCTGAAACAGACTTGTGTAGCTGGAAATACTATACACAACACTGCCATGACCATGAGAAGAGCTTCCCCTGGGTAGCAATCACCACTTCATCTTGCACTCCAGAATTATATGGCACATGGAATAGACCGATCCTAATCTATATCAGACACCAGAGAAGACAGCTCCAGCACACAGCATGGAGCCAAGGCCAGATGAACCTCCACCACAGCCAAGACCAGCTGACCTAAAAACTCACAAGACCAAACAAATTATTGTTTTAGCCTATTGGCTTTTGGAGTGGTATTACTGTGTCTATATTAAGTATCAGGGTATTGACATAAACATAGTTAAAAATATATAGTATTGCCTTAGGAGTGGATGACAGAGACACAAGAAACAGGTAAGTATGGGGAAGATTACATAGCAGCAATATGTTTAGTGACACTGTCAGTCATGGGAACCACACAGGCAGTAGATATCAATTGAACCCCAAACATTTAAGGATATTGGAACCAGAAGAGAAAAGTGAAGCTTTAGCTACATTCAATAAAATCCAGAAACTCTGAATGGGCTCAGAAAAGAACATTGCTATTAAAAGGGAGTATACATCTGATGTACGTTTGAGGTAGATTCTTAAACAGCTTTATGGCAACAACAATCTGCTGATACAGGCTATACTCATGTTATTCCAATGTCCCTATTGTCCTTTTTCCTTATGTAAATATTGGCAAAACTCTGAGCTACATGGTATGAAGAACGCCAAGGAGAAGGATGGAGTTCATAGAATTATTGGCATTTGTAGTTAAACAAGCTTTATTTTCAGATGAAGTGATTTGAAAATACATTTGATAAAAAAAGATGGCTGATAAGTTTTATATATCAGCAAATATGAGCTGCTCTATACCACAAATATATTTTTAAATAGACTGGCATCCTAACTACAAGACATATTTTAAATATTGATGGGCTGATGAAACTTCTGAATAATTCAACAATTAAATTATGCTACACTTTACCAATTTTGCCTGTCAGTGAAAGAATAATAAATATTCCTTATACTTTAACTTCTGGTAAATGCATTACTGAGTAAATTAAGATACCCCAGAGTTGAACTCAACCAATATGGTCAATGTGATTAATTTTGTTTAAATCACTACCACAGTCTTAATTCTAGGAAGAGATCTCATAAATTCTATCATTGCACAATCCAACAAGGTTGCAGTGCCAGTGTTGGTATGTTTATTTGGGTCCTGGCTCAGACCTTTTCCCCAGCTAAAGACTGGCCAAAAACAATATAAATGGGAATGGATGCCAGACTGACTTCGCAACATCATAGAAACGTGTTTTTCTACCACACTTTGAGAAAGACTATCTATATCAGAAAGGGTCCATGCCTCGCACACTGGTACCATAGACAAAATGTGGACATAAACCTAATTTTATATGCCAGGAAATTCATCATTTGACAGATGCAATAACAAAAGCTACACTGTGTTTCCACAATGACGGGAACTTCAATGCAGTTATTAGTTAATTTTCCATTCTGTGATAAAACACCATAACAAAAAATGCCTTATAAAGGAATTTCTTTTGACTTACAGCTCAGAGGTATTGTCCATAACAGTGGGAGAGGCATAGCATCAGGCACTGGAACAGGAAGCTGGAGGGTCTTGCCTTCTACAGCAAGCATGAAGCAGAGAGGAAACTTGAAGTGACCAAGGCTATAAACTCCCAAAGCCACATTCAGTGATATACTTCTTTTAGCAAGGCCACACTTCCTGAATGTTCTATAACCTCTCCTCATTCAAACCACCAACTGCATAATATCAACCTAGTATCTCTTTCATGCCCTTGGACATGCCAATATTTCACAAAGAAAAAAGTATAATATGAATGCAAAAGAAAACAGGGAGATTCATGTGTTACTGTAATTAGAAATGCATGTCATACATTCAAATTTCAATTGTGTCAAACATTCTAAGTTTAACATGCATATTTTGAAATAGTTGCTTGGTTTATATATGCAAAAATATCCTAGAGGATTATCTAGTAAACTAATCTTGTATCTCACAGGCTTGATAGAAAGGTATTATATCTCATGCCCTAGCTGGATGTCAATTTTTATGCCAATACCATGTAGTTTTTATTACTATAGCTCTGTAGTATAGCTTGAAGTCAGGGATAGTGATATTTTTCATCTTTTATCTAGAAGTTCTTTTTATTGTTAGGATTGTGTTAGCTCTCTTGGGTTTATTGTTTTTCTATAGGAAATTGAGTATTGTCCTTTCAAGTTCTGTAAAGAATTGTGTTGGAATTTTGATGGCAATTGGTTCAAATCTGTGTATTGATTTTGGTAGGATGGCCATTTTTCACTATGATGATTCTACAGATCTGTTAGCATGGCAGATATGCCCATCTTTGGAGATCATTTTCAATTTCTTCAGAAAGTTGAAGTTTTCATCATCATACAGGTCTTTCACTCTCTTAGTTATTGTTGCACTAAGATATTTTATTTTTTTATATTTTATATTATTTATTTATGTGAAGGGTATTCTTTCTGTTGCTATTTTGTGGGGTAATTTGAGGAGGATTAGTGTTAGCTCTTCTTTGAAAGTCTAGTAGAATTCTGTTCTAAAACACCCTGGACATAGCTTTCTTACTTTTGTATTTTTTTTGGTTGGGAGACTTTTAGTGACTGTTTTTATTTCACTAAGGGTTATAGGTCTATTTAAATTGCTTATCTGATCTTGATTTAACTTTGGTAAATGGTACCTATCAAGGAAATTAATCATTTCTTTTAGATTTCCCATTTGGTGGAGTACAGCTTTTTAAAGTACATCCTTACGATTCTCTGGATTTCCTTGGTGTCTGTTTTTCTGTCCTCCTTTTCATTTCTGATTTTGTTAATTTGAATATTCTCTCCATCTTTTAGTTACTTTGGATATGGGTTTGTCTATCTTGCTTATGTTTTTCAAATAATCAACTCTTTATTTCATTGATTCTTTGTATTGTTCCCTTTGTTTTTATTTTATTGATTTCAGCCTCTGGTTTAATGATTTCTTACTGTTTACACCTAATTTTATGGGTGTGCTGGGGGGGATGAGGACTGGAACAGGAAGGATCAGGTGGGAGAGTGGAGGGAGACAGTTGTTGCAGGCTCCCACAGAGAATGCTGTGAGAAACAGCTGGAACTGGGAGCAAGGGGGCTGGGTGCAGCCCAGTACAGTGGAAGTATCCTAGAATCTGTGAGGGTGACCCTACAGAGGACTACTAGTAATGGAAGATACAAAGTCTGAACTGACTATCTTTTGTAGATAGGCAAGGCTTCCAGTGGTAGGACTGGGCTACATTCCGTTGAGCTGTTGACTGATAGGGGGCTGGGGGTGGGGAAATGTAGGTGAGGGGGTAGGGAGTATTCTGTGGAGATCCATAAACAACCCATGCTGTTGTTAGGACAGAGGGTTGCTCTCTGAAAACTAATATTGGGGGAGCATTGCTGAGGCCAACATCCGCACTGTTAATTGGACATAGAAAGGTTGAGCTAGTGCTTGCAGGGAGACTTCACCCCTACATTCTAGCCTTTTTGTCATAAGTAGGTACTCTACAGGCTATGGAAAGATAAACCTGGACTCCAATATGGCCACAAAACCCTTGGCCTACAATCTGCGCTGCCTGAAAGATGAGCCGGTGCAATGGTGATGCAGTGCTTCTGGGAGTGGCTAACCAACGTTTGGTATAAATTGAGACCCATGCCACAAAAGGGAACCCATGGCCTAGACTGGTTGGATGTCCAGGAACCGGAGACTGGATAGCCCAGGGACCTAGGCTATAAAGGAAAATAATAGTAAATGAAATTATTCTTCATGATGTTCTGCTATACTCATAGATGGCTGCCTTGTCTCGTCATCATCAGAGAGGTTTCCTCTGGCAGAAGATGGGAGAAAATGCAGAGACCCATGGCCAGACATTATTCAAAGATAAAGTCTAAATTGGAGGGTCTCTATCTGGTTCCTACCCTTGGAGATTGGGGAACTCTGAGGAAGAGAATGAATAAAGATGTTAGGAGTCAGCAGGGATGAAGAACACCAGTAGAACATGACCCACTGAATCAACTAAGCAGGACACACATGGGCAAGCAGATGTTGAAGCAGCAAGCATAGGAACTACATGGGTCTGTACCAGGTCCTCTGTACATGTTGTAGTTGCTACCTTATTGCTTTTGTGGAACTCTTACCAGTGGGAGTGGGTGTATCTCTGACACTTTTGCCTCTCTTTGGATTCTTGTCCTCCTATTGCATTGCCTTGTCCAACCTCAATATGAGTGAGGGCTTCTGTCTTGTCTCATTGTATCTTGTTTTGTCCTGTTTGGATGCCATCTCTTGGAGACCTGCTTATTTCTGAAGAAGAAACTGGGGTGGGGGTGGGGAGTTAAGGGGTTGCACCTGGAATGGGATCTGGGAGAAGTGGAGGTAGAGGAAACTGTGGTCTGGATGTATTGTTTGAGAGAAGAATCTATTTAATAAAAAACCAAACTTTAAAAAAGAGCTTAATTTTTTTCCATAAGGTTTATTATTTTTACTTCACTTCTGTCATTCTGTTGAAATGGCTATGTACAACCTTTATTTTCAAGCGTCTTTTTAATTACTTGGTACTTGAGATAAAAGGAATAGTAAAAAGTAAACTGAATTGATCCCTGGAATATAATTTGGTTCTGTGGTGTTCTCTTGGTATGAAATAAATAACTTCATAATATCTTTGAGAGAAATCAAAATATTAAAGCCGGTGTTACTTGCCTCCACCAAATGCAATCATATTCAGTGGCATTGGGGGCATGAAGCCGTGGGCTTGCCTTGCCCTGGGAAAGCTGTAACAATAACAGACTGGAGGCTGGGAATCCAGCATGGGACTGATGAAGACCCCCTGAATGTGGGTGTCAGTGAGGAGGCCTAGGTAATCTATTGAGCCTTGGGTAGCAGATCAGTATTTATCCCGGGTATACAAATGGCCCATCCAACAGTGAGAGATGCACTCTCTTCCTGGACTCTCAGGGGAGGGTCTAGGCCCTGCCCTGGATGAAATAACAGACTATGGACACCCCCATGGAGGTTCAATTCCAAAATCAGAGGTACACTGTAATGTTGGATGCTGGTTAAATATTCAGCCATCCCACTACCCTGCTAAAATTAGAATCAGGAACTAACCCACAGCTTAAGCAACTTAATCAGATTTGGAAATAACATTAACTCATGCCCTTTTTATAATCTTGTCTTATAGTGGAGAGTGTTAATAGGTCTTAGAGTGGAATTCATTTCTTCTAGTTAGCCTGAACCAAGCGAAGGGCTGTGGCTCCCATTTGAGCTTTCTCAGTTTGGCTTCATTGGGTCGAATGCCCTGCCCCAGATGGGCTGAGAGATATTTCCTCTAGACTAGAGTTGTAAAGAAAGCAATTTAAAATGCACAAACACAGTGTCTAAGCCATGTCATTGATCTGCCACCCAGCAGGGAAGTCATACTAATATATTATATCCTAACTGCTCTATGAAAGCCTTCACTCCCTTCCCAGTGATTAATATTCATGCAAATTTGCACTGTGTTCAGGCAGAATGAAAATCAACGTTAAAACATTACAGAATTGTAAAAATTCTAAGACCAACTTTCCCCCAGAAGAAGCTTTACAGAATGGAGAATTTTATCTCCCTTCAGTTATTGAAGTAAAACTAAATAATACGGAACTAGATGTTAGAAAATTCGTGTTTCTGCTTTGGCTCTGCCACTTACCACCTGGAGAGCTGAACTGACATGTGTTTGTCACAGTGTTAGATGACAAATTAGAAAGAAGATTACTCCTCCTTTTAATGAAGTCTAGTCGTGGAAACTAACTAGATATCGGACTTTGGCAACTAAGAACCAGTTTACATGTATATCACTACACTGAAGGCTTGCTTCTGCTGATTGGTTGACTGCTTGCTGGTCCATCTCACAAGTCACATTTTCAGAATGTTCCACAAATAAGTTCTGTGTACTCAGTTTATAGGCATAGTTCCCTATATCCCCTCTCTGGCAGAATGATGTGACATGATAAGGCAGAGATGCTATGCAGTGGGCTCCAAGTGACAGATGATGACAAGTTAACTAGATCTAGGATCTGTCACTGTACAGGACAAAACCCCGTACCCACCACATACATGTATCAGCTCACCTTTGCTTCTTGTGAGAAATTCTTTCCTTGCAGTAACACACACACATGCACATGCACACACACATGCACGCACACACACACACACACACGTGCACACACACACTCACTTTTTAGGAACACATTTATTCAACACTCAATTTTAAAAAAGCATAGATAACACACAACACTTAGAATCATTAAAATCATGCATAGCATTTAAAGGACTGATAAACATTGGCTAATATCACCACCACAATCATCATGACATTTAAACTAATCAAAACTATGGCGTTCAAATCACTTTGGCTAGTTGTTAGCTCTGAGATAGAAAGAACCACACATTTTCATTAAGACCATGGTCAACAAGTGTAAGTGTGTATTTCTAACTAGTTAATGTTGAACAACACAGTGAAATTTATGTAAGTACTCTGTTATAGTACAGAGTACTTTATGTAGATATCGATGAAGAAACAATCTTCTCTGAATGATAGAAGTATGCTCCATAGGGATGGAGAACTGGAGATTTTTGTGGAAGAAAGGCTATTTCATACGAAACCATACACATCTGGTGTGTTACTGGAAATTTTTCTATGCTCTTGATCTTGCAAGGGTATGTTATGGGTAAGAAAGATCGTATGGAGAAAACAGAAGTGATAAGGGAAAGATAAGCTAAGTTTACAATTTGTATGCCTTAAATTCTACCAGTAGCATTTATTATGTGGTGAAATGGAGCCTTCACTTGAGATTACCAGTCCTCAGTACACATCATCACTCACATCCACCACTGCTCTACTGCCTGCTCAGGGAGAACAATGTGCTGTTTGCAAAAATCTTACAAAACAAAAGACTAAAAACAAAAAAACTCAGCCCTGGGCTGAAGAGATGGCTCTGCAATTAAAGGCACTTAATGTTTTGCAGAGGACCTGATTTTGCTTTTCAGCACCACCATCAGGAGGTTCACAATTGCAGTGGCTTCAGTTGCAGATAATTTGGTGTCTTCCTGCCCTTGTGGGTTTTAGCATACATACTGCGCACAAAAAGTCATGCAGGTTCACACACATTCACATAGATTGCACATTAATAAGTACTGTTTTAAAGAAAGCCCACTGACACCAAAGCCTCTTCCCTGAGATCTACCTAGAAGGTGATATGAAAGAAGCCAGGGGAGGACAAACAACCATTAGCTCCACCCATCTGTGATGCCTATGAAATGTAACAATTACCAGTTCAGCAGAATATCCCTAAATGTGCAATAGCAACACTTATATCTTGATGGTAACCAAATTCTGTCTAATTAGACTCAAGGCGCACTAAAATAGGAGGGGAATCATGCCTAGTACTGTAAAACCAGCCTACCACAAGTGGCTAGTGAGTTAACAAATCTCAGATGGGAACTTACTGCCACTTTCCTAAACAAGCATAGCTCCTACTACATTCTAAATACATACTTTGATATCTACAGATAAGAGTAGAGCTCCCCTTTATCAAAGAAGCCTCTTTTGCAGCAGGAGACCCTTGAATAAAGCCACAGATAGTCAAAATTCATAGAGTCAGTGCCTAACCACAGGGTACCCAGACCTGACAAATCACCAACATGACTACATAGAGAAGACATTAACTGTTCTAACAAAACTTGATATGTCAACACAAATGGGTAAATCTCATGGGGTGCCACTCCTAGATGAAGTACCTAGCTGAAGTACTATAGGCAATTAACTGCTGAGAGAGGGAGAATTAGTCTTATCCATTGGTGAACCCCTGATGTATTTGAATATACTAAGTGGTCAGCCCTAGAAACACACACACACACACACACACACACACACACACACACGGAATACTGAATGGACTCAGGGGGCTTTATTTATATGTTTTCTACCAATACATATATGTAACAACAATGACTACAGTAAGAGGAGGCTATGAATTTGGAAATGAGGGTTGTGTGAGAGGCAGAGAGGAGGTAAGAGGAGAAAATTGGTATAATGTTTATATTTTAACTAAACTTTTAAAAGTTCTTAACTGAAAAAAATACAAGACAGTCTATATTCTTAATTTTTACTTACATGTCCCCTGTAGCATGAATAATAAAAACCCAAGACAGATATTGAAGTTCAAATTGAAGATCGGAGAAGCAAAGCAGCTGGCCACTACCTCTTACCTCTACCTCAAGTTGAAAGTGCTATCCTGTCCTCAGCATGGCTAGAGAATAAATCTCTGAGACTGTTCCTATCTTATATACCTCTTTAGAGCTGAGATTAAAGGCATGGGATTCCAAGAGCTGAGATCTCTGTTGTGTGAGTTGTTTCTCTTTTAGACTCATTCACTCTAATGTAAACCTGGGTGACCTGGAACTAACTGAGATCCATCTGCCTGTATCCTGAGTATTGGGATAAAGGTGTATGCTGTTAAGAGAAGCTTTATCCTTGAGAGAAAAGCCTTCCCGCCCGCCTGGTTCTAGATCCGCATCAGTCCCAAATAAATACAAAGGAGGCTATATTAATTATGAAGCTGTTGGCCTTGCTTGTTTCTTACTGGCTAGCTCTGACTTAAGTAATTACCCCATAATTGTAAATCTAAGTATGTCTCTTACCGGAGAATAGTTCTGGGCTCCTACCCCATGACGTTACATCTCGAACTCTCCTGTGTTTCTCCTTCCCAGAATCCTCCTGGACTCCTAGTCCCACCCATCTAGATTTCCTATTGGCTCAACAGTACTTTATTGACAAATGCACAGGACTTTCCCCAACATCTCCTCTTTTCTGTTTAAACAAAAAGAAAGGTCTTAACGTTAACATAGTCAAATTATATATAACAGAACAGTTATCAAATAAGAACATAGTTACAATATTTTAGCAAGATTTAAAGAAAATATCATCTATCCCATCCTTGTGAGTCCAAAGTTCTATATGTATCTTTTATCATAACTAAGGAAAACTATAATTATAACTATCTATCTTCAACTCCATCAAAGACCACAGAAGGATAATATATAAACACAAGGATTGACAGAGACATCTTACTGCCTGGACAGTCACCCGAAGTTCCTCTGTAACGTTGGGGCATCCATCTTCAGCACAGAGGCCACAATATGTCCAGAAGATTTCTCAGCAAAGCAGGAAATTTCAAACTGTCCATCTGCATTGGCAGTCTGTCAGTCATTTTTCTTTGTCCTGCAGAAAGTCTCTCAGACTCTTCCATGAAGCAGGAACCCTGTAAGACTGAGTTCAGCAGTCACTTTCCTGTGGGTCCTGCATGTCCAGATTATACAACAACAGTCAAGCAGTACAGGCAAGAGCAGTTTCTTGCCCAAATGGCTAATCTTGCCATGTTGAAAGCAAATTCCATAACAAGTTTCTTCGATGCCTATCTTCCTCTCAGACGTAATTGGTGCTGCCAGGAGCAGACATTTCTCATTGTCAAGAAAAGCCCTAAACCATTTTAAATGCCATTTTCTGAAGGTCTTTGAAAGGTTTGAAGACTATCTATCTCAAATACATCTCTATATATCTAGAAAACCTAACTTACCTAACTATAAATTCTGACTATTATAAGTAACTATCTATAGTCTATATTTAATTATGCATTATGTTTTAAAAGATCAGTATAAGCACAATACTTAATCAAGAGGAGAAATATACACATCACAAAACTGACCTTGAATTTGTATCAATAAATGAAAAACAATACCCATACCATAATTCCCCTTTTTACCATTAAAAGAGATTGGCTGTGATCACTAGCCAATTATAAACAATCCCATTTAAATGAAAACAAAGATTTATAAACAAGATGGGAATTAGGACGTCGCTCATTCCAAACTGCTTCCTGCTGGAAGGGGGCGCTGTTCATACCATGGGGATCATGACAAAACTCAGAAACCTGTATAAGTCCTTATTTTCATGGTCTGTAAAGCTCCATCATCTTAGCTGTCTCAATTGTTGAAACGCCCCCACTGCTTCCGGGGGTCTTGGTTCATCAAACCACAGAAGCCTGGAAGGAATCCTCAGCTTTTCATTTTCTGTAGAAACATAAGCAAAATCTCCTTTTCCAAGTAACATATCCATATACTTAAATTTTGAAGTCAAGGTATTTTCAAAAGATATAAGTTGAATTAATTTAGCAGCATTTATAAGCAAGTGTACTTTAGTAGCAGTTCCTTCCTGAGCAAGCAAAAAACTGAAAAACACAATAGTGTACAGTATCCAGACTCTCTGTATTTTCCATCTTTACGTGGCTTATTTATTTATCTATTATTACTTTATTTATTTTACTTTTATTTATTTTTCTTTGAGACAGGGTTTCTCTTTGGAAATCAGCCTGCCTCTGCCTCTGCCTCTGGAGTAAATCCTACTGGCGTGCGCCACCACAACACCGGCTTTTGTATTTATATACCACTTTGCCGTTTCATTTTCTCTCTTAATCTCATGTATATTTTTAAACACATTGTAAACCTTTAGAGATTTTCTTCATCCCAGTCTGACTTTACTGTAAATCTTTATGTTTTTCTGGCCACGTGTCTTATCTGTAAAACCGCGGCTGTTTTAAACTGCTGTTTCAAGATGGCGGGCGTAAGCGTGACTCCAGCTTACCGCCTCAGTCCATGTTGACATCCAGCAAAAGCTGTCACTTCCAGTTGTACGTACACACCTTTTAATCGTTAGTAGAGTCTCTTAAAACAACCTTGTTGTTTTTGTTTTTGTTTTTTTTTTCTTTTTATGCCGAGTCAGGAAGACTCCAGTAAGCGAGCCGCGTGAATCTTGGCTTGTGGCTAGCAAAACAGAGCACACCTGAGAAAAATGCTGCTACCAAAGTCTGTGCTTCTCTCTGTTCTTCTGTTTCTAAAATTCCTTTAAAGCTTTTGTTGTTTTTCGTGGAAATTCAATCCCACTCCTAACACCATTCTGTTAAGAGAAGCTTTTTCCTTGAGAAAAGCCTTCCTGCCCGCCTGGTTCTAGATCCGCATCAGTCCCAAATAAACACACAGGAGGCTATATTAATTATGAAGCTGTTAGCCTTGCTTGTTTCTTACTGGCTAGCTCTGACTTAAGTAATTACCCCATAATTGTTAATCTAAGTATGTCTCTTACTGGAGAATAGTTACGGGCTCCTACCCCATGACGTTACATCTCGAACTCTCCTGTGTTTCTCCTTCCCAGAATCCTCCTGGACTCCTAGTCCCACCCATCTAGATTTCCTATTGGCTCAACAGTACTTTATTGACAAATGCACAGGACTTCCCCCAACAGTATGCCACTACTGCCCACCTTCTATAGCTAACTAGTGGGACTGGTGGAGTTAAAGATGTGTATCACTACTGCTTGGCTCTATGTCTGTGGCTAGCTTTGCATTTTGATCCCCAGTGGCTTTATTAAATAATAAGCAATATATCACCACAGTCCCGTTTTTAAGTGAAAATAAAAATTTTCATACCATATATTCTGATTATGGTTCCCCTCTTCCAATTCCTCTTCCAAGAGCCTAACCACCACGATCTACACAAATCTACTTCCTTCTTCGTTCTTTCTCATTTAAAAACAAACAGGCATCTAAAAAAGATAAACATATGGTGAAAGGGGAACACTCCTCCATTGCTGGTGGGAGTGCCAACTGGTTCAGCCACTTTGGAAATCAGTATGGAGATTCCTCAGAAAAATGGGAATAAACCTACCACAAGACCCAGCAACTCCACTCTTAGGCATATATCCAAAAGATGCCCATTCATACAACAAGGATGTCTGTTCCACTATGTTCATAGCAGCTTTATTTGTAATAGCCAGAACTTGGAAGCAACCTAGATGTCCCTCAACCGAAGAGTGGATAGAGAAAATGTGGTACATTTACACAATGGAGTACTATTCAGCAGAAAAAAACAATGGAATCCTGAGATTCGCAGGCAAATGGATGGCACTAGAAGAAACCATCCTGAGTGAGGTAATGCAGTCACAAAAAGAGAAACATGGCATGTACTCTCTCATATACGGATTTTAGACATAGATCTGGGGAGTGCCAGCCTACAATCCCATGGCCAGAGAGTCTGGGAAACAGAAACTTCATTCAGTGGCTGACGGAAAAAAGAGGCAGACTCCCCTCGGTTAAGTACTGAGCTGAACTCAAGAAAGCCAGTAACAGAGAGGGAGGACTGATGACCAAAGGGATTAAGACTGGGCTAGTTTAACCCCAAGAAACAGCTGACCTGACAAAGGTTAACTCTTGAACCCAGGCTGATGCCTGGGAATCCAGCATGGGACTGTTCAAGACCCCCTGAATGTGGGTGTCAGTGAGGAGGCCTAGGTAATCTATTGAGCCTTGGGCAATAGTTCAGTACTCATCCCGAGTATACACGCGGACTTTGGACTCCCATCCAACAATGTGAGGTGCACTCTCACCCTGAACTTTTGGGGGAGGGTCTAGGCCCTGCCCTGTATGAAATGACAGACTATGGACACCCCCATGGAGGGCCTCACCCTCCCTGGGGAAATGAGGGGATAATGGAGGGGGTTGGGGGAGTGCACCGGAGGAGGGGAGAGAAAGGGAGAGGGACCTGGAACTGACTTATGAAGCAACCTTGTTTCTTATCTAAATTTAAACTGAAAAATAAATTAAAAAACAAAAAACAATAATAAATAAATAAAGGTTGAAAACACAGAAAAAAATAAAAAAGACAAAAATAATAAAATAAGATAATATGAAAACAAACAAACAAAAACCCAAATCTGATATGAGATGTCCTTCTGTATGCTGTGAAGATGTGTTGCTTTTATTGATTGATGAATAAAGATGTTTTGGCCAATGGCTTAGCATAGTAAAACCAGGTGTGAATTCCAAACAAACATAGAGAGAGAAGGAGGGTGGGGTCAGAGAGAGGCCATGTACTCTCCAAAGGAGTAACATGCTGGAGCATCACCAGTAAGCTACAACCTCATGGAACACATAGATTAATAGAATTGGGCTCATAATTTAAGAGAGAGCTAGTGTGTAAGAAGTCTAAGCCATTGGCTAAATAAAATTGCAACTGATATTAAGCCTCAGAGTGGTTATCTTATAAGCAGCTTATCTGATGAGCCAAGAGAAAATCAGTCCAGTGGGACCACAAAAGACAGAGAAAAGCCCTCCATCTGCACAAATCAGACAAAACAACAAATAAACAGTAAAAAGAGAAAAGAAAAAGCACAAAAAACACATATAGATGCAGAGACCCGTACATTGACAAACACAAATATTTCATGAAAATACAATATTGGAAACCATAATATATAAGCAAAAGATCACCGTAGGAGAGAGAGAGAGAGAGAGAGAGAGAGAGAGAGAGACAGACAGACAGACAGACAGACAGACAGACAGACGGAGAGACAGAGAGAGAGAGACAGAGAAAGACACAGAGAGAGACAGAGAGAGAGACAGACAGACAGAGAGACGGAGAGACAGAGAGACAGAGAAAGAGACACAGAGAGAGAGAGAGAGAGAGAGAGAGAGAGAGAGAGAGAGAGAGAGAGAGAAGAAGAAGAAGAAGAAGAAGAATGGTTTGCTTTCCTAGTGAGACTCCATTGGAGAGAACTAATTGTGCAAGTGGCTTCAATTGGATATAGCTCATGGGTTAGGGGTATGGGCTCCTGTCCATTTCTACTCTCAGCACTGGGACCCCATCAGGCCCAGACCTGTGTAGGCCCAGTGCAAGAGTATCTGTGAGTTCATATGTACATTGATCCTGATGCTTTTAGAAGGACTTGTTTCCTTGGTGTCCTCCGTCCACTCTGACTCTTAGAATCTTTTCACATCCTCTTCTTTAGGGTTCACACCTCAGCCATGAGGGGAAGAATTGATGGGGACATCCCATTTAGGACTAAGTGTTCCAAGGTCTCTCATTCTCTGTGTATTGTGTGGCTTTAGATGGCATCTAATCTATGATTATAGCAGAATGTGTCTAGGAATAATTTTGTTGCTACATTCCTTTAGCAGAACAGTAGTATTTGATTTTCCCCTAGGTATCTCTCATGGAGTGGACCTTAAATCCAATCAGATACTGGTTGGTTACTTTCACAAGCTTGGTACCACTATTGCAGTAGTTCATCTTGGAGGCAGGTCACCATTGTCACCATTGTCAACCAAACTGTTTGTAGCTAGGCTGGTGTTTACTTTTCTTCTTTGGTAGCAGATAGAGTGTCTTCCAGTAAGCTGAACACTAGTGAGTAGGGACGAAGGTTTTATGTAGGTGCCAGTGTGACTTCTCCACATTCAGTGAGTTGCATAGATCTTGTCTTCAGCCTCACCATCAGTTTGTGGAGGACAATCAGTAGCCTTGCCAATAAATAGCCTGGTTTTGGAGTTCCCACTGCAGTCCTTTGGTACATTCCTCCTCTTTGATTCCTGCCCCTGGTGAACATCTCCATTCACTCTCACTGTAATTTCTTAATAGCCAATGTTTCCCTTTTAACTTTTCTGCCATTTAAAAGCTATTGCATAAGCATTCTCCCAAACTCTTTGGCTGGGACTCCATTCTGAATTACTATTTAAGGTCACCTCTCCCAGCCCTCCCCCATCCAGTTCACTTCATGATAAAACACTGTTCAAATTCATACCATTCTTATTTCCTACATTAGCTGTATAGGTACTTAAGCCATCACCTGCCTGATAACACCTTGAAATACACCCTTCGTAATGCTGCCAGCCTTGCTGCTTAAATGCTGATATTAACTTGATCTCCCAGAACCACTTCTTACTCTGTGAAAAAGCAATTAGTTTCAACAATGTTCCACCTGCTAAAATGTTCTGAACTTTCCCTTAATACTAGTGTAGCTGAGGGCTTGATAGGGAAGGTCATGACCAGTGCCTAAATAGGCTGATTTCTCATTTGCATAAAATGATCCCTTACCAACTATCACACCTTTATGTTAGTGCATTCAACAAGTCGGAGTTATGGAAATCTCTGCAGGAAGCACCGTGTTATCTAATGGACCTACACCGTTTCATTATAACAGAGGAAAAGGTGTCCAAGTGTTTCCTTTTTCAATTCCCCTTTGTCAAATGCTGCCGTTACTTATTTGACACGTTGTTAATGAGCAGGAGGCTTTAATGACCCAGATAATTTGGAGCTAACCATATTCTGTCAACATTCACATCCATATATTCCTTAATATCAAATAGAAATACGGGTGTAGGGAAGTGGCTCAATTGCCACATAAGATGTAGTTCCAAGTCCAAATCTTCAGTGTGTGGCTTTCCTTTGGAAAATTGGGAGGATTGGCTGCTTTCTAAGCTGTGTGATTTGGAGCAACCAGTTAACATCTCTGTGCTTTTGAGACCTGTTATAATAGCATTATAATAGCATATTGATAATGCAAGTAGAATTTATATACATATAAGATCTGGCTTATGGAAAATCCAATTTAATTTTGCCATTACATCATTCTTATAATTCTGTAAATATTTCATGGTATTATAAAGTTACCAGAAGGCAGGTGTCACTGACTTTTTAAAAAGGGATATTTGTATCATGACAAAGATAAATAATGAAATGCATACATGAATAATATAAATTAACTAAAATATTTTGTGAATAAGGACAGTAGATGTGAAATAAAATGAAACTTTTTAATGTGACGGTCTAAATTTAGCCATATTTAAGGGGAGGATATTGTACACTTGAGGGCCTTTTTGGAAAGCCATAATTCCATAATACGAGAGGAAATGTTCCTAGTTTTTAGACTAATGCATACACATTTTCTCTTAAGATATGCATAGAGGAGGAGAGTTAGGTAGACATCCATTGTGATTCAGATTTGCCTACTTACAGATGGTAACATTCTGTGCAATAATAATGCTCTCAAAACCATTTGCAAATTTGTCCAGAAACAACTCTGCCTTAATGATGAAGTTTCCACAGTGGCAGATGGCAGAGTGAGCAGTGAAGGATGCTGCCGACCCACCAGGGTTATGTCTGTCACTAAAGCGATCTGGCTCCAAAAGCCAAAGTCTGTTGAGGTCATGCTGGCTATTGCTCCATTGGAAAGACTTGATTGATCACATTTGTGCTTATTCTATGAGCGACGACCTTGTAGATGGGGCCCTGGCAGTCGTATCCCTCTGTGGGAATGTGATATAGAGTGTCTGCATCCTACCAGCACATTATAGCATAATATAGAAACAAAGGGTCACTTAATGAAACTTCAAAAAACATAAATTTGCTAATTTTGCTACTCTGTTCTTGCTTCTGAATAAGAGATCCTGAAGAAACAGTAGCAATGTTATTCAAAAAAATATAGTCTTACTACATCTAAGATAAATTGAATCTAGAATGGGAAATGAAAATGAGCCATGTATTTAAGTGAATTAAAAATCCACCCTATTACCCTTCTAATAAGGGCACATAAACATAGATTGAGAACCAGTTTACTCTCTGAGTGCCTAACATTGGCAGATGGTAAGGGTAAGAGGAAATTAAAAAAAGATAAACCTCGCTGTTCAAGTGCACTCCTTGGTATTCTCAGAAGAAAATGGTATATAAATCCATGGGACATGGAATACATTGTGTCAAAATAACCAACTTCCCTTTATTTGTGAAATTGTTGGACCCATTTGTAAAAGATTGAGTGAATGAACTTTAGTTTTCAAAATTGAAGTTACTTCAGTGGTACATCAGAAACAAGGAGAGGCAGAGCCCCTCTCTATGTGTGGACTAAAGGGTAACAGAAAGATTAAGCAAGCATAATTTTCTGGGTCACTTATAAAATAAGAAACATAACCCATGTGAGTAAAGCTGCTCACTGATAATAAAATGTATCTATAACTTGTTTTCTCATTTATGTCCACACTATTCCTCTTCAGGTTTAATAATCACAAGAAAACAATTCCATGGGCAATCCTGCCAATGGCAAGCTGAGCCAGTGAGAACTGGTTATTAATTTTGGGGGGAGTTTCACAAGGTATTTTTATTATTAAAATTAAATTATATGCCTTTATAATTAAATAAATTATATTAACAAAGGTAGTAAATACACAAAACTCATTACCCCAATCATTTTATTACATGTTGCCATTATCTATGTTTGTCGGGCATTTTTATATGTGTTATATATGTGTGATGGCTTGCTGGGCTATTATGCATTTTTCCCAACTCTGCCTTCAGTGACACTGTATTTCTAGCTTCAAGTCAGCATTCTGTGACAGCATTTCTGCCTTGAAAATTGGCAAGTGTGATGTGGGATAATGCTCATGTTCACTGTAAAGACTTGTCACTCATATTGGTTTAATAAAACGTTGATTTGCCAGAGGCCAGGCAGGAAGTATAGGTGGCATTGCTAGATTAGGAGAATTCTGGGAAGAGGAAAGGCAGAGAAGAAGTTATCAGTCAGACACAAGGGAAGCAAGATGAAAATGCCTTACCTAGAAAATGTACAAAGCCTCACGGTTAAACATACAAAAATTATGTGTTAATTTAAGTTATAAGAATTTGTTAGTAAGGAATAAAATTTTATTTTATTGTCAGTGATACAGAGAAGTTTAAAAAAATAAAAGAACACAATAAACCATAAAACATGAAGAAAGTTAACTTTTGTCCAAATAATACCTTGTGAAATTTTAATGTAATGCTAAATTTTAAAATGTGCCATTGAATTCTCAAACCAATGTGAGACATGGCAGCTATGTGTATTTCAGAGAATAATAATACATCTGGCAAATCACAGCTGGAAGATTCGAGTACACATGTAAACTCTGATGCAGCAAATGACTTGGCTAAATGTGGTAAGTGACTAAACACTCAGTTTGTGAGGATTGGACAGTTGGACCTACTGGAAAAGTAGGAGTGATACCTCTGTGCCCATAACCTTGTTCTCATGTGAAGCAAAGGAAAAGATGTGATCACACTGTTGGCAGAAGACGGTTACAGATTTGGCCAATGTGTTTAGCATTAGTATGGCCTCTCTTTTAAAATCCATGCAAATGAAAACCTGCCATATGATGCCTGATTCCACCAACCTGGATAGGAAGAAATCAAAATGAGGCAACCTTGAGAATGTTGGTTAATTCTTCTTATGACAACTCTTTGCAGTTCAAGACAGGTCTTGAAGCTGATTTTTAAAATATCAGTTTTTTAAGTGTTTAGTAAGGAGAATCCAATGACCTGGGGATTACAAATAGAACATTGTTGATAAGATATTCCCTTTTTAGTCATGAAGGTGATATAGCTCTTACAAGATTTATGTAGTTATGCTTCAGGAAAAAGTCTCTATCTAACTATATGAAGAACTTATCACTTCAAAAATTGCAACATGCGTTCTTCCCCCTGCCGCTTCAGTTCCATAGCCCCTTTAGCTATGGAACTGAATAACACACAGGACTCTATATTAATTATAAAGCTGTTGACCATTTACCATGGTCTCTAATTGGTTAGCTCTGAGTTAATCACTAACCCATAATTACTAATATTTATTTTTATAAGGACTTATCCTTCTGAAAATGCCAGACTTCTGTTCCTTTCTCCAGGGATCACATGGGAGTGACTCTCTTCACTACATCTCCCAGAATTCTCCTAGACTCCTAGTCCCACCTATCTTGCTTCCCTATTGACCAACAGTGCTTTATTTACATATACACAGAAGGACTTCCCCCATTAAAAATAAGAAATATATATGTGTGTGTGTATGTGTGTGTATAAAACCTCACTATGTGCCATACATAGTTCTGCTACTTCCAGACTCAAATGAAAGAATTGCAATGACTTCTTTCTAAGTAGCTGATCATTCATTCATACAACACAAATCCAGGTATAGTGATGGGCTACATTTGTATATAAAAACGAAGCCAATTTACTGCTTATGGAAATTAAACTTACTGCGATAAACAGAAAACCATGAAATTAGTAAAGGTATAAATACAACACAGTGTTAGGAGCCAGAAAACCATTTACAGAAACTTAATGGGCTGGAAAGTGATAGATAGTACAAGTAGTTGTTATTTCACAGCATCTCAGCAGTGATAGCTTGCTGATCAAATGACGCTTAACAGACACATAAAAGAAGTGGGGAGAGAAAGAGGGAAGCAAAATGTTTGAAAGACAAACAGAGAGAACAGCAAGTATGGAGGCCCAGAGATACTTTGTTGGTCTGTGCAAACCACAGCAAGTAGGCAGAAGTGACTGGCAGAGACCTAAGAACAAGATAATTAGGAAAGCTGCTCTTCAGGGCAATTTGCTTTAAAACACACAATTATCTGTTGGACCTCCTGTGACACTCAAGGATGAAATGAAGAAGCATTTCTAAAGTCATTGCCACCTTCTTGTTGTATCAGGGAAAAGTCTGAGCTACAAAGCTGCATGGATTAAAGGGCTTCATACAAAACCCCATGACCTGATTTCCACCACTGAAAGGAACCATGAAAGGAGAGGACCTAGTTTCCAAACTTGTCCTCTGACCTTGACATAGGCATCATGGCATATGCATACACACACACACACACACACACACACACACACAATATATATTTGTAAATATACACCATAATAATAGTAAATAAATAATAATAAATTTTAAAAAAGAAGTATGATCTAGTCACACATAATTCCCCCAAGGTTTAAGTGTCAAGAGGCCCTTACAAAACAGAGGCAGGAAGAGCCAGATGTTGGCAAGGGAAGAACTGAAACGGTGTCTTTTGAACATGAGGAAACCCTGGACTCATGAGCTCTGATAGCTGAGGCTGCCTCATAGACTTAAACAAGAGTATTCCAGTAAACACTCATCTTGAAAATGGGAGAGGGGCTCCTAAGTTCCTTCCTCTAGCTGAAAAGCAAGTTGATGGCTTTCTGGGGTAGGAAATCAGTTTTCTTTAAGATTGTGGGCACTATTAAGCCAACAAAGCTCCAGGGGCTCAGTTTTTTTTTAAGAAAAAGTAGTGAAAGGAAAGAAGTAAAGAAGAAAGGAAGGAAAGTGGAATGCAGGGAAGGAGGGAGGGAGGGAGGGAGGGAGGGAGGAAGGGAGGGAGGAAGGAAGAAAGGAGGGAAGGAAGGAAGGAAGAAAGGAGGAGGACAGATCTGGGAGAATTCTGGAAGTATAATATGATGAAAATATACTGTATGCCTATATGATGTTCTCAAAAATTAATTAATTATATATTAAGTAAATTACTTAAGTAAATTTAAATATATAAAATGAATAAAATTTATCATGAAAGAGTATATAAACTAATTGTTTTATGGCTTTCAACTCTCAAGGATTTTTCATTTTTATTTTCTGATGGATTGGTGTATATAATACTTTATTTAATAATGAAAGTATAGAACCTAAAACCCAATGTGAAACTCTATGGCTTAAGAATGGCTGCTCTAACTACATAGATGTCAACTAATATGGACACACTTTGGGTCTGGCTAATCTCACTGTGTGATGTGTTTTATTTGTGAGTTCTTTCCAAAGAAGTTTTTATTTAAAAAAAATCAAGTAAAAACCAGATGTGATGATGTGCACAGTAACCCCTGTCCTTGGTCAACTGATAGAAACAGGGTTTGTGAGTTTGCAGAAAGCCTGGGTGCCCTGCAAAACCATGCAAAGAAAGAAAGAAAAAACATCAGTAGAGATATAGGAGATATTAAAATTATTCAAACTGGAAATTCCAAAAGAAAAGTAATTATAAGTATACAGGATGAAATTGACAATAGGTTAGTAAAACTGAAGATTTGGAGATAGAAACTATCCAAAATGAAGCGGTAAAATTAAAGAATACTATATAAATAACAAAAAACTCAAGAAATAAGCATAGACTAGATATGGTAGTGAACACCTGTTTCTCTGCACTCAGGAAATAAAGACAAGAGTTCAGGGCCACCCTCCACTATCCATCTAGTTTGAGAGCCTGTGTCCATACATACATACATACCTATTTTTTACTGTTTAATTGTTTAATAAAATAATCCTAAAAGATTTGACATTTTGTAAAGAAAAACTTATCTTTTAACCATATATGGCAGAAAATCTGTTTTTCCTTTGAGAAAAAAAAGGTTTAGTGGGGAAAATTTCAAAGTTTATATAGGTTTACATTTAAGGTATCATGTGTATCCCAAGCCTATTTTATAAACATATAGGTACCTAAGACTACATATGTACTTCACCTCTTCATCTTCTACCTTAGCCAATGGTCAGCATAGAGGAAGGGGCACAGCTCCAGACTTTTGGCCACAGATACCAGAGGAATTCCCTTAGCCTTTGAGGGATACAAACTCAAGTGAAAACAGATCTTTGACTTTGCCACAGGAGGGAATTTCATTATGAGCCAGTGTGAAGCAGGGTTGGAGTTTGCTAAAAGGAATTTCCAACATAGACTTAAGCACAGCTGTCAACAGAGAAGGCGCTGAAAGAAAGACAAGGCACACCTCAGAGCTTAGCTGAGGGTTTCTCTAAGAGGAATCTCACTTTCTTGCCTAACAATAGATACCTGTAGGACTTGAGTAGTTTTTGTGTTTTCTTCAAAGGATGACTAAGGAATTAAATAAGGATAAGAGAGTCCCTGAAGGTCACCCGGCAAGATTAAAACTGATGGATAAAACTGTATGTAGCACTCAGGAAGGCTGGAAGTTAGGATAGCTCACCGTAAACAAACACAAGTAGTCCATCATGAGATTCTAAGAAAATATCTAGGAGAAGAAGAGTGAGGCCCAACCCATGGCCATAATCATTTGGATCTGGTGTGTTCTATTGCTCTTTTAACATTTTAATTTGAAACTATTTCTACATAGAGAAAATATTGTTTTCATGTGTACAGTCTTCATAGAAAATATTAATTGTGCTGGAATTCTCGGTTTCTAGCTACCAAGAAGCTTCCGGCAGACTCTGGTTATGAGCTCCTCTTCATTCTCAGGTCTCTGTAAGTTTCCTTCTTTTATCCTGTCTCAGTGTGACTTGTAAAACTATGTAAAATATTGCTTCAATTGACTGCTCGTGACTGATGTCATCCTGATCCATGAGAGAGGCTTTTGTGTTAAAAAAGCCCCACAAGTGACAAGCCTGTGGGTATGACTAAAATTCATCCTTCAGCTGCTCCTATGCTTGAGAAGCCAACACTGAAGTCCTTTGAAAAGCTTCAATAGGAAACCTTTTCTTACTTAGGAAACAAAGGTTCCAGAATTAATGGGACAAATATTCTGATGATTATTGGTTTTCTTCAATGATTTATTAGCAGACTCTATATGTTTACATTTTGCTGACCAATTATTGCTCAATTTCCAAACAGGAAAAACGTTGACTAGTCAAGGAGTCAACTTACACATAACTTAAGCATCTTTCTTAAGATGACAACTTGCTTGCTGTTGCTCTTGGACCACCTACCTAATGAGAAAATGAATGGTACCACCAAACAGCAGGCAAGATGCTAGAACTTGGGGAATAATCAGTTTGCAGAACGTGAGATCCTACTAAATATATTATCAAAAGGTCCCATGTTAAACTGTTTGAGCACACGGAGGTGATGGCTATGGTAAACTGGCGTGGCTCACTTTATGTTTAGTCACTGGTTATTGTTTTAATGAGACTGTGGAAACACTCGAGTTCATGAGCACACTCATTTGAATGTGCTCAAAAGCTTTTAAGAAATTTAGACTATAGAAATTCAGAATTTGATAGGGAGAGTCCACCACAGGTGTCAGGTAAAAACCACAAAGTGTTTCAAGTCCATTTTGCTGCTTGATGTAATCCTGCCCCTCAGTTTCTCCAAGTACTGATTTTTTCTTCAAGTGGACCCATAAAATGAGAAGTTCACGTATAGACCTATCCTATAGGACTAATTTTCAGGGATGGAGGTACCTAAGTCAGGGTTTTATGCAAAGCATTTCTAAGATCAAATATTAGATTGTTTCTGGTGAGAAGGTAAGGAACTTCAATTCCAGTTTGTCTAAATGAAGCTGAAGGAAAGAGGAAATTTTTTGTCATTCATTAGGAATCTAAATGGACCAAGGAGGGCTGTAAAAAACATTTTATTGGAGCTCATTTAGATGGGAAGCAGAGGAACATCTGTAACTACTCTGACGGGAACTGTGGAAGAACTTTCTATGTGTAAACTGGGATCTTTGCTTTTAATTATTTGAGTGCATAGATTACCCAGAGAATGTGTATAAAAGACATATTTAGGCACCACCTCCAAGCCCTGTCACTGAAATGCAAGCCTACACTCTATTCAGAACATTTTGCTTGTATTCTGTAATTCAAACATGATCTGGAAAGCAAAAGAACAAAGTGGAGGTTTATTTCCTTGCAGTTTTGGTTTGCTGAGGGCTCCCTTTTTGGATTTACTCTTCTGGGTGTGTATGCCTTCCTAAGTGCAGCCAATCACAGCTCAGTGGCTTTGCTCCACATTGCATTCTGAAGGCGTGAGAGCATTGTTTTCCTAAGAACCACACACATATTAGCATGTATTGGATTTCTTGTGAAGGAATTTTCACAAAATGATTATGGCAAGCCATCTTCTGTTTGCAAAATGAAGTCATAGGTCATTGAAACTGTGCTCTCACTAGGTATTTTCTTTCTGAGAAGTTGACCTCATGATTCTAACATAAAATTTCTGTAGCCTCTAAGTTATAACTTTACAGAGGGCTTTACAAGTGCCACACATTTAATAATCATCTCTCTATATTGTCACATTGCTTAATGGATGGAAAACATTTGAAGAATGAAAGGTCACCAAGATTTCATCATTGAGCATGAAAAGGCAAGATATATATATATATATATATATATATATATATATATATATGTGTGTGTGTGTGTGTGTATACTGCTTTTATATGTAATTCACATATCTACTCGGTTTTTTGTTTTATATTTTTGTTTTTCTTTTTTATTGTATCCATCTAAATGATTTAGAATCATTCTAAAAGTAATGTTACATAGAAAAGCATCAATATTTTCAGAATAAAGCAAGGATAAAAACATTCTCATTCCAAATTTAAATCACTTGAATGTATTCACTAGACAGCCACTAAAGTCTGAAATGACCAGCCCATACAAGGCATAGCTAAAATGGGAATAATGATTTGTGAACAATCATCAGTGATTTTTTGCATAGTTTTTAAAACCCCATTTAATTGGGAAGTAACTTGACAATGTACTAAACTATGCTTTTAGTTCCCTCTGCTTCGTGTGACAATTAAGAAAGAAATTTTCAAAAGTACAAGCTTTAAATTGGTGACTCTGGCACGGCAGATTTTATTATGGATGGCTACGTGCTCCTCAGAAAGACACTCCTCGACTCCCTGGGAAGAAAGCATATGACTGAATTTCGGCAGTTCAGTTTTTACATTAAAATATGGCCAGTGAGGAGTTCCAATCTGTCAGGCAAAAGTGGCCATGCGGCCAGAGTTATCATTTTACTTTGGGGGTCTTGCATTTGCCAAGTGGTCAGCCAGCTGTCCATCTTCTCTAAAATGCTGAACTGAAAAACCAGAACAGAAGATTTCTTTGAAACATTTAATACTCATTGAACCCAAATAATTTTTTAAGTCCTTCAATAATAAAAACTAAAGCTTTAGTACATATCCCAAGAGTCAGGTCAGAAATCTAAGCCCTACAGCTAATGGACAGCTGGAGGATATGCTTAGGTTGAGGAAGAAAGTAGATGCTGATGGACCTGATTTCAGTGGTGATGGAAACATCTCTCCAAGCATTCCTTCTATTGTACCTAAAACGGGAGTCACAATAAAAGCACACAATTTGTGTTGGACTTACAGGAACATATTTAAAGCCCTGACAGAAAATAGCGAATGACAATTCACTATTTAAATAGACCTTCTGGGTTTGTCAGCCAAAGCAAACCATTTGAAAATAGATAGTTTTCACTTGTTAACATATACTAAGAAAGGGCTACAATCCCACAACTTCAGGAACTTGAGGAAAATTACCAACAGGGCATCTTTCTGTCCACCTATGGATGTGAGACCTTACACTTTTGGGGTGACGGCTCCAAACCAATGAGTTTTATATATATATATATATATGTATATATATATATATATACATATATACATATATATATATAAAGGTTATATATATATATGTATATATACATATATACATATATATATATACATATATATATATATATATATAAAGGTTTGATTCGTCTTCCTGCTTTCCTGGGAGAGCTGTGGGGAGGGATGCAGGGGAAAGTGCCAGGCAGTCACGTTTGCATGAGATAAATAATCAGTTGTGAGATCAGTGAGTGACTCTCGTTAAAAATCCAGACATTGGAACAGGTCCCGAAACACACTGCTGCCACCACCACCACCAATCTCTTTTGCATCTCATTGGCATTTGAGGACGTTAATTGACTCATTATTGTAATTCATATTCAGGAAAGCAAGTTGATTAAGGAAGGCAGATGCAGAATCTCCAGACACAGCTATGGTTGCCTTGTTTGTCCCGGCAGTGTACTCGAGTTATTAGGACACTTAGGAAGCTGCAGCCAGAGGGACCGGGGACGTGTCCCACTCACTGTTTCCTCCACAGAACAGGGTTTTACAAAAGCATTAGAATTCTGCCCAACCTTTCCACAGTGTAGACTGCAAATAAGTGAAGTTGTTTTTCTAACCTCTTTATGATCACTTCTTTTTATTTGAATTGCTTTGCAAAAAATATTTTTAAGTCAGTAAGACATAGTATTTGATACTGAGTTAAACTGCCCAGCAATCAACATCAGTGGTGAATTTTGTAAGTAATTCGTATTGTTGTTGAACTTGGAAATTCTCAGTTTGGAATTTTCAGCTCCAATGAGTTTAGAGGTCAAATGTATTTCATAATTCATTTGGCTACCTGTTTTCTTTAGTTGTTTACTTCCTTTTTAAACAATTCTAAGTTCTATTTTCATATCCAATGTTTTGTGCACAAGCATATGTATTAGTTAATTGTTTTCTATGTTTAAATTTGGACTTACCAACATTTTGAGCATACCAAGATAGGTTCTAAATGACCGGAGCTCATTATTCTGGAAAATGCTTGGAAGTTTGAGGTAGCTGAACACAAAAAATACAGCTGACATATTCTTTATATTGAGTATCCTTAGAAATTATATGGAAAACTTTAAACTTTTCTCTCCACTTTATATGACAGAGCATTGTTTGGACCTTACTCTGAAGGGAAAAAATCCAACCGAAACACAAAATCTTAAAAGAAGAAAAACTTAATCCAAGAGAAATGTATCTAAGAAACTCACTTATATAAATATTTGTTTGGTATTAAGAATAATACAGAGGGCTAGAAAGATGGCTTAGAAGTTAAAAGCATAAATTCTCTTCCAGACATCCTAAATTCAGTTCCAGGCATCCACCAGGCAGCTCATGACCACATGTAACTCCAGCTTCAGAGAGATGTGACACTTCTAGTGTCTACAGTAATCAGCACCCACATAACCGCCCCCCCACATGCACATATAATCAAAACCAAAATTTATCAACAACAATCAGAGAGTTTAAGAGTTGATGAAGCAGTTAGGAGCACTCTCTATTCTTGAAAAGGACCTGGATTCAGTTGACAGCTCCAAAATAGTGGCTAACAGCCTTCTGCTCTAGGGAATGCTTTCTTTGACATCCACAGGCACCAGGCACTCACATGGCATGGGAATGCTTTCTTTGAACCTCTGCGGACACCAGGCACTCACATGGCATGGGAATGCTTTCTTTGGACCTCTGCAGGCACCAGTCACTCACATGATGCACTAAATACTTGCAGCCAAAACACTCATGCACATACAATAAAATTAAAACACTATCAAAAAAGAGTAAAACAATGGCATAGCGGGTAAATGTACTTATGACGAAGTCTAATAACCTGAGTTCAAACCCCAGGACCCACATGGTGGAAGAAAATAACTTATTCCAATTCCTACACATTGTCATTTGACCTCCACATGCCTCTGCTGAACTCATTCCACACAAATAAGTGAATAAAATAAAATGAAAAAAATCATTGCCATTTAATGATATTATTGATTAACCACCTACCTATGACAGTTAAGTAATTTTAACTGTTTACTTGATTTGTACTACGATTTAGTCAGAAAATGTACAGATATATGGAGTCAATAAATTTTCATATACAGATAAGTAGACTTATGTAGAATAGAAATGAACAACAAAATTATATCCTTTAAGCCTCCTAATAGCTTACTTCCTTCACTGATTAATTTAAACCTCGTAATAGCTTGCTTCCTTCACTGATAAATTTCTTCATACATAATACAAATGAAATAATATTCATTGTCTTTGTGTATCAGTTTTTTTTAAGTGTCAACATTTACAAGCATTCTTTTTACAAAATAATGACTCAATAGAAATTTTGGGGTCAACTATTACATAAGTGACAGAAACTCGGGAAGGAACAGATTCCACAGATTAACAACAAATGACACCTACTACCTTGGACTTAATGTCTCTTGAAGAGTGGAGAGTTACATAAAACAGTTCTATATGATACACACAGAGCATAGCTCTTCAACTAAAGAATGAGCAATTAATTGAAAACCTTAAGAAATAAGCATTTCACTGACAGCTATTTGTAAAAATGTAAAGGAAACCCAGAGAATATATGGACACGTAATTTGATGTACATGCATGATTTTGATACAAGAGAAAAGAAAGTCATTCCAGGTTAATCAAATTATATGAAGAAATTCACAAGATAGATACAAGTCTAGTAAAAAAATAAGTAGGTCTGTACTATCAGAGCACAGAGAGCACGGAATCAGGAGTGTAACAGGAAGGCAGGCATGCATTAGACTAAGCCAAACTTTGAAAGCTACATTCAGGGGTTGACACTTTATTCCATATGTGACTTAGCATTGAAACAAATTTTAGCAGAGCAAAGGTGGACATGAGACATCATCATTACTTGAGTAGATGGTATCTCAATGGACTGATACTGGCCTGGACAAATTGATATACTATAATAGGAAAATGTTAAAGATAAGTTATTAGGAAATGTTAGCTCTGACAAAAGTTCAAAGGGAAGCCACCAGCCCCAGGAAAGAGGCAACCGACATAGAACTTGGAGCATATGTGTCTGTAGAGACAGAAATGTAGAACTCAGTGGTTGGAGAAAGACGATTGAAGGGAAGTAGGGACAAAATGGGGATACTGTAAATATTACTAGCTTGGATTACTGGCCTTATGACTAATAGAAGCAAAGAAGTAGAGTTGAAAATAGGGAACAAGAGTACTCTGACTTGGTTTTGTGAGGCAATGTCTAGCCCATCATTGTCAGAGTGGTTGGGAAGACTGGTGCAGAGTTAGCAGTCTCCTTGAGTGGCTGTCTAGTGGGGGTGAGAATAGATGTTATAGGAATTAGAACATGCACTATCTGGCCTTTTCAGGAACCAAACCTGGAGGAGGTTACATCACAAATTGGAAACATGTAGTGGCTGCTGGGAAGATGGGAACCAGTAAACCAAAGTCTTGTTGCTTTTATGAAACCTTTGTTTTTGAGGACCTAGAAAAAGTGGTAAACTAAAGGCAAGGTAGAGTGAAAGTCAGACCACAGAGACAGACAAAGAAGGGGAGAAAACACCTCACCATTTTCTCTGACATGGGTTCATTTCCTTATTTTCATCTTTTATGGGTTTCCCTGTGGACCATAAACCAAAAATATACAAATAAACAAATATAAATAAAAACAACAATAATAAAAAACTACACATGGCTGTCCTAAAATCAGAGATTATTCTTAGCAATTTTGTGCAATCTTTTGTTAATTTTCTATTTTCCTCATATTCTCATACTAAAGAAGAAAAATCATCGAAGATTTTTCTCTTTGAGGAAAAATAGTTATCATTGGTATGTGACTACATTAAAATGGTACTTGAATCCTAAATAATACTTTTCTAAACATTTTTCTCATTTAATCCTCCAAGGAATCTTGCAAGAAAACTTAGTCAAGCATTGCTAGTCCCACTTCATATACAAGTAACAAAAGTACCATGCAAATGTTTTGTGTGAGAAGTATGCAATGAGAACTTATTGGCTGACTTCACAAGTTAGTCACTTGTTGTTAAAGCTTTCTTAAGGAGCCATGAGGTGATTGTGAAGTACAGTTTCCCCCCCCCCGCCCCTGACTTTCATATGCTGAAACTTGAAAGATAAAAGTGAGATGGTGTTTGCTTTACTGTGTCAAACCAAAACAAGTCTTTATTACCCTCACCATCACTGACTATTCCTGCACTGTACTCACTCCAGCTCTAACTTAAACAAGAGCAAGACTTTTGGCAGCAGGAGCTCATCACTATCAAATGAAGACAATCTTGCCAATTGTTCTTCTGTTGTTAGCTTCACTAATAAGTTTTCCCACTAGTAGCCCCTCCCACCAATCTCCTCGTATTCTCTTTTAGATACAGCAAGTCAAATATCCTACAATGATAATTTCTGAAAGACATCATTCTCTAGAATGCCCTGATAGCCTCATATTTCATATTGCATTTCCAGGCCTGAAGAACAACTCATGTAGTTCCAAACAATTGGTGAAGTCTTGCTGAGAAACATTTGAAAACCTGCCTGTGTCTAGTGGGAGAGAGTCCCGTGGAGAGCACGTGCAATGGGCATGGAGTAGAGAAAGGTCCTATATGTACTAAGCCTTGTACTATCTTTGTCCTGATGGAAATGGGGTCTGAATATCCTGGAATCAGGATATAGCATTTTCAAAGCAAACATTATTATGTTCAACTTTTTAAAGAACAAGGTTAAGCTTATTAATGATGTAAAATCTTGAGCAATTTCTTGTGATGTTGGAGATGGAAGTTGATACTGTAATCAAACACAGGAGACAGCTGTTTTAATCAAGACCAACTACATGTTTGAAAATATTTTAAATAATTTTCAGAGGGCTTTGTGTGTTAATAAGCTTAACATTCATTACAAAAGGAAAATGATGGGGAAATCCAGTTCAATTAAATGAAAACTAAGTGATTGCTTTAAAGTTGAATAATTTTTCTTACAATTGTATCCTTTGAATACTGATGACTCTCACTTCCCACCTTCTTACCATCTCTGTTGAATATCTTTCTTTCCTCACTAGTCTTTCTCACATTCATCTTGTTTTGTGTTCCAACAAGGTTAACCTGGGTCATCTGTAGGTCCATGGGTTTAGAGTTATACATTGGATTCTGGTGCTCTGAGCAGAAGACACACAACTAAAAATAATAATTCCTTCTCTTCCCAGAATGACCAGTAGTCAACAGTTTATATGGGTAAAGGATAGGGCCCTATGAGTGCCTCCCACTTCATTAAATGATTGATATAGACACAGTCTTATGCTGTGAGTTAATGATTGCAAAAGTTTGAGCTTTCTAGAAAACAGCATTTCATAGCCCTTCACCCTGTCTCCTGCTCTCACATAACTCCTGTCTCATCTTCCACAATGTCCCCTGAGGTTTAGAGAGACAGTACAAGTGATTTGTTTCAGTCTGGGCCCACATCCTCGCTTATATTTTTGCATCTCAAGAAAACATGTTTCTTCATTTTCACCATTGTTTATGGTTAAGAGAGGCATCTCTGAGAGGCTAGGAGTTGCTTTTTGTCTGTTCTTGCAAGTATGGGTACTTAGAAGGCAACTCTCTACTCTGTCGGTTTAGTTAATCATCAGAAACACATTTCCCCTCAGACCTACTTCCCCAGCCCTTGATTGTTTGCCAAGCTTACAGTGAAGGTATTGGTCTCCCACACCATCAAGGAGAAGGTTTTGAAGTCACCCAGAGGGAAATTTGTTACTCCCCAATAGTCAAGCCATTATTGCACAGGTTGCCATATCTGGCTTTCCAAAGAATTTCTTAATGCTCCTTTTATTCCAATTAAGCTACTGCAACTGCCCATCCATACACCGTCACTGCCCCAAGCACCCCCATCACTGCCTAATTTGGATATTGTCCATAATAACTCTACTCTTTAGTTTCTTTTTACCCGTATTCTCATCTCCCCCTCTCTTAAAGGACTCACTCTCCCCATTCCCTTCCTCATGTTCTCATTTGCCCAAGTACTGCAAGTTAACACACATTATGCTAAAGAGTAGACACTTGGATCTACATACACAGAGACCATGTGGCATTTGTCATTTGGACCCTGAGTCACCTCACTTAGTCTATTTTTCCTCCAAGTTTATGTTTTCCTACAAACGTCTTAATTTCATTTTTATTTATACTGAGTGATGTTCATTTGTGGACAAGTACCATATCTCCTTCATTCATTAATCAGTTATCAGGCACCTATGGTACCTCCATTGCCTAGCTTTTGTGAAGAATGCAGCAATAAACATGGATGTACAGGTATTCCCCATTGTAGGGTATGGAATTTTTTGGGCACCTACCCAGGAGTAGATAGATAGATGGACCATGTAGTACCTTTACCCATAACCTCCAGACTGATCTTTAAAGCAGCTTAACTGGTTTATATCCTCCCTGACATGATATAATGGCTACTCTTTCCCCACATCCACACAAGCACCCACTGTTATTGGTAATTTTTTGTAGCTTTGGAAGCTGTCCTGGAACTCACACTGTAGACCAGGCTGGCCTCAAACTCAGAGATCCACCTGTCTCTGCCTCCCAAATGCTGGGATTAAAGGCACATGCCATCACTACCCAACCTTGTTATTGGTATTCTTGATCACAGTCATTTTAATTTTAAAGTGACTTGAATCTGCATCTCCCTAATAGCTAAGGACGGTGAATACTTTCCAGACTATTTTGTATCCATTTGTGTTTCTTCTTTAAAACATTTTCTATTTAGTTTTGTGACCTGAATTTTATTTGGGTTGTATTATTATTATTATAACTATTATTATTATTATGTGTTTAGTCACTCGGGTTCTTTGTAGATTCTAATTACTAATATGTTGCCAGCCAACATTTCCCCCAATATTTAGGCTGCCTCTTCATTCAACTGACAGTTTTTCTTCTGAGAAGATGTTTCATTTCATTAGGTCCCATGTTTTAGGTTCTTAGCCTTATTTCCTGTGCTACTTGGGTCCTAGTCAGAAAACTATTAAATAATGTTGAAGCTTTGTTTCAATGGCAGTAGATGACAGAACTATAAATAATCATGTATCAGCACATACGAGATAAACAGTTATAGCTGATTAACTGCAGTAGAGAAAATGCTCAGAGACCTTCAAATACAGGACACATCAAGTATTATTTTCTTTGTTTAAAACTTTTGTTGGCACTGAGTTTTCTGCTCTCTGCTTCTGTACAGATTGGATTGCTGTCTCAGATACTAGATTATTTCTTCAAGATCGTCACCTCTACTTCAGGTGACTCACTCAAGGTCGCCGAACATGAGGGGCAGATGGAGGATGTTTCAAAGGCTTTTTGGTTCCAGGCTATTGCTTATCCACTGGAGCTTATAGAGGAAATGTTAGAAAAACCTACAGATCTATTTGTCAGTCGATTTTTCTTTAGTTGAAATGGTACATTTATAAGATATGTGTGCTCATGCCATGATCCATTTATCTCACAAGAGTTGAAACTAGTTTTACTCATTCCCAGAATTCATGCTTTTTAATTAGATTGACACTCTATATTTCAATACACAACAACCCGAGGATTTCACAATGCAAGCAGTAGCAAGCAAATGCTTTGGAAATGAGAGAGCAACAGAGGATATCATTTTACAGGTTTTGTTAGATGTGTGTCAGGGAGTCTCCAGATAGTCCTAAAAGGTTAGTTTTCATCTTAAAGGACAGCTAATATACCATCATTCATCTTATTTAATATTTCAGATCTATTTGTTTTTGAAATTTCCCATTCTCTTTCCATGTTTAGTCTGTAATGAAAACACTGTGTTAGCAACTTAATGTGTATCAGAGTCCAAGCAGGAAAGCAAACACCGCTGTGGACTTCTGAAATGAAAATACCGAATTTAGAGTTGCAAAGGCTATAGAAAAGTGAATGCTGAATAAGAGATGGGAACAAGAGGCCAGCATAGAGTCCCCAGAGCTAGGAGAACTGGAACAGGAGGAGGTATTTCTGAGAAGCCAGAACCATCAAGTGTAACTGAAGCCATGTAAGGAGGAGACAGAAGCGTAGGAGGCACTGTCTTATAGCATCATGGGTGCAGACAGGTGTTACTAGAAACACTACGGGTCAGGACCTTTTCTTACCCTCCAATCTTCGAGAAGACCCTAGTTTTATAAGAGAACAAGTGTATAGAGTGGAGAATAAATGTGCATCATGCCTAAGAGTAATTGAACATCACTCAGCTAATTACCATTTAGATGAACCTAAAACCAAATTTTGTATTAAAAAGGACAAAATGGCTTAATTTCATCTCATAAAATTTTCAATTTAATGTTTATGCTTTTTCTTCTTCCAGTCCAAAGTAAATTAGTAGGTCTCTATTTTTGAAGGATGTTAATCTATAATAACATTAGGACAGAAGAGACATTCAGTTATATCCAATGTAGAGATAATGGATAGCACAAATGTCACTAGACTGAATATTTTACCATTATCAAAATGTTCCCTTTCTTGGATCTTGGCCTCTCAGTAGTCATGAGACTACATTAATTAATAAGTCTGTTTTGTTTAGAGGTTCATTTATATTCATTGCAATAACAATAATAAAAGCCTGAATATTATTTACAGGATTTTTCTTGAATTACCAGTGCTGTGGGTGGGCAGGAGCATAAAACCACTGCTCTGCTCACGGTTGACTTTTAGCTATCTCCTTTTAAACTCTTCAGATAACCATAAAAGGCCACAAAACAAAGAATAATGTTAAAGACTTCAAGGAGATTCTAGAAACAGAGAGAAATTACATATGCAACATTTTGTTCAAGTTTTTATGTTTTAAAAAATATTTCTTTGTTTTTATTATGACACAGTTACATCATTTCTCCCTTTCCTTTCCTTTCTCCAAATGCTGCTATACATACTTCCTTGTTTCTTTCAAGTTCAGAGCCTCTATTTTTGCTAATTGTTGTGATTGATAAATATATTTTTTCCTAAATCATAAATATAACCACCTCAGTCTGTATAATACTAATTGCATTCATATTTTCAGAGAATGATCACTTAGTATTGGATAACCAATTGGTCCTTTTGTGAAGGAAAAATTTAAAACTCAGAAATCTTTTAGAACTCTGTTCAATGTACTCCCTGTGGTATATGAGATGCACAAGTGTGCTAAGCAAAACCATTTTAGAGTACACAGTACAGGAAAACAATGGCTTAATTTTTTATTAAGTAGGGAAACTTCTATAAGAATAAATGCTACCCTCTCTTTCTATGACTTTATAAACATATCACCTTATAAATAAATGCAGACCCACAGAAAACCATTAGGCAGAGTTGGGCGTTGGTGGCATACGCCTTTAATCCCAGCACTCAGGAGGCAGAAACAGGCCGATCTCTGTGAGTTCAAGGCCAGTGTGGCATACAGAGCAAGTTCCAGGACAGCCTTCAAAACAATACTGAGAAACCCTGTCTCAAAAACTAACCAACCAAGCAAAGAAACAAACAAAAAAACATTAGGCAGAGTTCAGGGATTCCTGCCCAAAAGGAAGAGAAAGGATTCTAGAAGCCAAAAGGGTCAAAGACACCACAAGAAAACACAGAATGGAATCAACTAACCTGGGCTCACAGGGACTCACAGAGACTGAATGGACAACCAGGGAATCTCATGTGATTGACCTAGGTCCTCTGCATATGTGACAGTTGTGTAGCCTGGTCCTTTTGTGGGACTCCTAACAGTGGGAACAGGGCTGTCTCCAGCTCTTTTTCTGGCTTTGGGAACCTACTCCTCAGAGTGGTTGACTTTGCCCAGCTTTAATACGTGGGGAGGTGCTTATTCTTAATGACAACTTGATTTGCCATGTTTCATTGATAACCATGGGAGACCTGACCTTTCCTGAAAAAACAGGAGAAGTAGATTTTGGGGGTCAGGGGATGGGGGGTTGTTGGGAGGGAGGGACTTGGAGGAGAGGAGGGAGGGGAAAATGCAGGAACACAAGTAATATTTCCTTTAGTTTCTATAATGGTATTCATTTGTTCTCTATGCAGTTTCTAGGCATGGTTTCATTTCCTGTAGAGAAATATACAATGAACATACAATGTAGAGCTCACACTCTGAGTTGTGATTTTACATATTAAATCTTATAAATAAGATTTAGTTTTAGTCTATGCTACTGAACACTGATCCCAAGGTCTTATATATTATCGGTGTGGGAAAAGATCTCAGAGTCTACCCCTCCCAGTTTCCTGTTTATAGAAGGGCTATAGACATTGTATGAGAGCGAATGGCTCCCGGGAACTCCTTCCTTCACAACCCCAGTTACAGCTCTTGACTGTCATTCTGCTGCTTCTACTGGAGCAAATTTGTAATTTATGAAGATTTTCTGTTTGGGTTTTCTGATTAACACAGTGGTTGTCCAAGGCTATGTATGATAAGAATAAATATCCAGCTATACAGTATGATGTCTTTGTATAGCAAATGCTCTAGGTTGCTGGCTCTTGGAAAAGATTGTGTTCCAACTCTGGTCTAGAAAAGTCACACACGGCCGGCAAACAGTGCATACTCAGAGTTGTCAACCTTTGTTCAGCCCCGTTAGTCTGTAACAAGGGGAGTAGAAGAAATGACTTCATTGTGAAGGCTGAACAACAAGAAATGCATGGAAAGGTCACAGTGACTCCTAGCACACTGTGAACAAATGAGTCTAAGAATGCTGAACACTTCCAGCATCCATAAAAGAAATTAAAAACTTTAACCATAAGCAATCTGAAAACTAAACCTTAAACTTGTCAAGATTTTATCTGATTAAATCTGAACAACAATTTCTATGTAAAAAAATAGTTAAAACAATTACTGTACAAGAGCTGGGCAACATAAGAAAATATTCTTTATCACCAATAGAATTGATAATAAGTTAAACATATTGCTAGAAACATAGTATTAAAGAAAGCCTATACAAAGTAACAAACAAATGAATTTTTACAAGGTGTAGCCAAAAGTTCAAAGCCTGTTTTCTGTAAAGCATCCCTTCACAGAAGGGAGAGTGCCAGAGGATGCTGCAGGTACCATTATGGAAGGAAAATCCCTATTCCACATTGTCTCTATGGAAACACAGTCTGCCCCGATTTTTTTTAATGCTTAGGTTTGCTTGTTGTCTTCAGCATAGCAGGATGTAATCACTGGCCTGTGATGTCCAGTCTGCCTCTCGCTGTCTGGTTATCAAAGCCCTAAATCGTGAATAGAGAAACTGTTGAAATAATTTCTCTCAGTCTTAGTATTTTTTAAAAATCTCCCTTGCTTTAGGAAAAAAATGCATTTATTCAAGTCCTGTCTCGTCAGCATTCTAGAAAAGCGATACCATTTTGCACTGAATTTTTAAATGAAAATAAAATTGGCCGATTAACAAATAAAACTTCTTGGGATTCTGTTCCAATAATCTTGGCGAATTGTTACACTATAAACCCAGAAAATTAACATTGCTAGATAAACAGTCTGATGATATCTGGCACCATCAAGGTTTTGAAGTGAGAATGCACAGCTTCCTGAGGCCTGTGACAGAAAGCCACTCACAGACCTTTTCAAAGGCCATCAGAAGTTATTCTTGGAGATTGACTATGACGTGAACAAAAAGGTCTTATGCCTTGTTCAGAGCTAGCCTGTGGCCTTGAGTTACCAAGTTCTCTCATAAATGATCAGTAGTTGAGTTTGGGGTGCTAATGAGTGAAGGTTAGCCTGAGGGAATGTGAGTAAAATGAGTGAGGAACTAAGTCCTTCTCTATGAGGACGGGCAGAGAAGCAATAAACTCTCAGGACTGTTGCATAGTCAAACTGTGTTTCAATCAATGCCTCCAGAATAAGCTGACGAAGTCCTACTGACGCTCCCAGCTGTGAGCGTAGAAGTCTGCTTCCACATTTGCATGATTTTGAAGGTCAAATGCCTGCTATCCAAGTCTTACTGATCCATATGGACGAGAAATGCCACAATATGCAATCATCCTGAAGGCAGATTGTCTCCTGTAAATCTGTCCTTTCCGTAACACACTCAGAATGTACCGTATTGGCTGGATTATAAATCCTTTTAGGAAATGTGCTCACATTTGTAGAAGCAGCTTCGCATTGATGGATGATGCCATTGGTGTTTAGAGAACCCTGAAAATAATTTATCATATGTGTAAATCTGGTTTTGCATGCATCTGGGTTTCCTGTGGCCAGGTACACCACTAACTCACAACCCTTCTTCAAGAATAAAATGATCTTCAGTTTCTTGGCATATTTTCTAAAATGGGGGAACCTAGGTATTTTGTATTATACTTCATTTGCTAAGTAGAAATTAATGCAATTACATCCTTATCAAGAATTCATTTATCAGAAACATACTTGCTCTCTGTATTGTTTACTTTCACCCAATAATCCCTGTTCCTCCTTATTTTATTCAAAATATGCTTTATTACACATTCACATCTCCTGAAACACAATTACTTTATAACAGGAAGACAAGTTAACTAGATGGTGAGAATTCTCCTTTTTGTGGAAAATTAATAATCTCTCTGTTTACTCTTACAAATCCTCCAGAATGAATGTCCTAAATGTGCTTGAAGCCAACACCTGTTAATATTCTCTATGCAGCTTCCATGTATCAATTAAAAAGTAACCCTTTCCTCCTAGATGTCATGTACTTTTATTCTTTAAAGGGAATAAGAGAGAGTTTATTCTAGAGTCAAATTTGAGTGATCACGGCCCAGGAACACAGGTTTAGGTTACCCCAAATTCCATGTTCCAATGTGGAAGCAGGTTCATAAATCTTTATAGTTTTGCAGAACAAAGAAAATCATCAATTACAAGTTTAAAGCAGGACTTAACAACCAAGATTGGGGAAGGTTTTTTTATAGGCCTCAGATGCTGTTTGATGGCATTCTCACCTTTGAGATTGATGGAAACGAAACGAGAGGTCTGCTAAATTAGTAGGTTTCAAAGGGTCTTAAAATAGTAGTCACAGGATGTAATTTCAGACACAGAGGAAGGCAAGGAATGGCTATTCAGGTTGCTAAAGCCAGCCCAACACAAGGCAATTAGCTTCTTGACATGTGACGTTCCAACCTGTCCAGATCACTGCAGTTCTTTCAGTCAATCAATCTGATGACACTACTTCTTTCAAGGAATCCCCATCCGCAGTGACATCACATACTTTTAACAACACTGACAAAAGCATTTTCCATGTTCATCGTGGACTTTTTTAAGGAAATAAATGGGATACGATCCAGAAATAATTTGTTAAGAGTAACAAGGAGGGCTCAAGGGAGATGCATGAATCTCTCTGGGTAGGGGAAATGGAATAGTTATCATGGGTGGAGGTGGGGTGGGGACAGGAATAGGAAGCGTCATGTGGGGAGGTAAGATGGAGGGAGAGAATGCTGGGAAAGACAGCTGGAACTTAGAGGCACTTTGGGGTGAGGTAGAGACCTAATGCAATGGAAACTCCCAGGAATCTGTAAGGGCGACCTTAGCTAAGAATGCTAGTAATGGTTATGTGGGGGGCTGCTGATACTGAACTGACCATCTCCTGTAGCCAGGCAAGACTTCCAGTGGAGGGACTGAGATACCAACCCAGCCACAAAACCTTCAACCTACAATTTGTCTTGCCTACAAGATGTGCTGGGGTAAAGGAAGTTGCAGAAACTATGTGAATGATCAACCAATGACTGGTCAACTTAAAACCCATACCATGAGATGGAGTTCACTCCTGATCCTGCCTGGAAGGCCAGGAACTAGAGACTAGATAGACAAGAGACCTAGGATAGAACCAAACACTTCCAGAAAAAAGTCAATGAAATGATTCCTAACAATATTCTGCTATACTCATAGATTGGGACCTAACTCAACTGTCATCAGAGAGACTTGATCCAGCAACTGATGGAAATGTATGCAGAGACCACAGCCAAGCATTACGCAGAAATCAGGGCATCCTACAGAAGAGAGGGAGGAAGGATTGTAGGATTCAAAGGAGTGAAAGACATCTCAAGAAAACCCACAGCATCAACTAACTGGGCTAACAGAGACTGAAATGACAATCAGCAACTCTGAACGGGTCTGACCTAGGCCATCCACATATATGTTGTAGCTGTGTAACTTTCATTTCTTGTGGGACTCCTTACAGTGGAAGCAGGGCCTGTCTCTGACTCTTTTGCCTGCTTTGGGGATACATTTCCTCCTACTGAGTTGCCTCTTCCAACCTTAATATGAGGGGAGATGCCTAGTCTTATTGCAACTTGATATGGCATGTTTGGTTGATATCTGTGCAATGACAGTACTTGCTTTACAAATATACTGTGGTGACCAATTCGATAAATTTTCAAAAAACTTGAAAGTTTCTGAACCAGCCTAACGTAAATAATATTTGCTAAACATCAGATAGAATCATTATTGATTACTTTTGCTTCCTTCAAAAATGAAAGCCCTCCCACTAGACAGTTGCCACAACCAGTTATGATCTCAACTTGACCTCATGTTATTTTAAGTTTTTGTTGTTGTTGTTGTTGACTCTCCTATATGTCTTTAATTCCCATAGAGTATCTTGTTTTCAGGCACATTTTAGTGGCTATTTCTGCAACAGAACATCTAGCAGTTTGGTGATGAAATCGGGGCAGTTTGAGACATCGCACGCTAACTAGTTACACTGTACAAAGCTTAACAGTTTGCTTTCTGTTTTTAAAGAAGCATTCGTTTAGCCATACTTGTGGCAGCACATGTAATTGAAAAGAGGCATATGGAGACCGGCATGTGAAGCCTAACAAACACTTCAGAGTGGCTTAAAAACTATGCTAATCAGTTTGGGAAACCATGATATTTTCTAATCTAAAAAAAAAAGTCTTTCTCAAACTGAGGTGATTTTTGATGAAATATAATCAATGTAATCATGTTGACATTATCTAATGCTGGCTTTATTTTCTCTCTGCCTAGAAAGTCCTGGAAGTTTTAAAAGCGAAAGGAATGAGAATACCCATGCCTGGAGTACAGATGGATTCTTCAGGGAAATAAGCCAGGACACAGGCCTGTGACCAGGGTCAGAGTGCACGCTGTCTCTTTCTGTGACTTAGAGACCCTGCAAGGGCTCGCTGACACACACCCCTCTGCAAGAAGATGCTGAGCATTACCTGAAAACGAGGAAGGCATCAGATGAACAGACCTTTATAACGGAATGTGCATCTGCCAAGACAAAAATACTCCACAAGCTTCTGGCGCTGGCACGATGACAGTATGAGCAAGCTGTCTTAGTAGTGATTTTGCAAATCATTCGAGTTTAAATTCTATATAGGCCGTAGGGCCCCTGGAGCATCACTTTCTATATTTGGCCTCTCCATTTAGCTATGTTTGGAATAAATAGGCTACAGATCAAAATCGTGGCCTTTGAGAGTTTTGCATACACTGACTAGTTCAGCATATGTATCATAGGTGGATTGGGTGACGGATGCCAGTCTACCCATGCATGCATACACATGCATTCCCAGGCTTTTAAAATGTATTTTTAAATCCCTTCCCCTCAAGTTCAGCTCTCTGGCACTTAGTAACCCACAAGCTGCTGTTTCTTTTTCCAGAGAAGTTCAGCTCGATGGAGGGGCCAGAAAAAAAAATGAGCCCAACTGATGACTGCAATCTCAGGAAAAATATGCTTTTTATCAGAGACCACATGCTGCCAATGCCAATTAAAGTGAGGCTGGGCAATTTCATCAGAGTCCAACCTGGAAAGGAGAGACAATGTGCCAAGTGAAAGAAAGGAAAAGCCTGCTGCAGGTTGTTCATTCAGGGTGAAATCTAAACATCGAAGGTAGAAACCTTAGCTACATTACATATTGGGCAACTTGTTAAACACAAGATAAGCAGTTGCACAGCAGAGGTAGCATCATGGGTGTTGACTTCAGTTGTCCTAGAAGGAGTTCTGGCTCTGTCCCTGACTTGCTGGAATGACCTTCCCATTCTTAGTTTCCTCATTTGTCAATCGGGGATCACTGAATACTATTTTAAAATAAAATTAATTTTTAAAAATAATAATGTGAGTCAAAGTGTCAGTTTCATAATATTTCCTTAGGAAATATTAAGAGACAAAATTTATTGATTGACTTGTGGATAGATGCATCTACAAGGAAATACTTTGTTCCTAAGGAAGTATTGATCTTTTCTATCCCAAACCATAGTAAATATTACTTCTATTGTTCAAATGCCTTTCAAAGCTCTGTAAGCAGAGTAATAAAGCTGTGACATGGTCTTATAGTTTGGTTCTTGACATCAGTTAGTGTCATTTCTATGTTACCATCTCAAAGCATCTTATCAGAAGGCACAATATGTCAAGTTTTAAAAGTTTAACTTTTGTGTTAGTTACTTACTTTTGCATTGTGATGCCAAAATGTGTCACGGAATTGTAAATGAGAAAGGATCCACATTGGTTGGTTGGGGTTTCAGAGGATTTCAGTGTGTTGTGGCAGAAAAATTCTGCTGATGGCCATGGGAGCATGTCAAAGACATTGTTCCCATCACAGCAGATAGCAGAGTCCAGTTAACCTACAAAGGTCTGCCCATTACGACCCATTTCTACAAGCTAACTACCACTACCCAGAGGTTCTAGTGTCTCCCAACACACTGATACCAACTGAAGACCAAAAAATCACAGTAATAGTTTGAATAAGACAGATTGAACAAACCATTCCCATTTTAAGGTCTTGGTACTTTTATTTTAACCACTTCCAAAAAATACACACTAACCTTTAAAAATCTTTAAGAAAATCAACTAAGAAGAACCATGTAAAACTGATAATACCCATGTAAAATTGATCATAGGTACAGGTAATGGTTTTCCTCAATTTCAGGGTAAACAGTTTTTATGCTTTAAAGAGGTAGGGGCAGGAACATGGTGCAGTGACTGACAGCCTGAATTTGACACCTGAAGTCACACAGTGGACAGAGGGAACTGTCTACTGTCTGTTACCTCCACCTAGCACCAAGGTATATAGACAGACAGGCAGGCAGACAGACAGACAGACAGACAGACAGACAGAGACAGAGAGAGTAGATAAATGTTCTAAAAAAAACTACTAATAGTTAGAGCAAGTCCTATTGCCCTAAGAAGTGTATGCAAGGACTGCAATTCACAAATCCATTGCTGGAAATATTTTTCTGCCTTCCCATGTGCTGTACTTATGAACCAATCAACTGCATGCTGTCCTCTATTTATCTTGAAGCTCCAGAAATCACTCGTTTTTCTTCAAGAAAGATTCACCATGCATATTTGTACAGCATGAGAAAAAAATCTCTAACTCAAAAGTTCTTCGTTGAACCAATTAAGGAGTCTCAAGGGGCCCATCAGCAGGTTTCCAGTGCTAAACAGGTTGAATTGTACTGACTTGGCAGAGCCCGGGGCATTGCCAAGGCTGGTGAAGGAGGAGGGTCTGTGCTACTGCATCCCGTAGCAGCTCCTGTTTGGATCATGCACATTCTGTCCACTCTCGATATTCCCCTCTCATCACTGTGAGTGTGATATATTGAGTCACAAGCCTAGGAAACTAAGAACAGTGGATTAGTCCTGCAACCCTGTTAAAAAGAACCTCATTTGCCTGGCTGAGAAGTTCTGTGCTTTCTTACTCTATGAATCCCTCAGGTCTTCTTACTCCTTCCCTCAGGCATCTTCAGCTTCCTGACACTGCACTCCTCTGGGAAATAATATAAATTTCATTCGTACTATTCATCAAAAATGGTCATGAAAAGAAATAGCTGTTTTAGTGCTTTTTAATAAACAGAGTCACATTACCTACATGCAAAGAGAAAAATTATAATATCCAAGATTTAGCCAATCCTGGCTTTATTGGTAGGCATTGTTGGCAGGTTTATCTGGGTGGAATGGGACTTGTTTTCATGGGATTTCTCTGTACATGACCCTTCCTATTAACACATCACTGATCTTTATTGTTAGCCTGTGTTACTGAGCTTCCCTAAAAACAATGAAAGCATGTAGTATTTTTATTTTATTTTTTTGTGTATAGGTGTTTTTCCTGCATGTATATATTTGCGCCGTATTCATGTCTGGTGCCTGCAGAGGTTACAAAAGAGTGTCAGATCCCCTAAACTGGAGTTACAGAGAGCTGTGAACTGCCATGTGGGTGCTAAGAACTGAACCCAGATGCTCTGGAAGAGAAGCCAGTGATCTTGACTGATAAGCCATCTCAAACTGAAAATGGGGGGAAAAGCTCGGGGAATAGTGGTGACCGACTTTAATAAGAGCACTCAGGAGACAGAGACAGGTGGATCCCTGATTTTGAGGCCAGCTAGGTCTACAACGCAAGTTCCAGGACAGCCAAGGTTACGAAGAAAAAATCTGTCTTGTAAACAAAATGGGAAAAATATTTAGCATCATTTCATCAAAGAAGAAAAGATATTTTATGGTGAATAAATCATAAAGACAATTCTGAACACCATCAGTCAAGAAAATAGAAGTTAAAACTACGATATTCTTCTAGGCACATTCTAGTCTAAAATATTGACAATACTTAGAGAAATGAGATGGAGTGGATAAAAGCACTTGTTATATAGGCCAGATCCCGAACTGATTTTTTCCCCAGAACTAATGTAAATGCGAGACAGTGGTTTTAGAGTCTGCTAGTTCCAGTATACCTACAGGGGGTAGAGACAGGTACACATCTAGAAGCTGGAAGAGCCTGGTTCAGCAGCAGCAAAGAGGCCCTGTTTAAAGCAAGGTAGACAAGAGATGTCTGATACCCAAGCTTGTCTTCTGACCACCATATGAATGCCTTGGTATATGCATACTGGCACATACCACAGCAACACACAAATAGAAATGTTAAGACTGTTGACATTTCAAGCACTGATGAGAATTAAATAGAACTCTGCATTTCCTACAGGGAATCTACATTGTAAAGTCTTTAAGAAATGGTTTGCTGGCTTTTTATAAATATATACAATTAAGTATACACTAACCTTGTAACCCAATTGTCTACTTCTAAAATAAAATCATCATCACAAGAAAACCTACACATTGGTGTTTACAGCAACTTTATTTATAAACTTGAAAGGCTAGAAACAATACATTTGCTTATAAATGAAATATAATCTAGTCATACAATGAAATGCATGCACACAAACACATTGATGATTCTTGAAACTACAATGCTAAGCAAAGGAGATATGAAAATACTTGATGCAATCTGTGTGCTTCCATTTATTTGGCATCCTCTGGTCACTCCATCACCATATTTATAGAAAGGGCGATCAAGGGTTATTAGGGTTGAAGGTGAGAGAATTTAACTTCAAAATGAAATTACAAATGTTTTATGTTTTATTGTTTTGTGACTGTCTATTCCTCCAAATTTGGAGCTATACACACAATAGTGAGTTTCAGATGCATAAGATGAAATAATTAAGGAACTAGAAGGATTTTTAAAATGAGAGATAGGGGTTGTGAAAATAACTCTCTGAGTGAAGTAGCTGTTTTACAAACATGAGTACTTCAGTTTGAAGATTCTCATCATCCATGTTAAAGACAACATCAACAAAAACCCAACAAGGCAGCATCATATATCTGTATCTCCAGTGCTACAGAGGATGAAGATGACAGACAGATCCTCCAGGGCTTGCTGGCAAGCCAGAGTAATGAAGTAGGTGAGCCCTGGGATGTGTGCCAGACCTTGCCTCAAAAACTAAGGTGGAGGGCAGCTGAGAAAGACACTTGCTATCTGCCTCTAACCTCCACATATGGAGGTTTGGAAAAGACATATCTATTTTATTTTTATTATTTTTATTTTAAATAGCTTGTTTTACATGTCAATCACAGTTCCCTCTCCCTCACCTCCTCCCACATTCCCCACCATCCCCCTCAGCCTCCCACCCTATCGCCATTTCCTTCCACATGGGAAATCTAGAGTCTGTCATTTCACTCAGGGCAGGGTCCAGGCACTCCCCTAAGAGTCCAGTCTGAGAGATCATCCCTCTTTGTGTTATGGACACACGATGTCTGTTTGTATGCCAGGGATAAACACTGATCCACTGCCCAGGGCCCCATAGGTTGCCCAGGCCTCCTCACTGACTCTCACAATCAGGGGGTCCGGATCAGTCCCATGCTGGCCTCCCAGCTGTCGGTCATATCTTCAAAGGCAAGCCCTCAACCACTTTCTCCAATCCAGTTTCCCCTAGCTCCCAAACGTCCATTCTGTCATGAATCCATCAATACATTAGTTCATTGATTAGATCAGTGCTCATATGATCTAATTAATCTTCCCAAATTTCCACCTCTTACCATTATAGTATAAACTATGCCTTCAAACCATAGATTGTTTTTGGGAAGGTCTTCATATTTAAACCATTGCAGGTAATACAGTAAACCTTCTGAACTCACAAAGAATCATAAAACCCGAACTAGCTGTGGGAAAGCTAACATTTGTAGTCTGAAAAATAAAGGTCCAGAGACAGATATTGGTGTTTAAGCTTCAAAATGAAGATCAGAGAAGCAAAGCAGCAAGCCAGTAGATACTACCTCTACCAAGCTGAAATGGCAATCCTGTCTTCACCAAGCCTGACTGCAATACCAGACCACTGTCTCTCCTCAATGTGGCTGGAGAATACCCTGAGAACCTACCCTGGGCTCCTGTCTTTTATATACCTCTCTAGGACTGGGATTAAAGGCATAAGATCTAATCGTCTTTTAGACTGATTCAGTCTTCTGTAGATCCTGGTGGCCTTGAACTCACAGAAAGATCCATCTACCTCTATCTCTTGAGTCCTGGAATTAAAGGTGTGTGCCACCAGTGCTCAGCTTCTATTTGCATTTGATACTTCAGGAGGCAATCTTTATTAAATCATTAATAATATATCACCACAACCATATTACCACATTAATTTATTTATATGATGTAAATACGTTTTGGTTTTGTGGATAAGGTCTTATAATGTGGCTCAGGATTGCAGAGAATACACAATGGTTGTATATCCAGCTCATAGTCCTCTTGCTACAACCTCCTGAGTTCTGGGATTTCACTCATAGGCCGTCAAAACCAACTTGCATGACAAAAAGCTTAGATGTCTCTTATCCAACTAGTTAGTAGAAGAATTATAGTGAAATACCACAGTAACTGAATCATTCATACTTTGGTAGTTATTTTGAATGTTTAAAATAGAACAATGAGGAAAATACACATGTATTAACTCATAATACAAACCATCTGTATTTTTCTTAAGTAGAAACTATAGTCTTCATGTTGTGAGGTCATGTGTTCTAGTTCTATTGTTTGAGTTATCCATAAGAAATAGAATGACTATGGAATTTTTTTTTACTTTACTAACATATCCAATATATCAAAGGCAAAATGGTTAAGAAAGATGATTTATCCCCAACATGCTAATTCCACAATAGAACAGGGTTTGGTCACATAAACCACTTCAATACTATTCAGAAAGGCAAGAAGATATCTAATATTTTCTCAAGGTCTTACTCCATGGTAAGCAAATAGGAGCTTGAGTCGCTGAGCGTTATCAATGTCTAAAACCTCACTCAAATACAGAGGATTTATTTGGGGGGGGAAGACAACAACTTGTCTGGGTTTTAGTAATCTGCAACACCAGTTGTCAGCAGGGATGCCTCAGAAACTGGTTCACAGGGCATCCTTTCAAAGACAGGTGGCTAAGAAGTCACAGTCTGAGCCAGCTCTGCTCCTGCTCATCTCACGGGGACATCCACTTGGTGTGACACTTGCATTTGACCCATAAGCAGAGACTTTCACCTGATACAGGGTGACCCCATTAAAAATAAATACCTGTCTCTTTCATCCCAAGCTCCTTAGCTTTCATAACACAGCTTCCATTAAAGGTATTACATGGAGACTCAATCACTTGTCCAAAGTAGGTAATGAATTGAAAAACGCTGCAAGGGTTGCTGTGGCATCTCGTGGTTAACAAGAGACCCATCAGATTCAGTCGAAAGAGTCAAAGTGACAAAGTCAGTCCCTTCTAACTACCAATTATCTCCAACAAAAATAGCAATGATGCGAGAGAGAGAGAGAGAGAGAGAGAGAGAGAGAGAGAGAGAGAGAGAGAGAGAGGGCATTCAGCTAGGTATCTAGCCTCAGCCCAATGCACATCTTCTAAACCCAAATGCCCTTGGATAAAAACTCATGCAGAGATAGGAAATGCCTAACTCTAAGCCATTCCTGCTCCCTGGATTAAAAATTCAAGCAGACTTTTGTGTCACTGTCACTTTGTACAAGAAATATTTTGCTTATTTTCCATTTTCCCAGTATAGAAATTGGATTAAGCAGCATGCTTTGTGAACAATAGATGGGAATGCTAATTAAAGGACAGACTTCCCAGGCACAGAGAAAGCCTTTCTGTACAAGTCTACTTCATCTGAAATGTGGTATTGGCAATTTGGTCAGGCAGAGCTTATGTGAACTCTGTTCACTGTGGACAGACACCAGTAGTCTTAGCAAAGAAAAGGAAAAGCCAAAGTTTTAAGCAATGATTTTTTGCACATTTCTGTTATGATTGGCAGAATTTGATTTGTATGGGTAAAAGCTAATGTTTGCATTACAGGTGCAGCAAACTTAGTGTTAGAAAACCCTGATCACCCTCTGAGACAGTAAAAAATGTAATGTTTAAATGTGATATGACTGCTGAAATTAAAATGCATGTTTTGTCATTTATTTATTATTCTATAAAATGCTGGGTCAATTGTAATAAAGAAAGCATCTTAACTTTGAAAGCACAAACACATCAAAGGCAGAGATACATTCTAATCTTAGTTTTTACTAAATTTTGTCTAATGTATGCTTCATTTACTCATTTAACAAGTTGGTAGTGAGTGATACTTATAATGAGAATTCAAAGAGGATTAAATCATGTCCCCAACCCTAAACAACCAGGCAGCATTTATTCTGGCTAAGAACAGAGAATGGTACATAAATACATTCAAACCAAGTCAATGAAGGCAACAACAATTAAAAATAGCAGGTATTCTTAAACTTTTCTTTAGGCTAAGCAAAGTGTGCATTGGTGTAATTACCAAAAAGCGAGGGTGATCAAGCAGTAATACATGGAAAGAACAAAGAGGAAATAAAATATGTTTCACATCAACAGGGAAACAAACTGGGACAGTGTGTTACTGCATTAAGTCAATTGTGGTTTCTTCAGTGTATGGACTTAAAGGGCATTGCAGGAACTAATGCTCAAGTTATATGCACTAGTCAAATTAGGAAGACCCAAACACATAATGGTAAGAAAAGTAGTCTATGTTGCCTGTGATGGGAAGCTAGTAGCTTTTGATAGTACAGTCTAGGGCAGGTATCTGCATAGTGAAGAACCTCAGGGAGGTTTGTCATGCTTTTCTCACTCAGAACCATATATCCAATCATTTAATAAATAATTATCATGTGTCCACTTGGGTGTTTGGGTACTGAGGATAAGATGTTGAATATGGTATAGCTATAGTCTTCTTCCTCATGGGAACAATTCAATTCAATGACTTAAAAATTATTTGTAGCTGTTACATGCAGGATGGATTTAATGAGACCAAGATTAGACACAAGGAGATGAATTAGACAGTTTAAGAAATAATGAAACTACCAAGTTCTAGTTATGGGTTATGACAATAATAGTGTGCAGAGAAGGGTGAATTCTAGAAACATTTGGACAGAAAAAGAAATAAAACATGATAATTGGAGGCAAAACAGAGTGGACTGAGGGAAGGTGGAGAAGGAGACCGGTCAGAATGAATCTGACTGGTGGCCCTACTGTCCAAATTAAGCAATGCATGAGAGGCAGCCAGTCTTTATCATGTCCAAATATAAAAAGAATAGGGAAAAATCTAGCATTCCATGTGTGTTACATATATTACTTACATTTCATGTCAGATTAAAATAAGAATGGACACAACAGCTGTTGATCTACATTGTGCCAGAAAAAGATAAAACATTTAATGATACACCAATGGAATTTTAGGAACAGGACATTTCTATTTTTTCACAGGAGTAAAATTGCATTATCTCATTAGGAGAGGGCTTAAAGTATGGATTTCAAAAGTTCTGAAATGTTCGATTTGTAACTCCTTTGTAACTGCTTTCACATTTCTGTGAGAGTTGTTGTTCATAGTCATGCTAGAAAGACAGAGTGATGGCTCAGGTAAGAGAACAATGTGATGGGTCTTATGTTCTCCTTTGCCAGTAGCTCAGGAGGGGAGGAAACCACAAATTAGGATGACACATGGTGTCTAGGAAGAATTAATTCCCACTCGATTCTGGGCAGACATACAAGCTGGGCTCCATCCACAAGGGCCAAAGGGAATTCTGGGGTTTGTCTGTGTGGCAATATTTTCTGATGCCATCAACAATCAGACAGAATATGTCAGACAGAAAAACACCTTTTCCGTTTTGCTGTTGCATACCTGGAGACACACGGGAATTGCTTTCTATGTGAGTCTTTCTTGACCTTTTGTCCTATTTGTCATCATGATATCTTCTGACAGTAGTGTTTAGACATTTATTGAGAGACTTTTATCAAGGGACAACAGTATTTGGATATGCCAAATCGAATTACCGTGCACTTGAATAGTCATCATCCATCTCTTATCCATGATTAGCCTTCATTACACAGTACCAGAAAGATCTATCCTCAGATTAATGGACATCACAAAAAGAATACATAATTTAAAGACTTCATGCTTAAACCAGTAGTACTTAAGGAGCAGTTATTCAGTAGAAATGGATGAATTATACACAGGGTAGTCTCCCAAATATTTCTAGTACATACTGGCTAGAATTCAAATCAGCTTTAGGCAACATGGTAAAGTAGGCCAAGTTTTATCTTGGAGTTTCCTTGTTGCTAATTTTCTCTCATTCATTCAAAAATTACTTCTCTAATACCCATTACACCTTAGATATTATTCCAATGGGAAGCATCCCACCTCCATGCAGTTTACGTCCAATTTCTTCTAATTCCTCTAATGTCCAAACCTTAGTCTGTATCTTGGCTACAGTTTTTCTAGAAATGAACAACTATTCTTTCTCTGTGGAAGTGTATCTCATCCCTTAACGATTACAGTTACAGAGGCTTCTGGTATGGGGTGGGCATAGAACCTATTCTCAAAGACATTGATACACGTTTGAGTGCATGTTAGGATGGTATGGGACTATTGAAAGTATGCAGTCAATACAGAGCAGAGCCTCTCTATCAAATCACAGCATCTTGACATCAGAGATCCTGGTTGAAGCCAAGTGGCTAAGGTGAGTAGGGACAATGGAGACAGGCGTGAAGTCCTAGTAGTAACTTTCCTGGGGCATGATTTCCTCGTTTTTGATAATAAATGCTAAATAATTATTATAATTTAATTTCCTTAAGATTAAAAAAGGATATATTTGGCATCTGTCCATATTTGTTCAATGGCTGTCAGTTGTAGGTTTGTCTTTGGACTCACGGAACTCTGAAGTGACACTTTTTAAATATATATGCATTTTGGGGGAAAGGGATTTTTTATAAATTTTGAAATAAATTTGTGAAGTTAGAGATTCAGTACAAAGTTTTTATTTTGCTGCGTAATGTGTAAGTTTCCGAAATGGCATGCTCTCAACTCTATGCATTTTGACAATGATTTTTTTCCTGCAAAGCAACTTTCACCATAACCATCACGCTATCTACAGCCTTAGGTTGACGAAGATACACTGCAAAATTCAGCTGCTCACACTCTACCCAGGGTTCATGGTTTTCCTAAAATTTCCTTTGTAATAAAATATCCTCTACAAAATATCACGGGAAATTTTCTAGTCATGGTACTTTGAGGCAGGAAGAATGCTACCAGTTCAAAGGCAGCTTAGCCTCATAATGAGTCTGAGTCCAGCCACACATATACAAGACTCAAGAAGTACATAGATTCTTTGTGAAGGAGTATCTTTTTTATTTTAGAAGAAAAATACTATCAAGAAGATGGTACTGAGGGCATCTACTGAACATATTTTTTTTTGGTTTACGAGACAGGGTTTCTCTGTATTGTTTTGGAGGCTGTCGGACCAGCCCGGCCTCGAACTCACAGGGATCCATCTGCCTCTGTCTCCCGAGTGCTGGGATTAAAGGCATGTGCCACCACTGCCCGGCTTGAACAGATTTTTTTTCATACCAGAAAGTGAACATATCACATGGGAAGGATGTAAATAATGTAAATACAGAGAGTAGCTGGATATTAGCAGACCAACAGCTCTGAAGAGGAAGAGCAAATGGGAGAGTAGGATGTTTGCATCATCTTACCCACAAGAACTGAGCTGGTCAGTGTTCCCCTCCATTTTTGTCTCATATCCTTTCCTGGTGTCTGTGATAAAACATCCTGTCAAAGGCAGATTCAGTAAGAAAGGGCGTTTTTAAGATCACAATTTGAATTACAGCCCAAGTTGGTGGAGATGTTGGAGCCACAGGAGCAGAAACAGCTGGTTGGTCAAATTGTGCCAGCATCCAGGAAGAAGAGAGTTAATCATATCTCCTCTGTCAGGTTTCTCCTCTTTATGCCATCCAGGACCCAAGTGCAGGGAATGGTGCCATTCACTTTAGGCTGGGTTTTCCCACTTCAACTAACTTAGTTGATATAACTCTTCTCTTCTATGTCCAGAAACTACCCTAACCAAGATAATTCCTCCTCAGGTATGCCCAGAGGCCAGTCTTCAAGATGGTTTCAGATCTGTCATGTTGACAACATGCTTGCACCATAGTCTCCAGCTAGATAGGTTCAAATAGGTTGTTGCACTGTATATAGACATCCTGGCAAGATGTGATGGTTGTTGGGGTGTGTTTTGTGCCTTAGAAAGGGATGTATATATATGTTGATATCCATTTTATCCATTGAAATTAGTTTGTTGCCATCTTTGAAAAGTAAATACAAAATCTTAGCTTTCCTGTAACAAACTCCAATTAATACCAGAATTTTAATTATTCCTACAGACCTGGTGATGTTAATATAATACTATGTTGGTATTTCTGGGTTATAGCAGTGATGTTTTGTGCTTGGATGATAATAACTGTCAAAATGCAAGGGGTTAGTGAACAGGACCCATGGGGAATGGCAGGATGACACTTTATGCAAGACATTTTGCTAATAGGTCTGAGAGCAATTACTGTATGGTCTACGATCACAACATTTAACCCTCTCATTCTCAAGCTTTTGGATGCCTCGCCAGAAAACTGCTTGAGGAAAATTTCAGCACTCCATAATGTTTATCAGTAAAATTCATTAAGGAGTATGTTATGAAGGGTGCCAAATATGCTTATATATTGCAAACATCAATTTGGTCTATACCATAACTGAGATGCAGCAAATGAGCAGCACAGAGAAGGCTTAGATCTGAAGTCACCCCTCCTGAGCCACACCCTTCTGTTCTGCTTGCTTCCACTCTGACCTCTGAGTTCAGTTGACACCTTATGGTGGCTTTCATGAACTACTCCTTCACAACAACGTTGAGATCTCCTGGGTTTTTCTTGGGTCCTGTTAAGGCATTCTGCCATCTCACATGTTCTTAGAGAAAATGTAATTGTTTGAACCCTTGAGAGTTATTTCCCTTACCTCTCAACAATCTCCCTAATGTTCCATATGTGCTCTATCCCTTTCTGCCACACAATAAAATTCCTTGTCTTCTCAATGCCACTATTTTTCTATATACCAAGACCAGTTCTGTAAATTATTACATCTTAATCTGCTGTGAAGAAACAGGAACAATTGTCTTTGGACTAAACCATAGCAAGGACTGGGCAGGACTTAAGCAAATGTTATCACTGAAAGGAAACTTAGTAAACTGCAGATGTGGAGAACAGGATGGCAAATGCTTCAGTTTGGATTTCCACTAAGACATTCAGTAATTTGGAGCCTGTGGAATTCAGATGTATCTCTAATTTCAAATAACATGCCCTCTGTTGGTTGAAAATTTAAGCAAAAATTAAAATGTGATGATTACTTATACAGGGGATATTTTTATAAAGGGGCACCATAAAGTCCTTCCAATAAATGCGTGTTTGGATCAATAAAGTCACCTATTTTTCTCTTGTAATATAAACAATAAGCTTAGCTTGCTCTTCTGTAATATTCAAACTATCAATTTGCAAGACAGAAGTGTGATTGTCAATAAGAGTAATTTTCATTTTTAATACTGTAAAAGGTGTCACCTTGAAAGAAGGAAGGAAAGAAGGGAAGGAGGAAAAATGAAGGGAAGAAAAGAAGGAATGAAAGAGAAATAGAGGGGGAGGGGAAGGAGATGGGAGGGACCATTCAGAGCCTACAACCTTCAATGCCCAGTTACATTATTTGTTTGCAGGGGTGTTTGTTTTTTAACATATTGGAATAATAAAAAGACTACTAAAAGATTCAAACCAATGAAGTGGAATGGCCAGATTTTCCCTTTAAAGATGACATTCTTCCTTTGGTCAACATAGTGAAACTGATAGAATGGCAACTTGAATGGTGGTGATGGTGATGGTGGCATGATATCCTGGACTTAAGGGATCTGAAGAGGTGTTGGGAAGGAATGCTGTCCTACTTTGTGGTCTGTGGCATGCAAAACGATGAGTAGAAATCTGGTTTGGGAGCATGGATGCCTGGATGTACAATGTTCTGACTTACTTATGTTTCAACCACAGAAAGTTGGTTTTATCCAATGTTTTGTAGCTATTCAGAGCAAGAATTGGATGGGTCTTGGTATTGTGTTTAGGGGCCTGGAGGTACACATGACAGGAAACTTCTGGCTGTGAATGGTGAAGAAGTTGAGGCAAGTGCTGCTCTATGTCTAACATACAGTCCCCAATGCAGAAAATTCGCAACCATGGTCACTGGCCACTGAAGGAGTGGGCATTGTGAAGGGAGAATTCGCTCTGTGATCACCTGCATAGATGCCAAGTCCCGGGCAGAATGGCTATTTTAGCATCATCAATCTGAAGCACTAACAGCAATGGAGGCGGGAGGGAATCGGAGTCAGGACAGGTCAAGAGAGGACTTGTGCACTTCATCCTTGCCTAGACTGCTCTCTGGACTCTGAAGCCAATGTAAATTCTGCTCTTCACTGGAAATGATTGCCTGGGAAGCCATGCTCAGCAGCCTGTAACTAACTGATTGATAGGTAAAATTACCATTATATAGATGAGGATGCCAAAGAACAGAGAAATATATTTCACTCAAGAAATTCTAACTAGTAAGTTATAGAGGGCTATGATTTCACTTTGGAATGTTGGTCTCTGCTTACCTTATCCACGATAATTCCGTTGGTTGGTATTTTCCCCTCTCTCTTTAGATAGTAAGTAAGGCATGGTATCTTACACATGACTCAGACATCTTGAGATTGGTTCCTACTCTTCAGTGGCTCAGATGATTCCAGAGTTGTGTCCAGGTAAGTTCCATTAATCCTCATGTTTTCAAAGACTTCTGGTTGAAAAAAACAATGCCATATGCCCTTTTAGAGGGATCCCAAGAATAATCCATGGTACGTACAGAGAGAGCCAGATGGGCTAAGCTAGAGACTGTGTCTGCTTAGGCAGGGAACACAGACAGCCTGGCAGAAGAGAAAAACAAGCTGTCTTCTTGTGGCCTGGTGAGAGAACTGAGAATTCCACTTTCTGCTGTCTTCACCACCCCTGTGGGGGACCGGCATCATGCAAATCGAATGGTTTGACAAGGGAGGATATGGAATTAGAAAGGCTCCTTTGCATCTCAACCAGATCTGTTTTCTTTCTCTCTGTCTCTCTCTCTCTCTCTGTCTCTCTCTCTCACTCTCTCTCTCTCTGTCTCTCTTTCTCTCTTTCTCTCTCCCCCTCCATCTGTCTCTTTCCCTCCCTTCTGCCTCTCTTCTCTTTCTCACCAAACTTCTCCCTCTCTCTATCTCTCTCTGTCTCCTTCTCCCCTCCCCCATCTCTCTGTTTCTCTCCAAAGCTGTTGCTTTGGTAACCACCATTCTGCCCTATATTCAATCCTTAACCAGGAATCTTATTTAGGGTCTCTTTCAAATATTAATCTAACCTAGCAACACCTTAAAAGAAACCCAGAAAAACGTTTGAACAGATGTATGGGTGTACTATGACCCAGCCATCACATGATGTACGTTTGCATCCAATCCCATCAATTTAGATTAGGTTATATAACATGTTTTAAACACTGGAATAATATCAGGGATGTGTGACCTAAGGCTTCCAAGAACATTAATGTTTATACCTGTCCTCTTCCCTATCTGACATGGCCATGGGCTTCATGCTTACCATAGTCTCCCGTTTCAAGAGGAAGATGAGTAACTCAGGAAACACAGTCAAGTTGCTATAGCCATGTTAATTAAATCAGAGCCTAAGGTAAAGTAGTGAGCTTGTAGATTTTGAAATATGACAAGTCATTGATATTCTAGGTAACAATTATACCATTTTAATGGATTATTTATCTGCATCATGTGTTCATTGTTTTTGTGAACTGTTAAAAATTTTTATCTGTCTTCTTCAATAATATCCTCAAGTCACATAAATGTTTTACATAAGACTGACATTAACTTCTTTAAGAGTGTAAAGCTCACATTGAGTATTCACGTTGTATAGTAAGTTAAGTTGTCAGTTAAAAAATGCAGTATAAGAAAACCTATGCAATTTTGGTCTTGTAGAAATGTTTTATTCGTATATTTTAACTGAATCACTTTACCAGAGAGAAATACTGTAGACTTGGTTTGCTTAAAGACAACTTAAATTAAAATTTCCTTTATCAAATAGAATTTAAGCCAAAGGAGTGGTTTATAATTGCTACAGATGGGAATTGCAATTTCCAAAAGAAACATGTTAACAACCCAAAAAGCCATAATAGAATAATAATCAAAGAAAACATATACCTTTATTCAAAGAGCTGAAACTCTACCCATGGTCCTGCATGTATAGTATTCAGAATACTTTGATTTCTCTCTACCAGGTTATGAAACAAAATGCAAAATTCTTAGTCTGGTAGTATGCCTTATTTTATTGATTTGTCCAAGTTATTGTGTCTTAGATACCCTGAATGTTGACCATAAATAATTCAATTTCTAATATTTCACAATACCTTAGAAACTGTTGGTATGAGCATAAACTGAAACAATTCTATGGCCCTTTACTTCTTTTTAGATACATCTCTTTCACTTACTCCCTGTAATGTGTAAGGATGATCTGAGTTTGGTGACTAAGTTTGGCAGTGCGCTGTATTGCTCAAGTGTATATGGTGAGTACAAAGTTCAAGATATTCCTTTTCCTTTGCTAGACCTTGTGAGAAGCTCCAGCTTACAGAAAGGGTTCTTTCTTGTCATTCTCTTTCTTTTTGTTATTAACTACTATTCCCACTCATACCAAGGCAATGTCTAGAGGAAAGAGCGAGGAGAAAAGAAAGACCCTCTAGTCCTTACAAATATTTAAAGCTGCTTCTCCCATTTGCTGAGCCTCTCCAAAATGCAAATTCCTCCACGTAAGTGAACATAATTTGGCAGCTGTGTTAGCATTACCTGAGATAATTATTTTATAAATTAAACAGCAGGTTTATTTTACTTCACACTTTTGCAGGATCTCTCCAAATAGGATGGGTAAGTGGCAAGGAAGCACATAAGGACACAGAGATCATGGTGGTACAAAGCTGTGACTTTATGGTGGTCAGAAGACAGAAGAGTGGGACACCAAGGGGCTAAACTCCTATTTTTCCTTCAAGAGAATGCCCTCAGTGACTTAATCTTCCACTGGGAACCAGGCATAAAGATTTAGCAACCCCTCCAATAGCTCCTTAACTCACTGAAGCACTGTCATCTAAAATATAGTTAGTATCTCTGAATTTCTTTCAGTTTCCAATGACACCTCAGAGCCTGTCACGACTGAAAGTCCAGTAATGTTTTTAAGCCACCATCTGGGGAAAAATCCCTTCAAAGCAACTAATCTACCTTTATTTCTTGGCTGGTCCTGTGAACTCATAAATGTCTGACAAGATAGAAGAGGAGAGCTGGTTATTGTGCTAGATTTTTTTGCTACACAGACCATTGGGCAAGAGTCCAGTAGAAGACTTCCATGTCTGGGACAGAGGAGACCTCTGAGTTGCCCTAACAGAAGCTCTCACTAAATATGTCCCAAGTAACAGGGCCAGAGATGACATCTTTTTCCAAACAAATCTTCCTCTCTAATTTTCCTGTTTTCCAGTTTCTTCAACCCTTTTATAATTTGATGAATCAAGAAATTAATGACTTGATTAGCTATTTTCAGCCAAAAATTTTCATATGGTCCAACACCTGTATTGTATATGAATGCCTCAGTCAAAAATCTGTTCCTTACCTCTTTTATCTGTTTAACACATGACTTGTGTCCTAGTTATTATTCTCCTGCTGTAAAGACACATCATGACCAGACAACTCATAAAATAAAGCATTTAATTGGGGACTTGGCTTGCTTACAATTTGAGAGCGTTAATCCATGATCACCATGGCCAGGAAGCAGTCAGGCTAGGTGCTAGAGGAGTAGCCGAGAGCTTTAATACTGACCTTCAGGCAACAGGCAGATAGGTGGGCAGATAGACAGATAGATAGATAGATAGATAGATAGACAGACAGACAGACAGACAGGTAGATAGATAGATAGATAGATAGATAGATAGATAGATAGATAGATAGATAGATAGGTAGATATGCAGAAAGACAAGCAGGCAGGCAGGCAGACAGACAGGCAGACAGGCAGATAGGTAGATAGGCAGAGTGAGCAAGAGAGAGCAAGAGAAAAAGAGAGACAGAGACAGAAACAGAGACACAGAGAGAGATGGGGGAGAGAGAGACTGGGCCTAACATGGATTTTCTAAACCTCAAATTCCACCTCCATCCTTCTCAAACAGTTCCACTCCTTGGTAATGAAGCATTCAAATATATGAGCCTACAGAGGCCATTCTCATTCAAGCCACCAAAACCTGCTTATGTTGATTACACGATTCCTGTGTCACACTCAAGTTTTAGGCATATGTTTCCACTTTTAAGAATGCTTCTATCCTACCCATCCTTTTAGTACAAAGCAAAACTCAGTATTTTTAAAATCCACATCCCACTTTCCTCTTTGTAAAACACTCTGTGAACTGTCCAAAATCAATCCTTCCCTCAAGGCATGCTAAAGCTCCATTTCAACTCTTAATACAGCATAGTTTGGGTTAGAGTTCTTGTCTACCATATTTCACAGATTCTAGGATAAATAGTGCTCACACTAAAACATATTTGAGATCAGCATGCATTTTGTAGTCAATGCAGTGGCATCCTATGATGCTTGGCAGGGTTTGTTTTGTTTTTATTCTTTCTGTTACATGAAATGATGGTGCATCTTGCACTGATGGCATGTTGGTGGTTTGTGAATTCCTTGAGTTTTAAAACTTTGTCTCACCCCCCCTTCTCTGGTAATAAATGCAGTGCCTTGCATAAAGTTGAGTTCACAATTTGAATGTTAAACTGAATATGTGTTCTATATATTGCTGAGATCCTGTGATTTTCAGTATCCACATCATTCCCAGTTATACCACCATTCAAATTAAAAGAGCTTTGATGGGAAATTCATTACTTTAAAAGTATCATTTATTAGTCTGTGTGTTGTGACTGGAGCTTTAATGTCATCAGGAAGAAGTTAATCTGACTTCATTTTCGCTCCATAAAAACCTTCCAACAATGTTCATAAATTATCTCTAGAGTCACAAAAGTATATGTCACAGCTCCAATCTGCACAGTTTTCACCACATTTGGATACTTAGCATAGTTTTACATTTAGAAATCTCTACCATTGATATTTATTAATTTTTTTATTATTTTAATGAGGACAAACAAAGCTATAATTGTATAATTACATCTGTCTTGTTGTCATTGACACCAATAATCCTGAGCCACATTGCAGCAATTAGTGTTCATCTCTTCGCTTAGAATGAATACTTTGTCATTGTGAGTTTATCAAACATTTACCATGCCTACAATGAGTTATAATTAGAAATCATGAATAGAGTCAACTGGACATTATTTTAGGAAAGAATGAGAACCAAGGGAACAGTGTTAGCAACAGCAAACAGCTAATGCTTAGTATTGCGGCACAGCCATGATTTGTAGTACCCATCTATGCAAACATTCTCATCACCACAATTCTCAGTAACTTCCAATAACATGAAAATTACTAACTTGTAAGTTACTTTAATTGTTTATAGGAATGCATGAGGACCTCAGAGTGAATGAGTGAAAACAACATATTAATGGCAATATGAAATTATTGGGGATGAAAGAACTTAATTTCATGCATGTAACTGAGTGAAAATCTGTGTATATGCTTAGTAGCTGTTTCTATCTACCCATTCATCATCTCATTAAGTATACTTAGTAGTTTTATATCAACCAATTCATTGTATTGGTAAGTATACCTAGTAGTTATCTATCTATGCATTCATTATTTCATTAAGTATACTCTTCAGCACTTTCTGGGGCCTTACATAAGCAAAAAGGAATTATTACATTTCCAGCAGAATATGGTACCATTCATCAAAAGATCATTCCTACCTAGAAAATTCAAATTTTAGTATATGAGGTCATTGTAAGTAAATGTCATTAACTGAGAATAAAAATACTTATATTTCATAATGTGAAATTAAATTCATTAGGTAATCATTGTTCATATTTATCCTGAAAACAGATGTTCTCATAGTCACTTCAGACAAGAAAACAAAGACTGAAGAATAAGAACCCATGTTGATGCCAAGATTTGGATGTGGGTCTCTCCACTCCAAAAGAACAGTCTGTCTCAACTTGATCCCACAGCAGATATTAAAACTTGCTGTGACTTTGTTCGCTTTAGTTCACTTGTTCTTCCGTCTATCTTGAGGCTATTGAACACTTAAAATACTAAAACTATCAAATGTGCATGATGTTAAGTTTTACCCCTCTAATATACATTCTGAGTCAAACTTAGTTTTATATGTAAGAGGACGTTGTAATGATCTAGAACTTTCCAACAATGGGATGATGATAACTCACATGCAGGGATAGAACCTCTCAGGAGAGCTGTTAAGTTTCCCTGCTCACGAAGCTTGCATAGCTTGTACCTGAGAAGTATGTTCTAATTTTAACAACTTTGTGGCAATGTTGTGAAAGTTTACTGTGTTGTAGTAGGAAGGGAAAGGTTATGCATTCTAAACTGGAATCAGAAGTTGTGGGTTCAAGTAGTGATTCCTACTGCAAACACTTCTGAAAGTTAATTTGGCACAGTTTATTCAATTTAAAATAAAGAAACAACATGCGGATAAAATTGGCTTCTTTTCATAGTCATGATGATAATTAATAGACTTTTAAGGTAAATACATTTACAAAACACACTAGACTGGTCATATACACCTTGCCATTTAAGGGAAGGTGGATACAGCAACACACCAATAATTTTTCTTTTTGTATGGCACTGTGGACTGATCCTAGGGCCCCTCTGTGTTAAGTGGTGATCTACCACTGAGCTGCATTCCTAGCAAGAATCATTCTTTATTCAGAGTGATCTCTGTTAGAAACATCCCTGCAGAATCTTAAAACCCATGTGGTCTTACAATCACTCTTTTCTCCTCCATTTACTATTGAGATTGAATTAAATTTCTTTGTTCTTTTTTTTCTTTTTGAAGTGTTGTGTTTGGTGATATTCAAGGATTCAATATGGGTGCCTTCTGCCAGAATAATGTCAACTTCCCTTAAGGAATTGCAATGTTTGTTCTTTCAAAAAAAAACTCTGGGCCTGTTAACCATCCTAATCCACACCTAAAGGAAGATAGATGCCTGTTTCATATGTGAGGTTTATCCTGCCCCTTCTCCCACACACACTTTTGGGAATGACTTCTTGTTCCACATTGAGTGCATTATGATGCTTCATTGTTATAAAGAAGAAAAATGGGCCATCACAACTCTCCATCCTTTAAGAGAAGTATGCACCACCCCTAACTGCACTGTTCAAATTCTTCACAAGCACTTTCTTCCAAATGTTATTTAGAATCTTGGAAGATTGTCTTATGGTTCCAAAAACCTTTCCATTTCTAATAATCTAAGAACTGTATAAAATGGAAAAGAGACATTTCATACGAACTAATACATTTACCTAACTCTTGTAATCATAATATAATGTATAGAGATTTTACTCTAAAAGAGGAATGCAAACATCCTAAGTAATAGAAGCCTGTACCCAACGTATTCAGTGTACACAGCAAGGTGTGCTCAGAGCAAGCAGAGAGAAGCAAGGGTGGAAGAGCAGGATCCAAGTCAGGCTCAGACTTACACCATGGCGTCAGAGGACAAAATGCAGCTCAAGAGCTGGAAGGAGGGAGGAGTAGTCAGGGTCAGATGCTCAGTTAAGTCGACAGAACAGCAGGCAGACACGGTATAGCATAAAGCAAGCAAGGCCATAGGCTGGGAAGGAACAGGTTGGGTTACAATCATTTTTAAAGAGCTCTTGCAACATTCTAGCTCCAGGTGCATCTGCTTGACTGTCAGAACTCCCAGAGCAAGCTCTGCAGGAGCATAAAGCACATGATAAGGGCAACATTTCCTGTTGAATGTATAAGGTTCCTTCTTCACAACACCATCACTATCAGCTGTGTCTAGGTGAAGGGCAGACTGTGTTACCCTGGGGCATGATTCAACTGTGGAAGGGACAGCAGAAATTCTTCAAACTTCAAATGAACATTGTGACTATACATTCAATTTCTGTAAAGAATAAACCACAATATGAATTCTATATTAGTCTAACCTCTAACCACTGAAGTTAATGTGGTTATCTTGGAGGTGGGAGTGCAGGCAGCAACAGCATCTATCAACCAGTCTCTTCCCTCTGCACGAGTACACTGAATGACAACTTCACATGCTGAAGGGAAACCAAATGAGCAGCAGGCTTCTCTGTCTGACTCCCAAAGAACAAGATCACTTATATTTTCAACCAATCTTATTAATATCTAAGAGAACAGCACACATTTGTCCCATTTGCAGGGCAGTGTCAAGCCATCCCGACTCGCTTCTTTCTTGTGTCTCTTCTGTGTCATTGGTGCTTTCACAGTGCCTGCTGGAATTGCCATAGTGAGCAGGCTGTCCGGGTCTTAAAAATAAACACTTGCTGGCAAGGACTTCTATCTTCCAATTTGGGTTGTAATTTTGGCACATGAAATATCAGCTCCTTAAATGATTTTTATGTCTTTTTTGTGTGTGATGAATTTGTTGTGCAGAGCTCTTCTGTAAAGAAAGAATAATAAACCATAAAAAGATCACTCATCTATCTCAATGTTATATTTTTTCAAAGTATTTTTTAATTTTTGATGTATCTGTGTATGTATTTGTGTGTTCACATGTGTGTATGGTTTCTGTGTTTACATGCATATGTGTATAAGCTGTGTGTGTGTGTGTGTGTGTGTGTGTGTTTTACACCTGTGTACACACAGAAAAGGTACAGGAGGAAGATAAGTGTCCTCTTCCTGCCCTGTGCCTTATTTATTTAGAGAATGTCTCTCATTGATCCAAGCTCACCTTTTTGAATAGACTGGATCTGGGAACTCACCTGTCTCTTTCCCTCATCCCCTGCGTCCAGCTCCCCACTCAGATGTTCCTAACAGAAACAGTCTTGCCTGTTTTTTCATGTGAGTACCGGTTATCTATACTCCAGCTTCATGTGTCAAGCAAGTGCTCTTACCTAAACCATCTCCTTAACACATATATAAGTCTTTATTTCAGCATAATTCCATAAGTGAACTTGTTACCACTTTTCTTTCTTTGTACTGACAACATTATGGTAATTGTTTGAGACCCTTTTTCTCTTATCATTAAAAATACACAATATTTATAAAACGGACTTTGTTTTCATTTAGTAATTACATTGAAATGTAACTACATATAAAATAATATCCTTACATGTGTATTGAAGAAAAGTATATCAGTGAAAAGAATTATTAAACCTGGAAGACAAGTGGAAAAGGGAAGTAGTCACCAAAGAAAATACAAACTGATCTGATTATAACTAGCATGGGTTCACAGATTAAAGCATGATCAGATAACATTGGAAGAATAGAGAGTCATTTGCTAAAAATTGATTCCCAGAAAAACTTTCAGAATAGGAGCCTTCTTCCTGCTAATCTCCCCAGGAGACTTGCTACTACGATGTTCTTAAGGCATTGATTAAGTTCTTAATGTTGATTAAGCCAACTCTGAAATTAGCACTGCCTTTGTCATTCAGAGGAGGGAAAGTTCCCCAAACACAAACACTCATGTGGTAAATGATACAGCAAGCCTTCTCTGTTATTCAGCTCCACTCACTCTATTTCTATGTGATTCTAGCAGCAAAGAAGCTGCTTCCCTACCAAATGTGTCTCAGTCTCAAGTTTTCTCAAAGGTTTCCACTATCACATCCTGGTTCCTGTGTAGGCTAGGGAGTTGATGAGCACTTCTGTGATGATGTCAATTTCTCCAAAGACTAGAAGTCTGTTTCTAGGTCTGCTCCAAAATGCATACAGCTGAGGTCCCACTTCATAATACATACTGGCAAATCATGTGCATGCTGCTTGGACATGTGTTCTGCTGGCATGATAGAAATAAAGCTTCCTTATAACAACTACCAATTAGGCTACACTACTTGTCTTCACAACCCAATGAAGATACGAAATTATTTGGATTTTAAAATTGGAAATTGAATGAAGAAGAGCCTAAATAACTTGTTCATGCTGACTTAGACAGTACTCAATGAGATGAGATTTTTGAGCCAAATTTGAATTTACAGTCTTTCCCTGAACCTCTACTGGGTTGTTTTATTTTCAAAACGTCAAATAATAGAAACTTAACCACTCTGTTGCTAAGATCTTAAACCTGGTTCCTTAAGTCTCATTTGACTGCACACAGTGTTTGCTACGCTAGCTGAAGCCACAAAGGGAATTAGATGTCAAATATTTGCAATTTTCTTTGAAGAGAGAGAGAGAGAGAGAGCGAGCGAGAGAGAGAGAGAGAGCGAGAGAGAGAGAGAGAGAGAGAGAGAGAGCGAGAGAGCGAGAGAGAGAGAGAGAGAGAGAGAGAGAGAGAGAGAGAGAGAGAGAGAGAGAGAGAGAGAGAGAGAGAGAGAGAGAGAGAGAGGTGTCCTCATTTCTGGTCCTGTAGATAGAAAAAGGAGAAAAGTATATAGCAAATGTTTGTTTAAAGTGATAAATAAGAGAAATAACTCATGAAAAAAGGTTTTGGTCTTTTAGTTTGACACATGTACCTTAAGAGCAACAAAATTAGTATTGACTTACATGCATTTATAAGGATGAAACAGTTTTTAAATGACTATGAGTCTATGAGTCAGCCAAAGGAAAGACAATTTATTTTTTATTGTGTTTATATGAACTTTCTGTTCAGTCTATTATGTTCAATCAAATAATAAGATCTAGACTAATAATTAACAAACATTATATATTTTAATAAACTTTTTCCACTCAATTTAGCAAAATCACCAATTATATATTTATAGTCAATATTTTCATATAACTGTGTATTATTTACAACTTTGACAGATTAACCATTCTTTCTTAGGACATTGTAGCTCTTTGACGGGTTGTTTTAATTAATTTCCACTTAGGAGAAATTTCATTTTGCTGACAAAGTAGCACCTGGAATTTTAAATGGCATTTTAAAGCAGTCCTTGTATTTGTAAATTAATTATGAATTTTACAAATCATGTTTAATCATTGTAATGGGGTTGTATTTGATCATCCTTACAGAATTTATTACAAAATATTTTAAATGTATCATATAAGTCATTGTCATCTATGCAGTAACTTTGCCTCCTCTTAAGGTAATAATTATGTCCTCAGAGTATTTAAGACCTGTTTTATAAGATTTTAGTACCAGAATATTTAAAAAATAATTGTAGTGTAAAACTATTTTTTTCTAAATTTCTCTTTAATAAATATTATATTTGGTCTATAGTTCAGAGAAAAATATCTATGAAAATACTTAAAGATTATTTGCATGTTTAACTTTAGTTATATAAATATTATGATTTTCACATATTTTAAGAAATATCATTTATGATGCATATTTTATATGTAATTTACCAAAAAGCATGGAAAAACAAATTGATTGTGTTTGAAAAAAGATTTTGTTTATTTTTGTTTTATGGGTATGCATGTTAGTCCACCATGTATATTGAGTACCTGAATAAAGGGCATTGGATCCCATGGAATTGGACTTACTGGTAGTGATGAGCTCTCATGTGGGTGTTGGGAACTAAATCCAGGTTGTCTGCAAGAGCATCAAGTATTCTTAACTGCTCAGCTATCATCTCTCCAACCTGTACTTATTTTTAAAATAATATTTAAGTAAAATCTTAAAACCTAGATACCTTTTACTAATTTTGCAACCAGTAACCAGGAACAGAACAAATTTTAAATTAATTTTGTTTTTATGAAAGACTATGATTCCCTGCTTGACAGTCCCTTGTCTTTAAGCTGAATTCCTCATGTGTGTCTTCTATTTTCTAAACAGTTTGATTGCTTAAACTCTGGAGATGATTTTCCCCCTGCTGTGTCTCAGATTCCTTAGAAACAAGTTCAGAAAGGAAGGAACTTGCCACTGAGTTACACCTGTGCCCTCTTCAGGTGTTATGTTGACTAGTTTTATGTCAACTTGACAAAAGGCATAGACATTCTGGAAGAGGGAACCTCAGCTGAGGAAATACCCCTACCAGATGGGCCTGTAAGATAGATAGCCTGTGGTGCATTTTCTCGATGGATGATTGATGTTTAGTGATGGATGTGGGAGAACCCATCTCACTGTGGATGGTACCACTCTGGGGTGTAGAAGAAAACAGACTGACAGAAGCCAGTAAGCAGCACTCCTTCATGGCCTCTACATCAGTCACGTCCTGCCTCCAAGCTCTTGCTTTGAGTCCCTGCCCTTACTCATCTCAGTGATGGAGTTTAACCTGAGAGGTGTAAAATTAAATAAACTCTTTCCTTTCTGACTTGCTTTTGGTCATAATTTCATCATAACCAATAGAAACCCTAAAAAAGATACCCTGAGACTCTGAAGCTACCTTTCCTAAAAGTGTTCCAGAGTTCTACTTCCTCTGCTTACTTCAACTGATTTTATACTTCACACATCCCATGGAGTGCTAAGAGAGACTTCACTAGCAACTATATTGTTCTGTAGTGCCTTCCCATTTTCTCAATATAGCCTGTCCAGTTAATTTCCAACTCTGAGAAAACTAACTCAAAAAAGTATGCATATTTTTCCATATAGTAAGAGAGCCCAGCCTTTGAATTAGGTAGCACAGTCAAGACAGTTGGAGAGATCTGAAAGGGCAAATGGAAGATTCTGGAATACTGAAGTATTGTGCAGTTGTAGGTTACATTAAAAAATATCACATTAGCCAGGCAATTGTGGCACACCTTTGATCTCAGCAATTGGGAGACAGAGGCAGGAGGATCTCTGTGATTTCAAGACCAGACTAGTCTACAAAGTGAATTCCAGGACATCAAGGGCTATTACTTATAGAAACCCTGTTTTGAACCACATCCCCCCAGAAGTAGTATATCAAATCAGATTTCTCCAAGTTATCCTTTATTGAAGACTCTGGATTTGTAAATAATTCAATATTTCCTAACGCTAGGTATTGCTGTGTACCAGGTAGGGCAATGAAACATGATTAGAAGTCTCTGGCAGACAGTGTCTTTTGAGGTCAAAATGAAAAGCACTTAAGAAGGGCATTTCATCTTCTCTCTCCAGTTCTTCAACCCTAAGACATAGGAGCTGGGATCTAGAAAGAGCAAAAATCATCTAGTGATCAGGATCAAGAAGCAAAGATAAGAGATGCCACATGAAGACAGCATAGCAAAGACAGCACAGTGTAGACAGACAGCACAGGGAGGACAGACATCATAGTGAGGACAGACAGCACAGTGAAGACAGACAGACAGCACAGTGAGGACAGACAGCAGAGTGAAGACAGACAGACAGCACAGTGAGGACAGACAGACAGCACAGTGAGGACAGACAGCACAGTGAAGACAGACAGCACAGTGAGGACAGACAGCACAGTGAGGACAGACAGACATCACAGTGAGGACAAACAGACATCACAGTGAGGACAGACAGACATCACAGTGAGGACAGACAGCACAGTGAGGACAGACAGCACAGTGAGGACAGACAGACATCACAGTGAGGACAGACAGACAGCACAGTGAGGACAGACAGACATCACAGTGAGAGACAGACAGACATCACAGTGAAGACAGACAGACATCACAGTGAAGACAGACAGACAGCACAGTGAGGACAGACAGACATCACAGTGAGGACAGACAGACATCACAGTGAGGACAGACAGACATCATAGTGAGGACAGACAGACATCACAGTGAGGACAGACAGACAGCACAGTGAAGACAGACATCACAGTGAGGACAGACAGACATCACAGTGAGGACAGACAGACAGCACAGTGAGACAGACAGACAGCACAGTGAGGACAGACAGACAGCACAGTGAGGACAGACAGACATCACAGTGAGGACAGACAGACATCACAGTGAGGACAGACAGACATCATAGTGAGGACAGACAGCACAGTGAGGACAGACAGCACAGACTTAACACTCTGCTTGGTCTCTCCCTATTACCAACTTTTCTCAAACTAAAAGAACATTTCTCATTTTAAATCACTCTTGATAAGATTTTGAGTTTTATCTTGTTTATTGTTTGTTTTGTACTTGAACTCAGTGTTGATAAATTACCATTAGAAGATAAAACAGAGCCATACCAGAGCCCTGGGGTTTTACTTTATTAGAAAAATTTCCATTTTCTACATAATAGTTTCTACCTTGAAGTATTTGTTTCCCTGTCAAGTAGTCTGAAAAATTTAAGCAAAGAACGCTATTATTTTAATCATGCATAGCCTTGTGATTCAATGGCTGAAACCAAAATATCTGCATCAGAGGTAGCCCACTCAGAACACGGCAATTTTAACAAATCAAAAAAATTAGCCAAATGGAAATGGTTGTTTTTCGTGTGTGTGTGTCTGTGTGTGTGTGTGTGTGTGTGTGTGCGTGCGCACGCGCGCGAGCACGCGCACGCACACACGTGCCTGAATACCTTAGCCAAAAATCTGTCTGGGAATCATTGGCAATATAAATGCTCATGGCTCTGGTTTCAAATCTTGCACAAAAGAAGAAATAAGTCTTGTCACAACAAAGTATTCAAGAACTGTTTTGGCAGGTTTTTACAATGCTTCCTGGGAAGAATAGTTTTCTGGGTCAAGTAACATTTATATTACACAGATGCGGACATAAGTGCCTTACCTAAATAGCAATATAAAATGCGATAAGTGCTAATACTTCTGACAAGTGTTAAATTGAGGACCTAGTTTTTTGAGCATTGTGAGCAACAGTCTTTGTCTTTGAAATATATACATATTTTTGTAATCAAGTATCAGGCTCAAGAGCTATGAGCTTGAATCAAATCATTTGGGCATAGGAAAAAGTATGAAACATAAAGCAACAATGACCAGATATAATTCATCACATTTTATATTAATGTGCAAAATTATAACTTTCCATAATCTTTATGTATGACTGATGAAATGCTGTTCTGCCCAAAGAAATGCCTCTAAAAAGTGCAGATCCAGACCATATGTCACACTACACATAGAGATATAAACATAGTATCCCACCCCACCTTAGGCTTTCATTGGCTTTGTAGCACATACCTAGTATTCTCTGCCACTTTTAATAACAATTCTTCGTATATCTCATACTTGAAAGCAAAACTAAGTCAATGTTTATATGGAATCAAGCTTGAATAGAGTAAGAACATTTTTCTCAGAGTCCATAATCTCTGAATGTGACACGGAGTCTTCAGAAAGAATTTAAATTCTCTCCTTACACTTTTTCATAGCAGGTAGTCTGTGTTTGACTGGTATATAATTCAAAACATCTTTGACTCATGCTTAGTATAATCAGTGACCACATGGGGAAGCAACTTTTTGAAAACCTTTCATTTTGGATAAGAAATTTTAAACTTTAAGTGACACATACTCAGTTCTCTAAGGATTTTTATGAAAGGTATACATACAGTGAACCATGGAAAATAACGGTCACCTTCTAGTCTGAGTGAGTTGCTCACTTCATTACCTATTCATTTAAGATAGATATTGGGAAATTATCTGTGACCACATAAGTATGGAATCCTAAAGACATAAATGTCAAAGTTCCTCAAAGAGCCTACAGACAACTTAGAAGCAGATCCAAATCTTCAGATGAAAATGACAACTACGGCTATAGATATTGGAAAACACATGCAAAATGACTGTGACGTTATATAGGTCTAGAGGGGAAAATGGAGAAAAATCATGTCAAGAAAAGGTTCACAAAAGATTTGGAATGAAGTTTAGAGAATCAATGAGGATTTATTAGCTTAAGCTAAAGGTAAGAATTAAAACCAACAAAATAATTTTGTAGAATATTTAATAAGGCAGGCAGACAACTGCAAGCCCAGTTCTACAAACAGTAACATGTTTAGTACTTCTTTCATATAGCCTTGTTTGAGAAATTCATAGTGAGATTCAACATAGTGGAAAACACAATGTCATGGATAATTTTAAAGATGAATCATGAATATTCATATATTTTAAAAATCTAATTGTCTTAGGGTTTCTATTGCTGTGAAGTGACACTATGACCATGACAGCTCTTATAAAGGAAAACATTTAATTAGGGCTGGCTTATACTTTCAGAGGTTTAGTCCCTTAATCTTATGGCAGGAAGCATGACAGTATGGCATACATGGTGCTGGAGAGGCAGCGGAGAGTTCTACATATTGATCTACAGGCGGCAGAAGGAGACTGTGTGTCACTAGGCCTAGCGTGAGCATGTAAGTTCTTAAAGTCTACCTCCACAGTGGCACACTTCCGCCAACAAGGCCACCCCTATTCCAACAAGGCCACACCTGCCCACATTGCCACTCCCTATGGATCAAGCATTCCTATTCAAACCACCACACCAACTTTGATCATTTCAGAGGAAAGAAAAGAAACAGAGAGAGATAACAAGGCAATAGCTGAGCATAGAAGAAACCAGACTAACAGGGGGCTCCAAAGTCAGGACAGACAATACTGAAAAATGCTTACATTTAGAATTGATGCCAAATGTTGATGGAGTATCTGAGAACCCTACTTTGGATGGCTAGAGAAACAGCCCTGCACAGTAGAGTGAATACAAAGAGGGTAAAGACAAAGGCGAAGCATAAACAGAATCACTTATGTGCAGGCGCCTAGCATGTCTGCAAATTCTCTGCTCTTCATTGCAACTATTGTCAAGAAGTACAAAAGGAGTAAAAACTAAAAAGTCTCCAAGGTAAATTAGAACTTAAAGAAAAAGATTAAATACAGCACATGGAGTATTATTGAAAAGGGAAAATTTCCTAAGAATAAATCTTTAGGGGGAAAACTGTTATTTAGGGGTTTAAACAGAAGACAATGCTAATTTTAATTCTGAAAATTATGTCCACATTCTTGTTTGTTTTCAATTTTCTTACTTTTGTTTTGGTTTAGATTTTGGATTTTTTATTTTTTATTATATATTTAAATTAGAAACAAGCTTGCTTCACATGTCAGTCCTAGCTCCCTCTCCCTCCCCTCCATGCCCACTCCCCACAACCTCCCCCCATCCTCCCCCACCCAATCCCCATTCCCTTCTCCATGGAGGTTATGACCCTCCATGGGGGATCTCTAGAGTCTGTCATTTCATTCTGGGGAGGGTCTAGGCCCTCACCTAAGTGTCCAGATTGAGAGAGCATCCCTCGTCGTGTGATGGGCATCCAAAGTCCATTTGTGTGCCAGGGATATATACTGATGTGCTACCCAAAGTACCATAGATTACCTAGGCCACCTCACTGTCACCTACTTTCAGGTGGTCTGGATCAGTCCCATGCTGGCCTCTCAGCCATCAGTCAGGGGTCCAAGATCTCCCCCTTGTTCAGGTCAGGTGGTTCTCTGGGTTTCTCCAGCCCAGTCTCAACCCCTATGCTCATAACTCCTCCCTTCTGTCACTGAGTTCCAGGGGTTCAGTTCAGTGTTTAGCTGTGGGTATCTGCTTCTGCTTCAGTCTGTCACTGGATGGAGGTAATAAGGGTGGTATATAAGATAGTCATCAAAATCATTATTAGGGAGGGGCATTTAAGGTAGTCTCTCCACTATTGCTTACTTTGTCAGTTGGTGTCATTCTTGTAGATCTCTGGAAATCTCACTAGTGCCAGATCTCCCCTCACTCAAACCTGGAATGGCTCCCTCTATTATGTTATCTCAACTTGCTCTTCTCTATTCTTCCCCAGACTCAACCTTCCTGCTCCCCTGTGTCCTCCTCTCCCTTCCTCTACTCCCCCCTCCTTTTCCTGGCTGCCCCCACAGTGACACACTTCCAACAAGGCCATGCCTTGTAATAGTGCTACTCCCTGTGGGCCATCCAATCAAACACACGAGTCCATGAGCGCAATTCCTATTAAAACCACCACAGTTTTCCTGTTATTCCTAGATGAAGAAGGTGACTAAACATGCTTGGCTGAATAGCTCAGCCATGCTCTTTCCTGGGAAGGGTATCTTTTCCCTATTTTGTCTGTACTCATAAGACAGAACTACGTTTTCAAACTGATGATCTTCCAATACACTATGCTTTCTGGGCCACAAGCTTTTAGTTTGGGAGAATCTTGCATTCAAAAAATTGCAAAAGTAACAACGTTATGAAGAACAAAAATAGGCATGACGATTCAGCCTTATGGAGGGACAAAAGATGTCAAAGATATGCAAGGTAACAGCCTGAATTCATGCAGCAGGCAACTGTATGCCATGAAGGAAACAGTTTGCTAACCCACTGGTTATATATGAAGAGGAGCAACAGCTTCTAAATTAAAATATACTGTTCTTTGGTTAGTGGCTATGAACATAATATTCCGTGGAACTTTTTCCCCAGACAGTTAAATTAACTCACTGGAAATGTAGCATACTAAATGATTCCTTCTAAAAAGTAAGAGAATCATTTCTTTCTCAGGCTTCATTAAATTCCCTCTACATGAGCAAGTTTTGTTTCTGTTTCCAAATTTTATGTATCCATTCCTAATTATTGAACAAAGCATGACCCTGAATGGTTCGTCTCCAACATTCAGCTAACCCAGGCAACCGTAGCTCCAGGTATTACACATTCCATGCATGGGGGCTGAGGTTAGAGCTGTGCTATATGTTCACACTACCAACATATCATCCAACAGGATCAGTTTTTATATTAGGATAGGCAAACGATCCTAACTGAAGCATGGCTTTCCTGTTAGTCAAGTGTACCTTAACGCTATTTTATCCTAATCATAGTGGTCTTCCTTGTATAGCCTCCTTGGGACCAAAGGGAAGCCAGACATCTTGGATGCTGTTATTACACTTTGCTCTTACACCTCACTAAATGTCTTATCCCCAAAATGTGTGCTGACCTGTCAGTCTTCTCTTTTTTTTTTAATTTTATTTTCCAGTTTAAATTTAGATAAGAAACAAGGTTGCTTCACAAGTCAGTTCCAGGTCCCTCTCCCATTCCCTCCCTTCCTCCCGTGCCCTCCCCCCCCCGTTATCCCCTCATTTCTCCAGGGAGGGTGAGGCCCTCCATGGGGGTGTGCATAGTGTGTCATTTCATATAGGGCAGGGCCTAGACCCTTCCCCAAGAGTTCAGGGTGAGAGTGCACCTCACATTGTTCTATGGGAGTCCAAAGTCCGTGTGTATACTTGGGATGGGTACTGATCTGCTGCCCAAGGCTCAGTAGATTCCCTAGGCCTCTTCACTGACACCCAGATTCAGGGGGTCTTGATCAGTCCCATGCTGGCTTCCCAGGCTAATGCCTGGGATTCAAGAGTTAACCTTTGTCTGGTCAGCTGTTTCTGGGGGTTAAACCAGCCCAGTCTTAATCCCTTTGATCATCAGTCCTCCCTCTCTGTTGCTGGCTTTCTTGAGTTCAGCTCAGTACTTAACCAAGGGAGTCTGCCTCTTCTTCGATCAGCCACTAAATAAAGTTTCTGTTTCCCAGACTCTCTGGCCATAGGATTGTAGGCTGGCACTCCCCAGATCTATGTCTAAAATCCATATATGAGAGAGTACATGCCATGTTTCTCTTTTTGTGACTGGGATACCTCACTCAGGATGGTTTCTTCTAGTGTCATCCATTTGCCTGCGAATCTCATGATTCCATTATTTTTTTCTGCTGAATAGTACTGGCACAAAAATAGACAGGTAGACCAATGGAATCGAATTGAAAATCCGGGTATTAACCCACACACGTACGAACATCTGATCTTTGACAAAGAAGCTAAAAATATACAATGGAATAAAGAAAGCATCTTCAACAAATGGTGCTGGCATAATTGGAGACTGGCATGTAGAAGAATGAAGATCGATCCATGTCTATCGCCATGCACAAAACTTAAGTCCAAATGGATCAAAGACCTCAACATAAATCCAGCCACACTGAACCTCTTAGAAGAGAAAGTGGGTGGTACCCTTGAACGAATTGGTACAGGAGACAGCTTTCTGAACATAACACCAGTAGCACAGGCAGTAAGATCAACAATTAATAAATGGGACCTACTGAAACTGAGAAGCTTCTGTAAGGCAAAGGACACAGTCAGCAAGACAAAAAGGCAGCCCACAGAATGGGAAAAAATATTCACTAATCCCACATCTGACAGAGGGTTGATCTCCAAAATTTACAAAGAACTCAAGAAGCAAGTCTCCAAAACACCAAAGGACCCTATTAAAAAGTGGGCTGCAGAACTAAATAGAGAGTTTTCAATAGAGGAGTCTAAAATGGCTGAGAGGCACTTGAGAAAGTGCTCAACATCCTTAGCCATCCGGGAAATGCAAATCAAAACAACTCTCAGATACCATCTCACTCCTGTCAGAATGGCTAAAATCAAAAACACCAATGACAATTTATGCTGGAGAGGATGTGGTGAATGGGGGACACTCCTCCATTGCTGGTGGGAGTGCCAACTGGTTCAGCCACTTTGGAAATCAGTGTGGAGATTCCTCAGAAAAATGGGAATAAACCTACCACAAGACCCAGCAACTCCACTCTTAGGCATATATCCAAAAGATGCCCATTCATACAACAAAGGTGTCTGTTCCACTATGTTCATAGCAGCTTTATTTGTAATTGCCAGAACGTGGAAGCAACCTAGATGTCCCTCACCTGAAGAGTGGATAGAGAAAATGTGGTACATCTACACAATGGAGTACTATTCAGTCTTCTCTTGATTAGCAGCAGGCAGGTTTCATGTACAGATTTCCGCAAAGAGGTGGACCCTAGATCCAAATCAGAACAGAACCCAGCAGACAAACTTGAACAAATCAGGTATCAAAGAGGATGACAAATCAAACTACCTAAGAAACATTTTCTTTCTGAGAGTCAACAAGGCAGAGATGAGTTTAAACCATGGACAGAGTCAGAATCTGAGGCTGACACCCTGCTGAGGCAGCCATTTCCCTAGTCACATCACAGACTAGCCCTTGAGCCACATCAGAAGGACTGGGTGATCATCAGGGTTTTGCTGAGGAATCGCAGGAAAGTGACAAGAAGAACAATCCTAATGTGAACCTCTCAGGACATGTGACAGTTGAAGACTGTAAACTTCAGTCTGAAAGTCTCAGAAGCTGCATAGCAGGTTCATGCAAATCAGTTCTGGTTTGTGGACTGATTTGAAATGTATTTCTACTCTGATACATGAGAAAAAGGTGAGGTCAAACCAATAAGTATATTTCAGCCCCAAAGAGACTAAAAAGCAGCAAAAACAAAGATCATTCAAATGTACTGTAGGTTCCTATTCACAGGCATGTGGGTTGTTTTAGCTGTGCTGAGCTTTCAAGGAACCTAGGAAAGGACTACAGTAAAAGCTAAATGAAACCATGGAAACTGAGGACAAGGCACTTGAGAAGACACCAACTGGTTTTAGAGTGACTGCATTTGCAATATTCTTCTTCAAATGCTTACATTTGGAGAGGAGCTGTCATATGGGAACAGTGTAGGGAGAGATCACCTACCCACAGCACTGACCAAGCCCCCTTGGGTATGGTCACAGGGACATGGGAAAAACCAGGGATAAAAGAGAGACAGATGCTCTCTCTCTCTCTCTCTCTCTCTCTCTCTCTCTCTCTCTCTCTCTCTCTCTCACAGATTCTGACAGTCTAAGGTTCGGAGACCCTAGAGCACTGACCCAGTTCTCAGCTTTCATGTAAGTTACTTCTCTCTATCTTAATAAATATCTAACTTCCATGCATGTTTCCAACAACATCCAAGTGACTATTTGAATAAGAGAGTGGCACACAATAGGTTTCTCATATAGTGGCCATTATAAACAGTGAACTGATAATCCTAGGTACATGATATATCTTTTCATATTTTGTACTCCAAAAACAGATAAGGATCCAATTTAAAAAGGACCTGAAAAAACAAACAAAAACCAATAGACAAAAAATAAAAAGAGCAGACAAAACATCCTTCAAAAGCCAGTTATCTTCAGATGAAGCCTTTTGGAAACACAGAGTTAGGAACCAGGGCAGCATAGTAGAATTGGGCACACACCAAGGGAAAATGTCTAAGAAAAGCAATTCCATGAAGTCCTCTTGAAATTACTATAAAAACCGAGTGAAAGTCCACGGAGATTTCTAAGAAATACATTAATTTCTCACTAAGACCAAGAATGATTACTACTTATTTTATACATATACAAGTCATCATCTTGGGGTATGGAAGGACAGTAACACCGTAAGACTGTCATTTTCAGCATGTCTGATTGTGTTTCCTTTACTCCTATTGATTTAAGTCTGCTAAGCATTGTCCTGTAGTAATTTTGTAAAAGCATGAAGTTAAAGTTTGATAAACACAAAAGGAACTAAGCATCTAATTTCCTCATATGTAGGTCTTAGTTTACATTAATCTAAACAGAATTATAAAAATACAAATATAAAAATAGAACCCATGTAGACCTGTTCAAATCAGCTCAATAGTTTCCCTCCTAGTTATGTATCATATTTCAGAAAAATATGTATTAATAAATAATACATATATCAAGAAAAACAACATTTGCTAAGCCAAGGTAATAGCCAAATGTTGTTATGTCTGTCTCACATTCTTACCACAGTCATGCAAACCTTTGTGCTTTCAATGCAATAAAGCAAAATCACCTTTGTAGTCAGAGGGGAAAAGAATTTACCTTTAATGGAATTGCATGCACCTTTGCAGGTATATGACTGACAGTATCAATTCCTTGAAAATACATCTGCACTTAGGATTTGAAGAAGAAATGAGCAAAGTGCTCTGCTTTGGAAAGAAATAAAGGTAACCTTGTGAGTTTGCATCTAGTACAGTTTCTAATCAGTAGAGGGCTCCCTTGCCTGTACAAGACCTGAGGTGAAAAAGGACTTTCTAACACGCAACAGTCATACATCGTGCATGCACATGTGCTCGCACACACTCATATGCACACCATCTACATTAATAAAGCTGTCATTTTTTATTGTTTTTAAATCACCTTTAATACCGGTTGATTTTAAAGCATAGGGAAATGAGTGCACAGGCAGCACCCACTGGCAATATGTTAGTTAGAACATTCTCTACCTAAAAATACCAATAGGTGTTTACAAGTTTCCCTCATCTCGCTGTGACATTCCTCGGCTCTGATGCGCACTTGGCTGCTATCCTGAATTCACATGTCTCTGGTATCTCCCATGCTTCTGCATTTTGCAGAAACTTCACTACTCAAGCTTTACAAAATAAATCATCTAAGCAAGACTGTGAAGGGCTCATCTCCATCATGACCTGCCAACTGGAAAGTAAAAAGGCCCCCCACATGTCCAATGCAGCTAATGATGTTTGTTCTTCATTAAAGTCACTGAGACCAAATCTATTTCCCTCTACTGAAAACTAGATGAAGACATCCTTACTAGGCTGACTTTCATTGTTTTTTTCCCTTCTTCTTGGCCTGTAGGCTGATTCACTCTCTAATCTGCAATGAAAATGCCAAAACTATCTTGCAAATCTCACCAGGGTGGAAATTTGCAGCAGGAAGAGAATTTCTGGCTGTGCCAAGGCAGAGCTGGAATCACGTCCAGCTGTACCCCTAGGACAGTTTTCATGATACTGTTAAAAGCTGGCTGGGCTAACAGCAGAACTGACTGTTTAAACAGCTTGCTTATTGTTCTAGTTGCCCACTAGCTGCTAAAAAAACGCTGGCTTTAATGAATCTCTCAAAGGGCCTTCTTATGTCCAGCTGATCCAAAATTATCACTCAGGAGTTTGCTCAGCGGCCAAGTTTCAGAGTCCATTAGGATGTTCTTATAAGAAGGAAGAGGAGAAAAGCCTGTTTCTCTTCTAGTCCTAGAATTACTACATCTGGGAAAGCCTTGCTACCCACTTCCCATTCCACATGGAATCTGTCCATTGCTTGCCTCTGCTTACTGCTCTGAAAAGTGCCTTTGGGATACTTTTGTTTCTTTAGTATGTATCACACCTTCTTGTTGGCCACTCTAGCTGGTCAAATATAAAGGTTCTGCAGACTGAGCTGATAGACACTCCTAAACAAAGCTCATGTTAATCCCCACCCGCCGGCTGCTTATGACCATAGCATCCTATTATAGCAGGTCATGATTTCACGTCTTTGTCTACTAAGTAGGATGTTTGTCTCCTCGGGGCCTTTCTGACACCATGCTTTCATGGTTCTTTTATTTTCACCTGTCCCACCGTCTGCTCATCCATACTGGAGACCCTTACCTGCACACTTCCTATAATTGTCTCAAGTCTTCTCCACTTCCCTCACCTATTGATATAAACCTCTCCTGCTTTATGCGGACCATTTCACTACTAGAGAATATTGCAGTCACACACACCATTTTTACATGATGCAACAGTCTTATACGGATAGCTATTAAGTGGGCTTGTTCATATCAGAATGAGCGACACAGTCTCACCACTTACAGTTTTTACTGCACGAATAGGCTAATGATCCCTTGCACACAGACAACAAACTACTCTAGCTTTACAAGAAATTCATCTCCAATATTCTTTCCGTAATTGCTGAACAAGCCTGTATCTTCTCTAGTGATTACAGATACAGCCTAGAGATAAAGTGTCTAGCATGCCAAGGGTCCTGTGTTCAACCTTTAGCACCAAAACTAAATAAAACGTAAGTTAAAGGAATTACCTTGAAACATCAGAGCTGGGATACTATAAAGGGCAAAAACATGCATAATATTCTATTTTGTAAACTTTTCTATCTCTTGAGGGCATTCTAATTGCAATTTTTAAAACTTTTTTGTAAATAAGACTAAGCTCATTCCCTTTGATCATCAGTTACAAAATATCGAGACTTGATTGGTTTCAAAGAATAGATAGCTTTCATTTACAAGCTAGGCAAACATACATCCACAAACATACATGGCACATACGAGAATAGCAACTAGACCTTACGCTCAGATATTTAAAATATTAGGAAAACTTAGTAATTTCCCCTATTAGGTCCTCATTGTAAGCTCATGACTGTATAAAGACTCATAAATTATAAAGGGTGAGAATATCACAGGAAGGGATATGAATTTATGATTCTAAGAACAGTAAAGATTTCTAACTCCTCTACCTAGCCTGAATGCATAGCAGGGCTGTCCAGATCTGAGAGTGCTTCTCTGTGCTTTGCTGATGAGGATTCTGGGGCTCAAGCCAGGTTCTGTCCTGTCCTGTCAGGATGGATTAGTGATATCTGCCATGAATATGGAATTGAAAAGAAAGCTCATGTGCCACATGGTCCATGGCTGCCCAGATGCTGAAACTCTACCATTGTAAGATATTCTATGGGGTACAGGAAAGGTTCAGACCTATGAGTACTGGCATCATAATGCCAGAGGGACTCCACAAAACAGAAAAACATGTATGAAAACCTCCATGTTTGGAGGACTACTCATCCTGAGAAAGGGGGTAGTTGATCGCAGGGTGTACTGTAAAAGCAAAGAGTAGACGAGGGATGCATGAAAGACATTTGTGTTTTCCATGATATGAACACTTTTGCTGTGGCACACTTCGAGCTGCCAATGTGAAGTCATTAACCTTAGCTCTGAGGAGATATGTGCACAGTCAAAGACAGGGGAAAGAGAGAGTTGAATATGATTGATCAAAGTGGGACTTGGAGGGATGTGAGTGTTGAAGAAATCTTAGCCTTCAGAATGGAGAGCAAGGACTAGGTTGCATGGTAAAATCAGGTTATTCATAAATACATCAGTATGGAATATTATCAACTATAAAATAGATCTTAGGCCAACTTATTGAAGCTATAACAACTTAAGAATCAGTTTACATCATCCTTCCTATGAATACATTTTACATATTACTGACAATGTGTGCCTGGGTTCCAGGACCATGTGTTGACCCAGTACAGTATTTGGGTAAGATTCATGGCTTATGGAGGACACAGACTCTAGGAGATAGAGTAATTTGTCTACCTTATCAACTCCACCACTCATAAAAATTTCCTTAGCCTCTTTATAGCTTACGTTCTTCAACTGCTAAACTAAGGGCACTAATTGTACACATAGTGCATTTAATGTATATATAAGATGAAATGAGGTAGTCACTGCTAGGTGCATAGACTGCACGTGGTGCATGGACAGTGTTGTTCTTACATTTGTAAGTCCAAAAGTACTTAAGTGGATTAGATACATTCATCAAAGCAGTCTCAGGACAGAGCAATTGAATAGTTGTGATAAGAGCATCCTTGATGTCACAGTTATATGCATAACACTATTTTTTTCCTTTGGTACCATGCCAATATTTTGAGATAATATCTAAGAATAATAATTACAACAGCAAATATGTAACATTTTAAAGCCCCAACTAGAGTAATTTTGTGGCAAATTTAGGGGACGAAAGCCAAAATTAACTTATCATCATCTAACAAGCAAACTGCATTTTAAGATGAGTTGAAGCTCCCTTTTCTCCTGTATAAGAGCTACTGAAGGAAACTCATGATAAAAGAATCTCATGAGTTTTTAATGTAGACTCTAATATTAAGATAATAGACAGTACTTTTCCTATTTGAAGTCTGTAACAGCCTCCTATTTTAAAAACAATCTTATTAAAATAAAATAAATGATAGGAGTGATCAAGCTCATTTTCACCACAGCAGATCTGTTTCCCTATGCACTCAACACTCTAACCTTTTAAATCACGTAAATTCTACATTTAGCTAAGTTTTAAAACTAAAGCAAGCACAGAAAGAACCTATGCTGCCAGTTCTGCTCAATAGCATGTTAATCAGATTGCAGTAATAAGTATGAAACAATGCATGCAATTAGCAGTGGTTAATTTGAAACTACTTCATGTCAGTTTCTTTCAGAGCAATACGTTAGTAGAGTAATTATTTATTACCCTGAGGACATGATCAATGATATCCCTCCATAATAATGTCTACAAAAGGAGTAGACATGCTCATTTGCACAAAAAGGAAGCCATAGAAACAGATTTTTTCCTCAGCTAAATAAAGTCAGAAAATGGTTTCTAAGCTGCTTCCAACTATTTCATTAGTAATGACAGATAAGCAAATCATTTGTTACACTTCAATATTTTTATGGTGACATAATACTGGAGTGGGGGCAGAGCCAGCATTGATGATTTAAATCCCACAAAGACTGTCTTTATTGAGAAAAGGGAAAATGACCCATTTCTAAATGTCATCACAGTCATTAATGTGTGTGTGCCAGTCCTATCCACACACACAGTAATTCACTGGTTCTTTAGCTGGAGATTGGGAATAAAATTTATGGTAAGCCCTGAGTGATAACACATGGTCGACACAGCTGAGTCCTGGTTGTCCAAAGGCTAAGAGAGGTGCCAGGTTAACCAGGTGGCCACTATTACATGGTGCATTGAAATTACTGGGGAGTTAGTAGAGACTACAAACTTGGCTTTCTGAAGTCGTTGAACATTGGACAAGAAATCCTGTATTTTCACAGTCAACTATTTTAGTTCTTTGTATAAAACACTCATCTTTCTGAGGTTAAAAAAAGTCACCCCACTTGGACAGCATTCCTAAGGACTATGGAAGAGATGACTCCAGAATGGAGTGGGCTGGAAAGGTTTACAGAAACTGAGCTTACAAGAAAAGTTTTGAGTAGGGGACAGGCCTCCATGCAGTACCACAGTTTGGCTCTTGTTCACTTGGCCAGAATATGGATCCTATTACTCCACACAACCACAGGTAGGGGCACAGTAATGATGTGGAGCCGCGCATGCTTTGCATAGGTACCCATGTGTTACACATGTGCTGTGATGTATGAGACAGAGACAGGGCTAAGCTCAACACTCATAGAAGCAGGCATTGGGAACTTGAGTGAATATGAGGTCCACAAGTCTGGTTTACTTGGCCTCAACAATTATCCATGGAGGGCAGGACCCCTGAGTTTTACTAAGGTAAAGCTGAACCACCAGCTATGCTGCCCTTACCTTACAAGCAAAGACAACATGATGTCACAACTAGAAAAGAAGGGTGCAGTCAAGTTCCAAGCACAGGACTCAGCAAAGCAAGGATGTCTACTCTCATAGGTGGTGAAGGGGTGTAGGTTGTGCAGGTGATGGGTGTTGACACTACTGCCCAGCACTGTTCTCTGGAATAGTGGTGCCTTCCTGTCCATAATCTTTCACATCAGCTAAGGATAGTCAGTGGAACCTTCTGTGGTCACTATGAAGGATGAAACAAGGAGCTTTTAGAAGCAGTGGCTCTGGCCCAAGAGAGAAGGTAGTTCTGAGGCAGAACACTGCGGAGGCAGATATAGAGGGAGGGAGACAGGAAGGGAGGAAGGAAGGGAGGGAGGGAGGGAGGGAAATCCTGTTCTCCTATTAACAGATTCAGAGGTCAAGATGAATCTTTGATCTTCCTGCTATCCAGAACTTGTCAATACACATCCACATTTTCTTCCAAAGAATCCCCTTCTAGCCTTAAGATATTTGGCACTACGTCTCTGAGAAAAAAAACACAAAGACACATACTTTGTTTCATTCCAAATGCATTACATACTGTGTTTTCAAAACAGGAAAGAAAGAAGAGAGAGAGAAGGGGTAAAGAAAAATACACTAACCATGAAATCCTTTTGAGCCTCTGAAAGTACTTTGTAGGTGAGTGCTTGTCTTGCAATTGTTTCCAGTGTGTCTTATTAAATAGTATTTGGTTCCTTGGAATAACATTTATTATATAAATGCAGATATCTCAAATGAAATCCAGGCTAAAAACAGTAGCTGGAAAATATTTACCAAATAACCTAGTTTGCTTACTATCGCTGTGAAAAATCTCCATGACCAAAAGCAATCTGGGAAGGAAAATGTTTATTTCATTTTACAGCTTATAATCTATCATGAAGTCAGGGCAGTCACTCAAGGCAGGAAACCAGAGGCAGGAGCTGATGCAGAGACCATTGAAGAATGTTGCCTATTGGCTGGCTCACTCTTCTTTCTTATAGCACCTGACTAGTGGTGGCCCAATTCCTAATGAGCTGGGCTCTCTCACATCCATCATTAGCCAAGGACATATCCCCACAGACATAACCATAATCCATCTGACAGAGATATTTTTTTAGGTGAGGTTCCTCTTCCTAAGTGAGTCTAGCTTGTGTCAATTTGACACAATTCAAATAAGTTACTTTAAAAAGCATTCCTGTTTTATTGGTTCCAGTTTTTTGATACACTCAAAGTAATGAGAACTCAATGTACGCCAATGAGAGACAAGACCTAAGGCATCTAGGGAACCACGACCACTTTTTTCCAGTAAGATTGGACACACTATTGATATCAATTGGTGTGCTACTAATTAGGTAAGAATGGTTTCACTTGAATAATAATAGGAACTTTTAAGTAGAATTTTAGGCACTATTTTTCCTCAATAAATCAACCATAAACTTTAGAATAATAGCCATAGTTTGGAAATCCAAATAGAAAAGTTCAAAGTTTGGCTGTTAAGATTTTAGACTTTTCCAGCTAGTAAATGCTAAAAGCCCAGTTAGCAGCAATAGAAAAATGTTTCCTATTTTATTTTATTAACTGATTAGTATGAATTAATACATTAAGATATTTGATTGTGTCATAAAATGTGTATATGAGCATCATGATTCAATTTAATGTACCTATTACTGGTTGATGTGCCATTATATTAGGCTAAATTAAAAGAATTTTATGGAAACAAAATTACAATTAAAGACTTAAAATTGATTACATTCATAACTTCAAAGAAGATATTCTGTTCCATTAATATTTTGAATAATTGTAATAATATATCAGAAAACAATGTGGGAACCTAAAGAAATAGACAAAGCAAAGCAATGATAAATAGATCAAGATCCAAAAACAAAGTTCACTTTCTGTGCTAACTTTGACAGTTTTGCAAGTTTTTAAGAACTGAAAGTGTAAGAAGCCATGGTGTAAAGTCTCTCAGCTGTGAGTAAGTTTTCAGGGCACATTGTCACAAAGGAAATGGTATTATCTTCATCATTCAAATTGCAAAATAAATTATTTCCAACTAAATGATTTTAATTTGTAAAATACTGTTTTCATGGAGAGATGGCACTTTGAGCTGGTCAGAGTGATTTTTCTCTGTATAGCATGTGCCTTGTAAATGCTAGCCAACCATGACAAATGCCTGGAACTGGGTATAGGGGAGTATTCTGGGTCACATGACAATTTGTCTTAAAACCAGGACAATCTTCCTGGAACAATAAGGTGGCTGATCATCCTATATATGCACATGATTTGTATGTACTTGAAGACATAGGTACCAGTCAGGTTTTACCCCTGAAGATCTTGTAAGCCACTCTGTCACTGGGAGAGCTGACTCCTGAAGAAAAATATGGCAACATTCAATTGGAGTAATTCTAAGAAGTTTTATTGCTTTTACTTCTGAAGAGCAGGGAAAATATTCAGATCACTAAATATTTTACACATCCTGCTGAGAGTGACGTCTCCAGACCAAGAGCATTATCAGGATTACCCAGCATCCTTTCAGAGCTCTCAGTCTGAAACCTGAACTCTGTCCTATTGAAATTCTCAGATCTGTGTCAATGTCCAGGCTATACATATGCAGGTGGAATTTTGGAAGCATTGAACTAAACTTTTCAGAAATAATTTTACAATTTGACACCTGTTTTTCTTTCTTATCAGTTTTCTATTGGATATCTCTCTAGCCCATATGAAGCTACTAGAGTCTTGTCAGTTCAGTTGTAATTAATTTGGGATGTATAATCATTTGTCCTAGATGTAGTTTGCCCTACAACCGTTGCCCTACCTTAGAAGAAATGTTTGTAAACAAGAAGGTAGAGCTAAACCTATGAGAAGCCTACTTCTTCATTCTGTAATATATCAATTATTCCTAAAGATATAGTTGATATCTGCAAATGAAATAGGCTTTTCTAATATGGCCTTTCTTTAGAAAATTTACAGGCAGTTCAAATTAATAAAAGAAGGAAAGATACATGGCATTAGCAAAGTTTATACAGCCTTTTTCCAGTTGCCCAAACTTTGAGATGATTCATTTAGTAAACTCTTGTCCTAGCAATGAAACTGATTTCCCAGACATCCCTTGCATTTTAAACTGCAAATCTTAATCTCATTTTAGGAAGAAGACATGCTTTTTTCAGGAATCTGGTTTGTCTTTTCCTTCTGCCTTAAATCATCTTCTGTCCCATATCTGTTATCAGGTGGAAAACTCCTATTCATCCTTCAAATGCCACTTTAAATGTTACAGCTCTTGCAACCAATCTTCCAGGCTGCTCATCTGCCCTTCAATAACTCGAAGGCATTACTACATTTAATTCTGACAGTCCTCATGCAGGACTTCATCAAGTGAACTACGGAGTTGTAAAGAAAATGACCTTTGTAGGTAATTCTAATTTGGACTATGCACAGTATTTGAAGATAACCTCAGAATATGTGAATAAATAAATGAATGGGTGAATTTTTAAATAATGAAACTTCACAGGGAATGGACACTTTTGATGTTTTTAAATGTGTTATCAATGAATTTTGCCAGTCCCAGAAGAACTAGAAGAGGAAACAGATAGCAACATGTGTGTCTAGAACCCTGATGAAATCTCACCATCTGGTTCATATGAACATTTCATTTTTGAAGCTAAAACTCGAGTAAATCAATGTTCTGTGTTGTTACTTCAAGTTCCTTTTCATGTAAAGAATCAAACCATTTTAGTGCCTCATTGCAGACATACTGGGGTGTTTCTAATAATTCTTATTTCTACTATGTATCAACGACACAGCAAATACTAACCTGTCACTGTCTCAACAATTTCAGGAGATGTGAATTTAATCTATTACATCCCCTTGTTATTTAACTGAAGACTAGAACGTAATATTTGTTGACCTAGCAGATATTATATATTAAATGAACAAATTTAGCATCTTCAAGGACAAAGGCTAAGACCTAATTTTAAATAAGCCACACATTTATAAAGATAAATTTAATATAAATTGTTTGTTATGAATTTAATTGGTTTGTCTATAGCTGTTCATAGTATTTGCAAAAGACCTGTATTATAACTAGATCTTTGATATAATCTCAACATACCATCCTACATCAAGAAGTATAAAGTTTTTTACTTATTTATTTTTCATACAATATATAATGATCATGCTTTTCCTCTCCACCAACTCCTCCCAGATCCTCTTCATATCCCTAACTCCACAACCTTTCTTTCTCTCTATTTCTTTAAAAAACAAAAGCAAACAGGCAAACAAACAAAGCAAAGGAAAACCAAGAATTACACATGCACAAGAAACACATAAAAATACAAAGCTGGAAACTGTAATATACAAGCAAAATATCAATAAAACAAAAAGGTACTGTCTATATATTCAGGAGATCAAGATCATGAGGGAGAAATCTACAGAAACAGCTGAAGCATTCTGGTGGAAACTCATGAACTATAGACCGGCAGCTGTGGAAACTCCAGAGGACTGAACTAGGCCCTCTGTATGTGGGAGACAGTTATGAAACTTAGACTATCTGAGGGGCCCCTGGCAGTAGGACCATGATACAAACATGGTGCATGAGCTAGCTTATTGGAGCACATTCCCTATGGTGAGATGCCATGCTCAGCCTTAATGCATGGAAGAGGGACTTGGCCTTGCCCCAACCTATTTTGTCAGAATTTGTGAAGTCTTCATGGGAGCCCTTACCCATGAGGAAGAGTGGACTGGGGGTGAAAGAGCGGAGTTGAGAGAGGGAGGAAGGATGGGAGGTAGAACTGTGTTTGAAACATAAAATAAAATTTAAAAAAGTAAATAAATTTAAGAAAAGAATAAAAAAGATTGTGAAGATACCAAAAGAAGAGGTAATGTCCAAACAAACACATATAAGTCAAAAAGTCAATAAAAATACTATTGAGTACATTTTGTGTTGAGCATCTACTGCTAGGCATGGGGGTCTACCCTGAAGTTTGGTTACTATGTCCAATGAGACTCCATTGAAGGAAATTAAGTTTTCCTTTGCAAGCAGGTGTCAAGTACAGATAATTTCATGGTTAGGGGTGGGACCCCCTTCCACTTTCTTCTCTCAATTCTGGGGCCCCATCTGCCTTGTTTTTTATCCATAAAAATTAAGTGCACGTAAGCCGGGCCATGCCGTGGCACAGCACGCCTTTAATCCCAGGACTCGGGAGGCAGAGGCAGGTGGATCTCTGTGAGCTCAAGACTAGCCTAGTCTACAGAGCAAGTTCCAGGACAACCTCCAAAGCCAGAGAGAAACCCTGTTTCAAAAAAAATTAAGTACATGTGAAGTTTGGAGCAATGAGAAGGCTGACAAAGCAAATAAATGAAGAGGATCCAGTATGGAGAGCAATATTTCAGTGTTTATGATGAGAGGATGGCTGTACTCTGCCTTTGGTAAGTTAAGTCAAAGCAGAAATATGACTTTGACATTGCTTTGCAAATAGGTTTTGTGTTTTTAACAGAAACAAATACCCTGCATATATATGAAACATATTACTGTTTAATTGTCTGCAAGTAATCCAAATACTTATTTTTTTTTAAAAAGCTATGGAATACACAGAATATGTCTACAGAATCAGTATGGAACCATAAATGGGGAACATCATTTTAAAGAAATGTTTTCTTTTTAAAATATATTTCCACAAATAATTGTGTTTGTGCCAGTGTGCTGTGTGGTCTATGAGCATACCTTAGATGAACAATGCAGACTTACACATTCTAGGAAAGAATGAGACACAGTTACATACGAAGGGCATTCAGCAACGTGTAGGAGATGTGTTGTTCCCAGTGATTAGCCAACTTTTAAAGTGCACTACTGAACTCTAGTGACCATTCAGGACACATCAACATTTGGCCTAAAGGACAAAAACATCAGTGGTCTAGAGTGGAAGAGTGCTTGTGTAGCATGCAGAAGAGCATAACTTCCATCTCTGGCACAGAAATAAATACACAGACAAATAAAATTGCTTTAATTATGACCACTTGGAAAAGTTGGTCAAGTTTTTCTCTTGTATTTCATGTCACTACCTCTTGAACTTGTTTAATGTTTTAGCCTCATCTCTTTTGTGATCTGAGTTAAAGGTGCCTGCATTGTATGTTAAATGAGGCTATCATGTCTTCTCCCTACCACCACACCAGGAATTTGGCAATAGTTATTAGTGAAGCACTACTGTGGCCTGCAGCAGGAGTCTGTGAGTACAGGCTGTATCATAGGCAGAAGCCTAGCAATGTGGAAATAAGGCAAAAAATACAATAGGGGTAGGAGCTGTCTGGAAATTCTCCAGAGCGCCCAAATAAGTACATTGACAGTCTAGTTCCTGGCAATTAAGCTTGAAAGAAAATAAGTACATAATCATGTATGGCCTCCCTAGGGGTCCATGAGGGAATGTTTCCAAGACCCCCACAGATACCCAAATCTGCCAATGCTCAATTCCTTACATATCAAATGGTACAATATTCATTTATAATGTACATAATCCTCCTATGTACTTTAATTGCCTATATACATCATATATCATATATAATATAATGTAAATACAATTCTGTTTAGGGAATACGACAATAAACACTATGCATGCTCAGCAAAGATGTTAGCAGCGGCCATCATAGGATCAGCTACACAGGAAATAGCAATAGCTCAGCTCTTTCAATCCATTATTGGGTAAATCTACTGAGGGCAAACTCGGTCTTACAGAGTATGAAGGAATTATGTCTCATACTGTAATAACAGGCTGAAAAACTTACATTACATAGCTTACTCTACCACATGAGCACATGAATGATATAAATCTCTGACTTGAGTTAAAATTCAATTAATGATTATATAGGGCTACATACTAGCATAAGTATTTCCTAATTCCTCAGTACTGCTGATATTGCCTTAGTTTTTTTCAAGACAGTGTTTCTCTGTGTAGCCCAGCTGTCCTGGAACTCACTCTGTAGACCAGGCTGGCCGTGCACACAGATCCACCTGCCTCTGCCTCACTAGTGCTGGGATTAAAGGCTGCTCCTGCTGATATAAGAAGACTGAAGTACATGTTCCCTCCTTTTCCCATTAGCTAGAGTTTCCCTAACATCTTAACACTCTGATAAACCAAATCTTTTTCTTCTCTGTTATTTCTCAGAATCCACTTGCTACCACCCTATACTTTAGTCTCTAATACAATGAAACATTTTAAATATATAAAGTTGAATAAGTTTTATGAGCCATATGAAAGCAAACGGTAGCATAGGGCTTGTCCAAATTAAGTCATACATCATCACCTTCGACTTCCTTTTTTGTGTGCTTTATGGTTAGAGAATTTCATGCATATATAATAATTTCTGAAGAAATTCATCTCCTTCCTCTCTCTTCCAGTTTCTCCCTTATCTTCCCACTGTATTTCTTTCTAATTTCATGTGCTCTTTTTTAAAAAAAATCCACTGAGTCTAATTATTAGGCATAGGACAATGTACTGGGGCATGGGTAATCTCTCAGGATATATTCCCGAAGAAAACTGGCTCTCTGCCCTTCAGGACTATCAGTTACCAATAGATCCTCAACTAGCAGTGAAATTTCATGAGCCCCGCCATCCCACCATTCATACTTGTTGCTTGGATGGCTTCTTGTGATGGGTATTGTGCATGCAGTCACAGCTACTGTGAGTTCATGTGTGAAATGGCATGGTCATATCTGGTAAATATGTTTCTCTGTGGTCATCCACCACCTCTGGATCTTTTGATCATTCTTCTTGTTACTTGAGCATAGCTACCCTTTTAAAGTCACGTGTTCCACAGTCTATTCTTTTAATAATGACTAGCTTTGGGTCTTGTATAAATTGCCCTCTACTATAGAAAGAAACTTCTCTGATGAGAGTTGAGAGATGTATTGGCCTATGGTCTTTTGTTTCTTAACAGTCACAGTATCACTCCAGAAGAATAGACTTTACCACAAACTGGTCAAATGAGATTCATATACTTATAACCTCTATCAGAAATGACTGGGGAGATCACACTGAAACAATTTCTGACTGAAGTGCTTGGACAGAGCATCTCCATGAATGAGTTCCAGCTTCTCATTCCCTCTGCATTTCTTTTTCCAGGTTATAAGACCAGGGTACCAATGTTGGAGGACATTTTTGCAAACATGCTAGAGTTTATTATGAGAAAAGAATTCCTTACTCCTAGAACCATCTTTAATAAGTTTAAAGAACACATGGCAATATAGTGACATAAAGCATGTCATGCTAAATAGTTACAGTGGCACAGTAAACAATTTGAGAGTTGGGTGACCATGATTTTCAATGATTTATCATGAGCATAATTGGTGAAGATACAATTTTTTCTGAAAGACTCTCCCATGTGCACATGAATTTCTATATTAACAATCTGTGTGGAAGGCAATTTGGGACATTAAGTTCTTTTTAACTTCTTGACTGCTTTTGTATTGCTTTCCATCTATTCTATTAGAAGACTAAGAGAGGATCTCAGTAAAGTGATTATCAATAGATTTTGAATTATCCATTTTCATAACATTATAGAATTACCCTCAAAATACTCTTATATTTAGAAATTGTATGTAACTTGTTGGAAGGGATCCACAGGGAATGGCAGAAAAGCTGAGGGTTTTACCTCTGTAGAAAACTATTCAGACAGGGAAGGACATTTATTTCTGCTTGAATTCTTGACACACAGACTCTCTTCCTCTATTTCTAGGAGACAAAATCAAAACGGGGCTCTGAACACCCAGAGAAGATGACTGGTAGGTCACTACCCACCACTTGGAGTATTTGGACATTCTCTTTGTGTGACTCATCTGTCTTCATTGTGAAACCAGGGTGCGCAGGGCTGACATCCTCATATGGCTCTAAATGGCAACTGTCCTCCTCTTGGTGGCTATATTTTATAGAACATGTATTGATTACCACTCAAAGCAAAGTTTAAAACCTTTTATGTTTTCACTAGGGGTGGAAGAGGGTGGAAAGCAGAGTTTATTTTTATCCTAGCAACCAGAAAAAAACAAGGTGACATTGATGAGGAAGTTACCTTGTGATACTATCATTATCAGTAATTAGCCACAGTTAGTAAGTTTCTATTAATCAAATCCACATCTGGAAGGACTTCAATTCTGTGAGATAAGCAGTGTTGCTTCCTAGTTTAAAGCATGGAAAGGAATATCGTGCAACTTTGCAAGTGGATGCAGAGGGGAAAAGAAAACATTATTATTATAGCACAGATAATCCTATTCTATTAAAACTATAAGGGATACGGCTATGGCATTTATCTACGCATGGCAGGAAAGTTAGGACTATTCTTTCTAACAAAATCTAAATCTCAAAAACAATTTTGAAACCGTTCTACACACATTACCTTTTATGATATGTAATTCACCTCCTAATGAGATGCTGTAATAAATGTCTAATCATGTTATGAGCAAATACAAAGGGATAGAAAAATAGTTTAACCCCTAGACATTTGTAGGCCTGAGAAAAATGAGCAGTTCTTTGGGAATGGAAGAGTGAGCAAAGGTTATCAGAAAAGGTTTCCTCTGTGTCTAAAGGGGAGACAATCTTGTAAGTAGGAGGTTCACCGAAATTCAATTTCCTGTGTTTCTAATTGTGCATTTTGTGGACTTGGGCGCCACCTCTGTAGAGATCCACCATATACTGCATGATGTACATCTTCCAAAAAAGAGTGAAAAGTTTTAAAATGACAATATACCTCCTGTCTTCATGAAGAGTAAGTATTAAAGAAAATGTAAAGGAGAGGAGAAATGCATTCCTTTTCCAGAATGTTTTCTAAAGCACAGAAACGTATAAACCCAATGAAAAAATTGAGGATTTGTAATTTATACTCCCAGACACAGGTCAATTTTCTCTTGTAAGCTAAACCTTGCTCTTTGACCAACACTGATGTTATTTAATTTACTAGCAACTTATCAAAAGACTTCCTAGCAGGAATATGCAGACTTAATGCTAATATAGATCCTATTTTATTGGCTTCCTGTTTTGGATGAAGATATAAAAAAAAACCAGACAACACAGATGCCATGAAATTAGATCCCATGACCATACTTTTAATGACCAGAGTACCCTGAACTATAAATTAGAGTTTTTTACTTGCTGAAATGGTTTACAGCAGTCAAAACATTTCAAATGTTAAATTAGTCTACAATTGTAGAATAAAAGATAATCATTGTCTGATAGAGATTAAACAAAAATAGAGAAACTTTGATCAAACTAGGCACTAATTTCAGACTTGTAGATTTCTCCAGTGAGGATTTCAGATAAGCCCTGCAGTTTTCCATTACACCAAGACTGGACAACAGCTAGTTCTCCCGGATTTGACCTTATCTCAATTTTCTCAGGGTACCCTAAAATGCTGTCACCCCCATGCAACAGGAAGTACTTTCAAGAATACAATGCCCACATTCCCAAGAGGTTGGGTGGGTGGTTTTCAGTCATTTGGTGGATTATGGTTGTTTGACATTCTTTAGGGGTGTTGGCTAAATGATGCTATTGGTCATGGTCACAGAGGAAACTAAGCAAAGGAGGTTAAATTCAGGGATCTCAATCTCATTCTGAAAAAACGGGGACAGGGGACTGAATGATAGCATAAAAGAGTAGATTATCTAATCTACTTTTAAAATAAAAAAGCAACTACTAGTCTCAAATATTTTACATTGGTATGGACTTTTGTATATTGATACATATTTAACATTCTTGTTGTTTTAATATCGTGTGTGTGTGTCTTTCTTGTTTTAGGTTTTGTAGCTATACAGTTCATTTGAAATGTATTATAAAGTTCTAGTCTGATAAAGATTATTATTACAAACTGTTTAGGGTCAATAAAAAATGTAAGTTCATTGTTTGTCATATATAACAAACTTGTAGTTCATGTCAGGTGTGCTTTTAAGGTCAAACAGTTATATTTTAGATAGATAGATGTTCTTCAAACACTTCAAAGACATACAGAATATAGCATTTAAAATGTTGTAATCACATAAGATTTTCATAACAGTGATACATGTCTGTTCCTGGCAGCACCCATTTACTTCAAAAAAAGGATGATGGGCATTGAAGAACCCTCTTATGGAATTTGCTTTCATTTGTGGCTAATTTAGCTACTTGGACAGGAAAATGATCTTCTTTGGACTGCTGATAGCAGGACACAAAAGAAGGTGACTGCCATACTCTGCCACAAAAGTCTGTCAGATATGCTAGGCTTGTAGGCCAAAGATGGATGAACAATGTTGCAGAGGAACCTTCGGTAACTCTCCAGGCAGCCAACTCTTTCTGCTATTTCTATAGTTTTGAAAGTTGCTTGTGCTGCACTTCCTATTTACTCAGGTAATATTATATCCTTCTCTGTTCTATGAAGGGGTTGAAGAATAGATAGTTTCACAATTTTCCTTGTTACCAAATTAAGAAAAGAAACTTATATAAGAGATGTAAAGTTTATAAGGCTGAGAAACATAAAAGTAAGTTGTTTATTTAGAAGATGCTTTAAAGTCTAAATCAATGATTTTAGGATTGTAATACAAGTTATGAGAGAAACTGGTTTAGGTATAAACCTTTGCACTCACCCAAATAGGGTAGAAAATAGAGTAATCTCTCCAAATTTGCCAACTACAAATTTCATAAACATTGTGAATGGAATTCTTACTTGATAGTTGTTCTTATTATAGAATGCTGTAGTGGAATATTACTTTAGCTAGGCAAAGATGTGTTATATTTTGTGTTATGTTTGTTTTTTCTGCATTTGCCTAAGGATGTAGTGGGATGTGTTTCTTTGCCTATCTAAGGTACCTGATTGGTTTAATAAAAAGTTGAATGGCCAATAGATAGGCATTAAGGGATAGGAAGGACTGTTGTGCAAAGATGAAAAGTAGAGGGAGTAATCTAGGCTGAAGAGAAGGAAAGAAGAGGATGAGAGAGAAAGAAAGGGAGACACCAAAGTCTGGCCAGCCAAGCAGTTACCAGCCAGTCAGACATGGAGGAAACAGTGAATGAAAGAAAGGTAAAAAGTCCCAAGGCAAGATATAGATGAAGATAAGCAGGTTAAATTAAGTTATAAGAGCCAATGGAATTAGTGTAAGATAAGGCTGAACATTCTTGTCTGACTGGCTGGTAACTAAGACAAAAGGTGGAAATGTTGCAAAATACTTCTTTACACTGTGTGAAGATGTGTCATTGCAATTGGTTCAATAGGGAGCTGAATGACCAATAGCTAGGCAGGAGAGAATAGGTGAGATTTCTGAAGAAAGAAATAACTCTAGGAAGAAGAGAGACAGGGAGATGCCAGATGATGTGAAAGCAAGATGGGCATACAGTACTGAGGAGGGGTAACAGAGCCACCTGGCAGAATGTAGATTAATAGAAGCAGGTTGATTTTAGTTGCAAGTGCTAGTTGGGGAAATGTCTAGGCTAAGATCAAACACTCATAATTAATCATACATCTCTGTGTTGTTATTTGAGGGCTGGCAGTCCCAATGAAAAAGTATAACTTCTGGTAAGCTTCTAGGAGTGAGGTTGCAAACAGTGAAGACCTCTTATTCACAGAGCTTGTCATCTACATGAGACATGGTAAGGGGCAGAGTGAAGAAAAATGAGCTATGTAGTAAATAGATTTGTTTGGAGTGTTAGAAGGTTTTAAAGCTATGCAAACTACATTAAAATAAGGGAATTAGAAGTGCCAAGTTAGACAGTGGTAGGAAGACACCAACTCGTCCCACGCTGAGACTGTCTCCATGTTGTGGAGATCTGAGCACAGTTTTAGAGTGGCAAAGAAGGGGGCCTCATGAATATTTGTACAATGTAAGTACAGTGAAGGGAGTGATTGAAATACTTTGTCAATGAATATTTGCTAATGAAGAAAGCAAGCATAGGAAGAATAGGAAAGGGTAAGGAGTTAGTGTTTACAAAAACTTAGAACTTGGAACTCCTCCCATGAGGAGTAACGGGAGGATGATGCGCCTGAAACTAGTGGAGAGGGGCACATGTACTGACAATTGGCTGTGTGCATCAGCTTATTCAAGAATCAGTGGAAGCAAAGGACTCTTGCAAGAAGATGGTCACTGGGAGAATATCTTGGCATCTTTCTCCAGCTACTTTGATATCAGTCGTTTATGGTTTGTTTTTTATTAGACAAGATTATGACTTCTGGAATATTCCCTCTTTGTGTTACATGTCTGCCTATATCATTTTTCTTTTTGTTCTCTAACTTTAGCTGACCTGAAACTCTCTCCTAAAACCATGTCTCCTTGCCTTGACCACAAAGCATGCCCCTACTTCTTGCCTCTGACAGTCAGCCTCAGATTACTCTTCAATTCTTCCTTGAAACCCTTGGCCTCAAGGCTCATTCATAAAAAAACCAAAACAAAGAAATAAACAAACAAACAAAAACCTTTCTTGTATCCCTCCTGCTGCCTTTGTAGAATCTTGAAATGTTTTCTCCCATTTTTACAATATTTTAGTCCATGATTTACCACCAGTCTATTTCATATTTCAGCTGAAAGATTCTTGGTTATTTCTAAATGAATAAAGATGATCTTTCCAATCACCCACTCTTACATTCAGTTACAAAATAATGTCTACTGTCTGTAACAAAATAATGTCTACTGTGTCAGCTAAATACATAAATGACAAATTCAGAGGCATCAAAATGCATCAGTATCACATTAGGATAAGAAAATTTGGCACTTCTGTGATTAATTTGACCAAAATAAAGCACAAGTGTGAATCTCTCACTTTTCTCTGTATTAATGATAGTCAATGCTATAGGAAAACAATATATTTATTTACCGAGAGAGAGAGAGAGAGAGAGAGAGAGAGAGAGAGAGAGAGAGAGAGTCGCACAAACCAAGAGTTAGAAGCTTGGCTGGCTTCCAGGAGAAAAAGGGAGGTTCCTTTTCCTTTCACTTCCTTTTATATCTACCTGTGTCAGTTTACATGTCCCCGCCCTCATGGGCGGATAGCTTTGTGGGGTTCACTCCTACATCTCTGTGTCTCTTCCATACTTCTGTAGTTTGTGAGAGTTGACTTGCCAATAGTGTGTCTGCTGCATGTATCCAATCTGTCCCAATGCCTGTGTCCATATTGTGAATTTGTCCCTAGTAAAGGGCCTTTCCTTTTATTTATTGACCTGCACAGGAAGCATTACATGGGGAAGGAATGAGGGACCCTTACACCAATCTTTAGCTGAGATTTTTAAAGGATTAAGTTATTTTTTCCAACTAATCACAACTGATTCCAAAGCACTCAATATTGCAGAAATACTATTTATCAGATATTTATTGTATAAGTCCTTTTGGCCTGTTTGGTGTTTATCAGCAAATGATTACCATAAGACAAACACATACATGCATTGCTCTCTGGTTCAGAGGCATGGAAGAATACATAACTTAAAATAGCTATCTATTAGATGGGGAATCCAAGGAAGTAAGGTTGCTTTTTACCTTGTTCTCTTAAAGGCATGTTAAACAAGCAAGCTGAGTACACAGCAGGCTATCAGACTAAGTTTTAAATGGCCACAGGGGTATTATTAACTTGACTGTGAGGTCTAGTAAAAGTTCCAGTCTCTTAGAATATAACAGACATTTTAATAAAACTGTATCACCACAGTATAATTAATACCTAAGTTGCATCAAACAGCAGATGCTACAGAATCAAAGCAAAAGCAATGGCATTTCTGCCCTTAAAGAGATAGTAGATCTGCAAAACTAAAACACAGCATTTCAGATAGCAGGTGCTATGAATCAGAAAAGAATAAACCTGCCCCATGAATGTCAATATACTAAAGTGCAAACACAATTTCATTGAGATCTAAGGCTAGCTAGTTGTCTTACCATTTGTGGTGTGTGTGTTTGTGTGTGTGTGTGTGTGTGTGTATTCTTTTTAGGTATTCACCTCCCTCTTTAATTAGTTGTTATTTATGGATCATCGTGACAATCACTCCCTTGTATATAGTTACCATTTAAGTACCTTGCCTACTCCCTTCATTGTGCCCACTTGGCAGAAACCCAATCTTAATTAAACTACTCAATCTTGCATCTCAACAACTGAATATGGTAATGACTCCTTGCAGTTTTTTCAGTCCCTTTAGACCTCTGTCTCATTTTGGGAACCTATCCACTAGATTATTGAGAGCCCCAAGTTCTGGATAGTCCCAACATGATATTTAACAAACAACTTGTACATACCTGATACATTGTACCTTATATTTCCACAACCAGGATAACACAATTTTCATTACTAAGAATACCTCTATTAATAGATATCACTAGAGTAAGCATCCTGTAATGTTTCCCTTTTATTAAGTTCCCATATCATCGTAAAAACATGCTGTAGTATCCCTCTTCAGACAAGAGACAGAGCTGGGCAAGGTGGCACACACCTGGAATCCAGCACTCATGAAGCTAAAGGAAGAGGACTGTGAGTTCATGGCCAATCTGGGCTACAAACAGATGCTCCATCTGAAAGGAGTAAGGAAGAATGAGAAAGGGAGGGAGAGAAGGAGGGAGCGAGAGAGGGAAGAAGAGAGGGAGGGAAAGAAAGAAAGAAAGAGAGAAAGAAAGAGAAAGAAATTTTAATTGTATATCACTCTTCAACTTCTATTCCATTTCCTGCCTCCCTCTAGAGAAAAACCTGTTTTGTCGCTGCCATTTTGTCTCCTGTTTTCTCCTGGAAGTCATTGAAACTAGACTTTTGTTTCCACAGTTCTAGTAAAAAAAGATCTGAACAACCTCCATAATGTTAATTCACGTTAAAGCTTGTATTTATTCTTCTCATCTTACTCTGGCTACCTGTGCATTCCATGAGGGGGTCTTACCCTTAATTATGAAGTACTATTTCACGATTTTAGATAACATGTTTGTCTTATCTCCTTCTAATTCTTTTGATAGTCACCTCTTTACTACTCTACTGAATCTCCTATCTCATAATATTGAATTTTCCCAAGGCTGAATCCCCAGATAACTCTTCTTCTTAGCAAAACTAATTTTCATTTGGGCATGTGACAGTATGACCTATACCATACTCACAACTTCAAAGGCTGTATTTCCATGTGGTCTGTTTTCTTGAATTCTATTTATTGCCTGTAGTATCTAATTGATAAAAGTGCTATAATATAAGAAAAACTATATATAATAAGTACACTAGCTATATATAATATATACAGGCAAAAAGTACATCAACAATGTCTAGTTTATTAGCATTTGACAAATTCAAAGAAAATACTCAATTATCTATCCTATCTTGGTGAGTCTAAAGTCTTGTACCTAATTTACTTTCTATTCCAATTTGCATTATCAAATTATCTTTTAATGTCTCTCAACCTTTTACACTTTGCACATCTTTATTGAGTTTCTTTTCTGAGTATGGTAAACAATGGAAACCATAACTATACTATCTAGTCTTCAACTCCCTCAGAGATCCGAAAAGGAAATAACATTAACTGAGTAAACAGGAAGTGAGAGCAAGAGACTTACAAAATATGTGAGACATGACAGATGGCTGCCTGGACAGTCACCCAAGGTTCTTCTGCAATGTTGGGTCATCCATCTTCAGCCTATAGGTCTAGCATCTCTGACAGACTTTTCTGTGAAGCAGGATATTCTGAAGGACTGTCCTGCCTTGTCTTGGCAAGGTTTTTAGTCACTCTCTTTTGTGTCCGGTTTGCCAAATTTGAACAGCTTACTGTCAGCAGGTGAGGCAAGGGCCCTTTTTTGTGCAGTGGTTATTTTTGTCACAAAGAAAACAAACCCCATGTGGAGTTTCTTCAATGCACATCTGATGGAGGAAGTCCTTCTGTGTATATGTCGTCCTACTGGGTGATTAAACAAAGCACCGTTGGCCAATAGGGAAGCAAGATAGGTGAGACTAGGAGTCGGGGAGGATTCTGGGAAACAGAAACACTATAAGTCACACTGTAGGACACCAAAGGAGTAAGAGATCTGGACCCTTTCTCCAGTAAGAGAAGACCACGTGGATACACTCAGATTAGCAGTTATGAGTTAATAATTAAGTCAGAGAGCTAGCTGATAAGAAACCAAGCAAATGACCAACAGCTTCATAATTGATATAGCGTCCTGTGTGTTCACTTGGGACTGTCACGGCTCTGGGACCAGGCTGGTGGGAAAGACTACACGTTACATATGGTGTCAGGAGTGGGATCATGAATTTCCACAAAGAATGACAAAAGTTTAAAAGGGATTTTAGAAACAAAAGAACAAAGAGAAGCATGGCTTCTTGGTAGCAGCATTTTTCTCAGGTGAGCTCTATTTTGCTAGAGACAAGTAGAGACTCACATGGCTCCCTTAAGGGAGACTTCCTGACTCAGCATAAGTGGCTAAACCACAGGACTCTTTTAAGAGACCTCATGACCAAACAAGAATGGTGTGTACAAGCATCTGGAAGTGGCATTGACCACATCTCCAAACCGGCAGCATTTACTTGATGTCAGGATAGACTAAGATGGTGAGTACAGCTCCCAGTGCTGGTAGGAAACTTATGCCTGTCATGTTGGGAAGCCAGCAGCTGTTTCTGCTTTAACTTTAGCAATGTTGTTTAGTAGATAAAAGACATGTGGCCAGAAAAACATAAAGATTTACAGTATAGTCAGATTCAGATGAAGTAAAACCTCTAAAAGGTTTATAGTGTGTTTAAAAATATATGTAGGCTTGGGAGGGAAAAATAAACAGGATAGTGAAAAAACATAAACAAAGAGGAGCTGGTTGTGGTGGCTCACACCTTTAATCCCAGAATTTGCAAGGCAGAGGCAAACAGGTCTCTGATTTCAAGGCCAGCCTGGTGTACAGAGGGAGTTCAAGGGCAGCCAAAGTACAAAGAGAAACCCTGTCTCAAAAAAGTAAAAACTAAAATTAAAAGATATAGAGTAATAAAAAAGACACATAAAGATGGAACAAACACAGAGATTCTGGATACTGTATGCTATTAGTGTGTTTTTCAGTTGTTCAATTGCTAGGGAAGGAATAACTGCTGAAATATACTTGACTATAAATGGTACTGAATTAATGCAACTTATATCCTTTGAAAATGTTTTGACTTCAAACTTTAAATATAAGGATATGTTACTTTGAAAAAGAGATTTTATTCATGTTTCCACAGAAAATGAAAAGCTGTGGATTCCTTCTAGAATAATATGGTTTGATGAAGGAAGGCCTCCTGAAGCATCTGCAACAGCTGGGACGAAACAACCATACAGACTACAAAAACAAAGACTTAGCCAGGTCTCTGTGTTTTGTCATGATAACCATGGTATGAACAGTGCCCCCAACCAGCAGGAAGCAGTTTAGAATGAACAACACCCAAATTCCAAATAGTGTTTTTAAATTTTTGTTTTCATTTAAATAGGGTTGCTTATAAATGGTTAATGATCACAACCAATCTATTTGTAAAGGTAAAACGAAGATTATGATATAGAAATTGTATTGATATGGATTTTCATTTATTGATAAAAATTTAAGATCAATTTTGTGATATGTATATTTCACCTCTTGTTTAAGTATTGTGTTTATACTGATATTTTAAAACCTAATGCATAATTAAATACAGAATATAGATAGTTACTCATAATAGTCAGAACTTATAGTTAGGTAAGTTTTAACCAATTAATTTCAACTTTGGTTGTGGTCACCTGCCTTTAATGAAATGTTAATTAGCTAATTAATACAAGTCACAGTATCAACAGCATGTAGAAGATGTGATATTACCACACCAACTGAAGCAAAGAAACAATTTGACATGGTTTAATTTTCATTAATAATATATACTCTAAGGAATTTGAGAATATAAGGGAACATATTCAACCTCGAGATACTCCCTCATTAAAACCACCTATGGCTATCATCATACTCAATAGCAAAATCCAAAATCATTTCCCCATAAGGTTAGATCCTAGGGATATCTATTCTCATTATTTACGTTCAGTATTTAATTGAACTTCATTAACAACAATGCAGAAAAAAAAGAAATAAATGGTATACAGGTTGAAATGAAACAAAACCACCAACATTAAAAACCAAGAAAATCCCTATAGCTCAGTAAGACATGAAGACACAAAGCCAATACATAAAAATTTATACAGAATACACAAAGATCACTTACCACTGAATAGTAACAAAACAAATATTCAACTTAATAGCAGAGAAAGATGGTAAAAATGATAGCTGTCATTTAAAAATGCCAAGGTAGAATGAGATATCAAGTATACACTGGAATGAAAAAATCTGAGTGCTGATGATGTCAAATATTAGTGAGAATGTGGAGAAATGAAAAATAGCATTTCTTGTCAATGGGAATACAAGATAACACATCCACATTGGAAGGTAAGTTGGCAAAACATGTTACAAAATTACAATACACACAGGTTCAGGTTTGGCAGTCATACTTCTTAGCATTTATTCAATAACTTGAAAACAGGTTAATATAAAATGTTGTGGGCAGATGTTTTATAGCAGCTTTATCATAACTGCAAAATTTTAGAAGCAATTCAGGTATCCCTCTATGGGTAAACAGAGACACTTGGAACATCCAGGCAGTGAAATATTAATCAGTGCCACAAGAAAGTGAACTATAAGTCCATGAAAGGTCATCGAAGAAACAAAATGCATATGGTTAAATGAAAGCATACAATTAAAATAATATATTATTGTTATTGTTATTATTATCATCACTATTTTTATTTCTCCTCAATGCATTGTAAGAAGGACAAAACAATGGAGATAGAAAATACCATTGGTTTCAGGTCCTCAGAAAAGGGCATGATTAGTAGGCAGAAAACAAGAGAACTACAGGGGAGTGAAACTATTCTCAATTGTGGAATAATGAATACATTGCATAAGTTTACCCAAACCGTGAAGCATGCAGGACCTATGATGTAAACTATGGACTGATACTGACACAGCAGTATAGATTCCTTGATGTAAATGTTCCACCTGGGCATTGGTATTGCCAGTGAGAAAAGGTCTGTGTATGGGTAACAAAGAGTATTTATAAATAATCACAGTTGTATTTTTAACTTTGCAAATTGTAAGACTTCTCTAAAAGTAAAGTCTAATTTAAAAACCCTTGGTAGCTTGTGGTAAGAAAAAAAGCAATAAAAATGGGCAAGACATTTGAACATAAAAACTATAAAAGATAAAATGCACTATTGTGTACTCATTGTACTAAGAAAGTAGCTAATTTCTTTACCCATCAGAAAATGGAAATGTTATATATTCTCTACTTATGCACCATATTTGTGTGTGTGCACATGCACACAAGTGCATGTGTCAGTGTGTATTCTCACCTCTTCTTGACAAGAAAAAGACCTTTCTTCTTACATTAGCTTTGAAAAATCTGTGAAAACACTTTATTAGTTTAACTTGGATCATGTGACTAGCTATAGATCCATTATAACAGATCATTTATTTGTGGTCAATGATTGACTCTGACTGATGGATGATTGTTTAACTAGCATTGTGGTGAGAAAGGCCAACATATAACTGGAGAAAATTGGCTACTTAAAAGAGAAATTGAAGTCAGAACCAGGGAAAAGGCATGCTTTTAGAAGCAGATAACAACAACAGCAAAAATAAGGGTTACTAGATAAGACTAAGAATCCACTCTTGCTTGTTTCTCCAGTACTGAACACAAAACAAAGATATTTTGTACTCTCTAAGCCTGTGTCCAATAGAAACAACCAATCCATGAGTTTATTTTCATCCATAACCTTCTATTCCAGCAATGTAAACATTTTACTTTGTCAAAAGATTATTAGGATTTCCACACAGGCTGTGAAGAAAGACATAAACCAATCCTATAATGGTTTTATTCAAGTAAAGAAGCAAATCACTGTGGGTCTGTATCATAAGCATCAGGTCCCCCTTTTTCATGAACACTGCAACATTAAAACATTGTAGAATTCCTTTCCTCACCTTGGATTCCACCACTGCAGATGGTCCATTTGATGTTAGGGCAGGAGTCACAGGCCTGAACCAATGCATCGTGGTGCTTATCATTTGGGCATTTTCCAAACACAGCTTGGTCTTGGAGTTGCTGAGGAGGTTGTCAGAGAGACTGACCCTGGTAGTGATGTTAGAATTGGTCACAATACATGATGGTTTTCTTCACTCTTCTCAAAATACAGAGTATGAGTCACAAGACTGTGGAGCTAACCTGATGACTACCTCGTTCCATGTGGAAGGCACCTAAAAACACATCGGCATCCATGCAAATCAGAGCATTGATGCTTCAACGACTCATTGTTGGGTTATGGAAACCAAACTGAGTACAAATCAAGATTTAAAGACCTGATGGATATTGGTAGTAACATTCCTTCTGTGGTTCAGTTTGACAACCATTTCCTCTTACCTACCCACATCTATGCCAGCCTTTGTTAATGATTTTAAGCTAGGCTGCAGCAACAAATAAAGCCTGAAACCTCACAGCTATACACATTAACCTTTCATTGCTTGTTTGTTTAACACTATAGCAGTAGCAGTACAAGGGTAAGAAAATTGGAGAATCTGCAACAAGCGGTCTCAGGGACACAAGTTTTATTTAACACTGTTCCCAGAGGAGTGCCAAACAAGGAACCCACTCTACCTGGCTGAACAGACTAGTCTGGTGATTCAAAGCCCATCTTTTAAGAAGTGAAGAAAATTATATCATTTATTATAGTAACTCCAGGCAACTTCCTAGAATTGCTATGGAAGAGGAAGAAATGAGCAGACTATGTGTAAGATGTTTATATGGAGGTAGGTCTGGAAGTAACATTGAATTTATCTACTGTTTTATGCCCTAAAACTGCATTGTACATCCCTAACCTAACAGGGATCAGAAAGGACTGATAAGTGTTTGCAGAGGGCAAAGGAAGGAGAACTGGATGCATCATCAGCCGCCTTTGCTATGCAAACTCTGCAAGAGTGCAAGTTGATTGAAAATCCAGGTAAGCTGGAAGGAAGCCAGTTTTTCACCTGCAGAAATTTTGTGGTTTTATTTATTTATTTACTTTATTATTTCATTTTTATTCTCAATGGATAGATTTCTCTTTTTAAAAGAAGTAAAAATGTTTTCTAAAATGCAAATGAAAGGAAGTATGAAAATTGTCAACACTTTAAGATTTTTGAATTTGTATATATCCATTGTACTTAGTACAAATCATCATAAAGTCATTTCATATAAGCATGTATGTCTCCCTTCCTCAATTTTAATATCAGCAGCTCATCTTTCACAGAGAATGGCAAAGAGTTTACTACACTTAAGCATTCATGCAGTTTGAAGGCAAAAGCAATCCAGTGGTAAGATATATCAAGGGTGGATGAGCCAGCTTAGAAATGAAGATACACTCTGCCAAGGGATGATGAGTTGAGTTTGATCCCTGGAAGTTCTAAAAAGGTGGGAAGAGGGAGCTTGTGTGATAAAACTGTTCTCTGACCTCCCTATGAATGCCATGCCATTGATGGACACATATCACACACACACACACACACACACTTTAATAAACATTTAGAAAAAACATATGAAAATGCGTGTCCTAAAATTTCAAGAGTAACAACAAGTAATATAAGTTAAACATAATAGATAATGAAGGAAAATTCTTGTTAGTTTTCTTTTCTGTCATTATCCTTGATCTTCCAGACTTAGGAGTGTGGTGATTATTTACAGGCAAGTGTTGTGGAATGCTGGATGTGATTTAATTCTGGACTGTCAGAGGAAGCAGCCATAAGTGTTGGTGATCACAAGGAAGTGATGTCCATACTGACCCTGACTATATTCAACACATCTACCTGGATGCAGAAGCTGCATATCATCCTCATTGCATTGATATCCATCCTTCTGCAAAAGGACTTTCCCAGACTTTTTTCATAGGATTATATATTATCTCAGGATCACTTCATTCACTCAAGAGAAAATGTTGATTTTCTTTGGAGGGAGGAAGGGAGAACATTTGATGTGTATATTGATGCTATTACAGACTTAACATTTCTTATGCGAATTTGATCCACAGCTAGTAAAATGTAATAAAGTACAGTGTCCTGCATACCAAGCATGTAGCGGTATTCATCACATGTTGCTGTGAGTGCTTTGTGTGTCTGGTGACTGCAACACTGCAGTTATTTGCCTCTCTCACCCCCTGTCTTGGGAAATGAACCTAAGGAATTTGATTTCCAAAACTGTCTTTTTACATGGTTTCTAGAACAAATTTCAGATGATAGAAAACTGCAGGCAGTTGGGATGGTGGATGTGAAGGAAGGCAAGGTTTGTCTGGGCTCAACATTAGGGACAAATCCATCACAGCATTGATATTTTATGTATTTCTTTTCTTTTTGCACTGCCATTTTGAAGTTTACTTTTGAATGCCACATCTCTGTGTTTATTCATTAAACCTAAATATATTATATCCCCATATGTGTATGTCTTTAATTAAAGATACTGGACATGAGGAAACTTTGGTGAAAGATACAGCCATGCTCCTTACACAGCTGCAATGCAATAAATAGTTAATGAAATATAGCATTTGCTTGGATAGATAGAATATAGTTCATCCAATTAACTGGTTTATGGAATACAACGGAAAAATAGAAGTGTGTGAAATATAGAAATAAAATTTTACAGGTTGTATTTTAACTTTAGTAATTTTACTCAAACCTGTGTTGCGAAATTATGTTTTCACTAACTTATTTTCTACTATTTTGTACCAAAATGTACTGTGTATCTACACTTGAGATTTACCTACTATGTCATACAATTTCAAGACACAACGATGAAAAATACTAAAAACTCCCCTCTTTGTAGAGCTTATATTTGATAGAGAAGAAGTCACTGTCCCAGAAGATGGGGCTGTGTGACAAGTGAGTGAGGTTACCACACAGAATGAGTTTAGGAGACTGAATAAGGCTGGAGCTGTGTTTTATATTCTATGGTAGGGTAGGGATTTAATAGGGTGTCTCTCCACTGACTGCATGTGCTCCCTAATTAGTTGAACACCACACTGTCCACCCAGACACTCACTTTAGAAATTCACAGGCCTGTGTGAACATCTTCAAGCTCTTTCTTTTTCTTTACGTCAGTGGTCCTCAACCTTCCTAATGCTGTGACCCTTTAATAAGGTTCTTTATGTTGTGGTGACCCCAACCACAAAATTATTTTCATTGTTACTTCATAACTGATATGTTATTAACGTTATGAGTTGTAATCTGATATGCAGGACACATGATATGCAACCCCTGTGAAAGAGTCATTTGACTTCCCAGAGGAGTTGTGACCAACAGGTTGAGAACCACTGCTTTGGAGACTGTCTGTCATTGCCCTTTGTTAGAAGTACATCTCCCCTCAGATAATTCAACACTCATCTCTCTAGCATGGTGATGGGGAAATCCTGTGTATATGTCAATAAAGCACTGTTGGCCAATAAGGAAGCAAGATAGGTGGGACTAGGAGTCCAGGAGGACTCTGGGTAGGAGAAACACAGGAGTCATGATGTAGCCCGCCAGAGAAGTAAGATGTCTGGAACTTTTCTCTGGTAAGAGAAATATTTAGATTAACAATTATGGGGTAAATACTTAAGTCAGAACTAACCAGTATAAAGCAAGCAAGGCCAACAGCTTCATAATTAATACAGCATCTTGCGTGTTATTTGGGGACTACAACGCAACAGAGCCCAGGCAACTGGTGAGGAAAAACCAAAGCAAGCTGGCAAGGAAAAGTCTTCTCTCTACAAATGGTGATCAGGAGTGGGATCATGAATTTCCACATAGAATGACAAAAGTTTTAAAGAAATTTTAAAAACAAAAGAAAGGAGAAAAGCATGGCTTCTTGGTAGCAGCATTTTTCTCAGGTGGACTCTGTTTTCCTAACGATAAGTAGAGACTCACGTGGTTCACTTAAGGGAGTCTTCCTGACTCAACATAAGCAAAAAAAAAAAAAAACCTAGTAAAGTTCTTTTAAGAGACTCTGCTAACAATTAAAAGATGTGTACGTACAGCTTGAAGTGGCAATGACCACATCTCCAAGCTGGCAGCTTTTGCTGGATCTCAGCATAGACTGAGACGGTGAGCTGGAATCATGATTACGCCTGCCATCTTGGGAAAACTTCAGTTTAAACAGCCCCAGTTTTAACAGATAAGACATGTGGCAAGAAAAACATAAAGATTTACAGTAAAGTCATACTTGGATGAAGAAAAACCTCTAGAGATTTACAGTGTGTTTAAAAATATATGTAGGATTGAGAGATAAAAAGAAATGGTATAGTGGTAAATAAATAGAGAAGCAGGCTGTGGAGGTTCACGCTGGTAGGATTTGCTACAGAGGCAGAGGCAGGCAGATTTCCAGAGAAACCCTGACTCAGAGAAATAAATAAAGAAATAAAAGTAAAAGAAATAGAGTAATAATAATAGATAAATAAATAAGCCACGTAAAGATGGAAAATACACAGAGAGTCTGGATACTATATGCTATGTGTTTTGTAGTTTTTTGATTGCTAAGGAAGTAACAACTACTAAAGTACACTTGATTATAAATTGTGCTAAATTAATTCAACTTATATCTTTTGAAAATTCCTTGACTTTAAAATTTAAGTATAAGGATATGTTACTTTGGAAAAGAGTTTTTGTTTATGTTTCTACAGAACATGGAAAACTGTGGATTCCTTCCAGGCTTCTGTGGTTTGATGAGTGGCCCAAGTGATTCAACATCTAAAACAGATAAGATGATACACCCTTAAAGACCATGAAAATAAGGACTTATACAGGTTTCTGACTTTTGTCATGATCCCCATGGTATGAACAGCACCCCCTTCCAGCATGAAGCAGCTTAGAATGAGCGACATCCAAATCCCCATCTTTGTTTTCATTTGAATGGGGTTGCTTATAGTTGGTTAATGATCACAATCAATCTCTTTTTAATGGTTAAAGGGGAAATATGGTATGGAAATGAATGAATACTTTGTATTGGTATGGTTTTTCTTTCTTTTTTTTTTTGGTTTTATGAGACAGGGTTTCTCTGTATTGTTTTGGAGGCTGTCGGTCCACCCTGGCCTCAAACTCACAGAGATCCGCCTGCCTCTGCCTCCCGAGTGCTGAGATTAAAGGCGTGCACCACCACCGCCCAGCTGGTTTTTCATTTATTAATACAAATTCAAGGTCAATTTTGTATATTTCTTCTCTTGATTAAGTATAGATCTTTTAAAACGTAATGCATAATTAAATACAGACTATAGATAGTTACTTATAATAGTCAGAACTTATAGTTAGGTAAGTTAGGTTTTCTAGATATACAGAAATATATGTGAGATAGATAGGCAATCTTCAAACCTTTCAAAGACCTTCATAAAATGGCATTTAAAATGGTTTAGGGTTTTTCTTGACAATGGGAAATGTCTGCTTCTGGCAGCACCAATTACGTCTGAGAGGAAGATGGGCATCGAAGAGAATTGTTATGGAGTTTGCTTTCAACATGGCAAGATAAGCCATTTGGGCAAGAAACTGCTCTTGCCTAGACTGCTTGACTGTTGCTGTATAAACTGGATATGCAGGACCAACAGGAAAGTGACTGCTGAACACAGTCTTTCAGGGTTCCTGATTCATGGAAGAGTCTACGAGACTTTCTGTAGGACACAGAAAGATGAATGACAGACTACCAATGCAGATAGACAATTTGAAAATTCCTGCTTAGCTGAGAAGTCTTCCAGACACACTGTGGCCTATGGGCTGAAGATGGATGCCCCAACATTACAGAGGAACTTCGGGTGACTGCCCAGGAAGTGAGATGTCTCTGTCAATCCTAGTGTTTATATGTTATTCTTCTGTGGTCTTTGATGGAGTTGAAGACAGATAGTTATAGTTTTCCTTAGTTATGATAAAAAATAAACTACATATAAAACTTTGGACTCACAAGGATGGGATGGATGATATTTTCTTTAAATATTGCTATATGTTGATAGACAAAATGTTATAACTGTGTTCTTGCTTGATAGCTGTTCTGTTATACATAATTTGGCTGTGTTACAGTTAAGACCTTTCTTTTTGTTTAGACAGAAAAGAGGAGATGATGGAGAAATCCTGTACATATGTCAATAAAGCACTGTTGGCCAATAGGGAAGCAAGATAGGTGGGACTAGGAGTCCAGAAGTACTGTGGGTAGGAGAAACACAGGAGTCAGTCATGATGTAGCCCGCCAGAGAAGTAAGATGTCTGGAACTTTTCTCCAGTACGAGAAATGTTTAGATTAACAATTATGGGGTAAATACTTAAGTCAGAGCTAGCCAGTATAAAACAAGCAAGGCCAACAGCTTCATAATTAATACAGTGTCTTGTGTGTTATTTGGGGACTACAATGCAGCAGAACCTAGGTGACTGGTGGGGAAAAACCAAAGCGGCTGGCAAGGAAAAGTTTTCTCTCTACAGCAAGGTCTGTTTGCCATCATGTTTCCTCCAAAACTAAGTCTTTTTAAGCTTTAATCAGAATGCTCATTAGATATGACATTAATGCCACTTCTTTGTTAAAAGCCTTTGCCATCTCTATACTGTCCTCACATGAGCATCCTAATCCCTCCACCCCCCCACACACACCCACACACACTTGTTATCACTGGCTAGCTGTGGTCTGTTTATTAAAGAGCTTTTCAAGTTACCTTGGCAGACTAATAATGTTTTGAACAAAACCTGAGTCTTTCCTACTAATGTCTTTAATGCCTCTCTCCCTCCATTCCTCCTTCTTCCCGCTCTCCCTCCTGACCCCTACATACCCCCAGACATACACGTTGAAATCTTGAAGTCTCCTCTTCCCCAAGGACAGTTCAGTTTTCCCTGGTTGGTGGAGAGTTTCCTCCTTCTCTCTAGTCATTCCAAGTAACTGTCATGGTTTGTGCTCTCTCATAAAGTCCCGTTTATTCTTTATGGTATTCATGTTTTGAATTTTTTTAAATTAGTAACTGTGATCACTATGTATAGAAGATATTACAGTTGCTAGATTGCAAGTATTTGCCTGACAGAGACCCTCCATTTCTTGGCACCAGACCTCCCTGCTTCATTCGTTGCTTAATAAATGTTGAATATAAATTCCTTTTCTTAAGCTCTATTTAGTCAGAAGTATTTTCCTGAAGGTCAATGCAGCAGCAGTCTAAATCATAGAATGAACATGATGGGTAAGAGCATTTGTAACAAACATCTTTTAATAATTATAAATGCCAGATTTCATCAGAAGCCTAGAGCAAGTATTATCACTGTGAGACAAACTAAATGCTACATGTGTCAATATTTACACAGGCAGATTACAACAGTGTGGTCTCATCAGTTCAGATATTGTATCTTGTGAGCTTAACTAAATTTCAAACTCCATAAGGAACTCCATTTTCCCCTGAAGTTATTAAAGGGTAGATTTCTTTTAATTAAACTCATTTGCATGACTAAATTAGATTTAATTACTCTCATTCATTTCACTAATACCTTTCTTTGATTGAAGAAAGAGAACTTTTATAATTGATTAAAACAGGATGCTCTTGTCTTCTATACTAATTTTAGAGAATAGTTCTCATGACATCTAGTGACAAGGAGAATGGCAGATTTTTTTTCTTTACTCCTACACTAACATGTTGCATGAGTGTGGTTTGTATGACATAAATTATTTTCCTCAGTTTCTCCTGATAAACTCATGAGCACTAGAGGTAATGATAATGCATTGTCATTCCTTATAGTAAGTTATGTCTTCAATATGGAAGTGCTACAAGTATTTACACAAACTCTAAACTATGGTTGTTTTTGAAATTGTTATTATCAGAAATTGAGGCTTTCACTTTAAGCTTCTGAAAATGAAGCTTCTCTTCATCTTTTGAATAGAAGTCATTGCTTTCCTATTTTCATATTATCAAAATTTGTTGTGGCATTCATCCTCTACCCATGCCTACATGCATTTTTTCAATGCAAATTTGTTTTCACACAATGTTCCAGACATTGTGACTGTCCCTGGATAGAATTCAATAATCACTTAATAAGTCCAACAAAGCATGTTCCTCCCTGAGGAGCTCAGTCTTGAGAGAAAGACTGGTATATAAACAAATCTATTTTCATAATTGAAAAAAAAATCACATACAAGGTTCACGGCTGAAAGGGGGAAGCTTTCAGCCGAGTTTGAAGCTACTCAAAGTAGATCTCTACATGAGATATATTAGATAAAAAGGCTAAAGGGATGGCAGGAGAAGGTAATTCTAGGACAAAGGAATTCTGTCTTCCAAGGCAGTCAACAAGAGTGTGATATTTGGAAGATACTCATTTGTTTTGTCTTTGAGAGTTCATTGAGACAGAAGAAGTTTGAAGAAAAATCACCCATGAATGTTTTGACTTTAATCTGGTAACTACCATGAATATTTTATGTGTTATAAAGACAGTGAGGTAGCAATGTGGACAGTAGATTAGACAGGGGTAAATAAGCACTATATGCCTATATTGCTGACTATGGCTTGACCATTGAAAAGACCTTGACTATGGTGCTAAGGATAGAAGGGATTTGATTTAAGTATATCAGAAAACAAGAGTAAGTATTAGTGAGAAGCTAGAAGAGGCACAGATACTATGACAGACTATGCTGTAGGGTCACCAGCTCTAAGAACACATATGCATAAAGTGAAGGAGGATCTCTGTCTCCCTAGAGGTAAAATTCGCAAGTGAAGCTATTACAGAGGATTGGCCCAACAAAGCAAGAGAAACTGTGGTCTGATCAACTTCTGGAAGTAACTGGATTCAGCCAGATCCCTCCTTAAACGTTTCTTGAATCTTTAATCATCAATAAATTTTAAGTTTAATTTCTTACATATGTACATGCTCTGTGATGGATCCAAACATCTGAATGGATCCCAGTGTTTTCACCAAGTGAATTGTAACTCGTGTTAGGGAAATGAATTCTAGAGTTTAAGGCAAGACCTGGTAGGGAACTAAGAAAAATGAAGGACACGTGAAAGAAAACTAAAGGGTAGGTGGAGAACTGGATATCATGAGAAAACTCAGAAAGATGAATTCAGAACATTTTACAAGGAGTTGATGGAAGCTAAAGAGGAGAACACGAGAAATCACAGAATCAACAAGGATAGAATAAGGTGTGGCATCATTAAGAGCAGTTTGGGAAGAATGGTTTTCATAAAACCCGAATGAGGTGTGAAAAAGCAGCCAGTGAACTGAAGTCTTTCAAGACTGTAAGCAGCAGGAAGCATGGAGACCAGTCTGAGTGTATGAGAATGTTGACTTGGTAGAATCTAAACATATGCAGTAGAAACTTGCTGAGTCCTTCTGCCCCTGCTGTTTAAGTATGGTAGATTTGTTGCAGCAGAAGACATAGGGAAACTAAGTCAAGATAAACTACCAAGCAGATAAGCATCATCAGTAAACTGGGGTCCAAGGCTTGATGGTGTCTTTGATTCATTTATATTATACTTACAGTTTCTACTGTTGTGGTAATTCCATTTTCTTTTATACCGAAAAGTAGAACATACTGTTTTCCATAAAAATACCCATGCCAAGACATTGGAAGCCACAATGTCTCCTTATGTGTAAGGTGTAGCACCTATATGAGCTAAGTTTTAGAGAAACTCAGATTATCTTGGACAAAAAGCTACACTTTAATGTTGGACAAAAGACTCTCATTGTCCATCTTAACATATCTGTATTAGCTGGGGATGAGGAAATGGATATCAATAAATGAGCTCAAAGCTTCACTTACATCCTCACTGGACAGTGCCATTTTAACCCCTTGTTACCCTGTGATAAGTAATATATTCCATGCAACTCAGGGTGTGGACTGGACACAAACTACACACAGCATTGTTTCTTAAGCACCGGGTTTTCGGTAAATGGCTTATTACCACTCCATATGAAACAATCCTCAAATCTTACAGTAAATAGCAATATTCTGGTGTTGTATTTTAAGACTTCTGGTCTATATGTAGAGTCTAGAGTAGAAGTAACTAAAGGAGTTCTCAAGGACAAATAGATTTAGGAGGATATGAAGCTGTCCACAGTCCGGATGCAGACACCAGGCTAAGGAGTGCCAGGAATGAGTGCCTTCACTTGCAGCCCGCATTTGGATATTTGGCTCAGGAATCCACAGTCACAAAAGTGAATGTGTCACACAACTAAAAAAATAGAAACAAACAAACCACAATACCAAAAGAAAGAAAAAATCCACAAAGCACACTTTCACAGTCCTCTATTTATACTAGCACATTCTGGGGAAAATCACTCAAAAACCTGTTACTAATCATTGAAACCTTAGGCTGTCGACATTTTTCTGCTTTGCTAGCCAAATAGTCATGTGCAGCAGCCAGAGGGTTAAAGAGCCAGATTTCCTGTCCCATACTGCAGCTTTGTGTGAGCAATATGGAGGACCTCATCGTCACTGCAGAGGATCCTGTTGAACATGAAGGGTCTATCCAGGCAGAAATATGTGCAGCCTTCTGGGCCAGATTTGCTCCGGAAGGGCTTCTGAGTTGGCTGTGCAGTGAACTGAGCTGTCCAGACCTGCTGTTCCACAAAGGCCAACCCTGTCTCACTGAGAGTCTGGCTCTCCAGCCAGCAGACCATGCAAAGTCTGGGCTTCACCTGGCCCAGACACCAGGCAGGAATACAAAAAGGGCTTGAGTTGTCACAAGGTATTCAAAATGTAACCCAATACACATTAGATTATTTCGATTTTTGGTAGATTAGAGACAGACATTTCAGTTATCACAGTGAAGGAAAATAAATGATTCAGAACAAATAATTTCTGAGATTTAGACAGCAGAAGAAATAGGTTTTATCTATTTCTTAATTTTAAAAATGTATTTTCAGTAACTGTACCACAAATTATAGCTCCATTTGCCTGGGACAGTGCTGTATTTGTAAGATTTTAATAGAATATTTGCAATATATTTTACTGAATTTATTTAATAATAAATATATTAGGAAAGATCAATGTCAAGGGAACAGGAGAGTGGCCCTCTGTAATCCCCTCATGAATCAATACCACAGATGTATAGAATAGGGTGGGAGGGAGGGGGGGAAGGGGAGTGCGGGAGGATGGGAGGGAGAGGGAACTGGGATTGACATGTAAAACAAGCTATTTAAAATTAAAATAAAAAATGATAAAAAAGAATAGTTTATTTAGATTGTGTGTGTGTGTTTGTGTGTGTGTGTGTGTGTGCATATATACATGTGTTAGAGTATGACAGGTGGAAGATATCCACAGGTGTCAACCTCAGGACATCCTTCACTTCCTCTGAAGCAGGATTTCCTATTGGTCTAAAGCTCATTGTTTAGCAAGACTGACTGCCTAGTGAGTCCCAGAAATTCCCATGCCTCTACCTACCCAGTGCTGGGGTCACAAGCACTGCACCTGCAACCATGCCTGGAAATTTTGCACAGGCTCTGGGGTCAAAGTTAGACACTTGGATTTGCAAGGCAAGAAACTTATTGACTGAGCCATTCTCTTGATTCTGAACCTGTTCATTCATTTGTTTATTTTGTTTGTTTGTTTGTTTGTTTTTTTTGAGACAAGGTTTCTCTGTGTAGTCCTGGCTGTCCCAGAACTTCCTTGGTAGATCAGCTGGCCTAGAACTCAGAGATCCACCTGCCTCTGCCTTCCCAGTGCTGGAATTAAAAGTATGCCACCACCCCCCAATTTGAACTTTAATTTCTTCTAGTTCTTAATTATTTGACACTTTCTCATCTGTGTTAAATTAACAAAATATCTTCAAATTCTAAAAATAAACAATAGGTTATAAATAACTATTTATAATTTTACTTAGTAAGTATTAAAACTTTAAGTTCAATTTGACAGGAACTCTCAGATCACCTTCTGCCATCCTGTAGAGTTTTAATCTTCAGAGGTAAAGCTGGCCTTAATCTACAATGTCAGCAAGAAAATGTACAAGGTTTGGCTCATATATATAATGTGGTTGAAGTTTACTCTCATCAATAGCCACAGTGACTCAACTATAGCAAGTCTTTCTGTGTCCCACTAGCCAGGTCCTAAATAACAACACAGAGACTTATTAATTATGAAAGCTTGGCCTTAGATTAGACTTGCTTTAACTAGCTCTCATAACTTAAATTAACCCATTTCTATTAATCTACATTTTGTTACATACCTCTATCCAGCTTCTTCCATGTCTCCTAGATTCGTCTCCTCTTCTTCTCTCTCCCTGAAAACTCCACCTATAACTCTTCATAGCTATTGACTGCTCAGCTTTTTGTTACACTAATAGCAGCAAATATATCTTCACACAATGTACAAATATCCACAAAATTCAGACATTGTGGGATGAACATTGACAATAAGCTTTGTATGTTAGAAACAAAGCCTATGAAACAGTTAAATCGTCTATGTCCATCTGACATCATCCTGCTCACTTAGAATCTGTTTAAACCATATCCACACATGCTGAGTAGCCACAGTTTAGTGACTTCACAGAGATGAGGTTGATTCCAAATTAAATATAAGACACTGTGGATCTTGGGAGTCAAACTCAAAAACTTAGATTCCATCATGCCCTTAATTATCAAATGTGTTTCCTGTGAAGAAAGGAGTACTGTGTAAAATGTTTGATAATCTGACAAGGCCATAAGGCTTAATGGAATTGATGATTACACACAGATGGATGATTAACTCTCGAGGTTTAACGTTAAGAAAAAAAAAGTAACTGTGCTGGATTGCTACTTAATGGAATTACACTGCCCATATGGAAAAGAACTCTACCCTAAATACACCCAGAATGACGGAACAGGTGGCAGAATCTGGGCAAGACTGCTTGGAATGCACAAAAGCATTCTGAACTTGTAACTGCCAGAAAGATTCCTGGAGGAAAAAGAAAAAGAGGAGACTCGTTCAAACTGTGCTAACTTTTCTACATTCTGGATATATGAATTGCAAAATAATTAGAAAACTGAAACCAAAGTACTCTTTCATGCTGTCTCTTAGAAACCTATATATACCATGTCTGTTTCTGAAGGAGGAAATAATACGATATATGGATGATTATTTATCTCCAACATAAAATTAAGGAAGGCAGTGACATTATTTGTCTTAATAGTAGCTATATCAACCAAAAGATGCAATTAAAGGAAGTGTATAAAGACTACTAGCTAAAGTAAGGAGTAGACATTACATCCTGACATATTTCCATGTCATTTAATAGTATCTTATAGTCCCAGGTCCATGGATAAAGAATAGCTGTTTGTGTGAAGATGATGGTGTGATCTGAACACTCGTAAGCATTTATATAGAAAGGAATAAGTGATAAGGTGATACCATTCTGGTTTTAAAATCAGTGCTGAGCTGAGGATGTGGTAGAGGACTTGTCTAGCCACAAAGCTCTGGATTCAGCCCCCAGCACCAAAAACAGGGCATGCTTGTGCGTGCCCCCAATTTCAGCACTCAAGAAGTTGAGATTGGTGGATCCAAAAGAAATTCAAGGTCATCTACAGGTAATCTGCAGTTATAGAGCAGCTTGGAATATACAAGACCATTCTTCAAAATACACAAAGAATAGATGAAGCATTTCTACTTCTATAGGAGATGAGTTATTTGTGTGAAGGTTTACTCTAATGCATGGGAGTTTTTTTTAAATATTATTTACCTTTGTAATCATCCAGACACTGTTTTCCATGGGTATAGAGTAGTATAGAAGTAGGATCAGGAATTTCTAGGTCATGATAATTCTGTTTCTGCATACATCATTTTATTGAATGTTGAACTTGGAAAGTATAGCCATTTATACCATTTGTCTATTCTATTGATGATTAACCTGATATTGTGTGACACTCCTACGGTCACAGAGCCAAAACTGGGTGACATGGCCTACTTTCAGCTTCTATTTTGCATGTTCTGTCCCTGAGTCAAGATGATTTTGGTGGGTCTTGAGTACTCTTCCCCTGCTTCCTGTTAAGCTGTCTTCCAAAGCCTTATTGGTCTTCACCGTTTGGCAGGGCCCTGCTAGGATCTTCAGAATAGTTGTAAAGATGGAAGGAAAAATGAAGTACTACCCACCATAAAATAGTAAATTTGACTAGTCAGTGATTAAAAATGGTAAAAATGGTTAATAAAGTTCTAAGTTTATCTTCCTCATTTTCCTTGAAGTACTCAAGTTAAATTTGATGAAAGCATTTTGACTGCCTTGTTTCATTGGTACTTTAAGCATGTATTCATTATACCCACTGATTATTTAGTACTCTATCCCTCAGCCTACTGCATAATTCAAGCTGTTTAAGGTGATTCAGTATTTAGAGGTGGGCCTTTGGAAAATAGTCAAGTCATGACTGCAGAGCTCACTTGAGTGGGATCAGCACCCTCATGAGAAGACACATGAGAGTATGTTGTCTCTTCATACGAGGTTCTTCAAAAATTGAGCCATCTGCAAATCAGAGGAGAATCATCACCAGGTACCAAACTTATTGATACCATGATCATGTGTTTCCCAGACTCCAAGATTGTGAGAAACAAGTCAAATTTTGTTTGTTTAAACTATCCCATCTATAGTATATTTGTCACAAAAAGCTAAGAAAAACTTTTACAAGCATAAAAATATCTTAGTTCAATTAATCAGTAACCTTCATTACATGATTTCAGCAATTAATACTTTCAGATATCTATATAACTCTGCTATAGAAATAAGACATACTTAGCTGCCTGCTATGAAAATTATCTTGGTCTCATCAGCAAACCAAATGGTTACTGAATATATGGTCACAACTGCTTGTAGTTGTCTGCTCCTTCACTTTCAATATGCTCACAATTTTATTCGTTCTGCTAAATTTATATGATCAATTTTTTCACACTTTGTTCTGAGAAAAATTTCCAGAGTAATTTTATCACTATCAAGAAGCAAGATAAACAGTAGAAACCCTTCTGGTCTGGCAAAAAGACCTTCTTTCAGTTTTAGTGTTTTACTTTCAGCTAATTAACCTTGAACCTTGTTTTCTGATATGCTTGGGGATTCTCCTTCTTCCCTAAGATATTTTTATACATTTCATATCATAGGGATTACGAATTACAACAAATAAATATTGAAATTATTTGAACGAACATGCACTGATGAAAATGAGGAAGCATTGCTCTCTCCTTACAATATCCTGTGTGATGTGGGTGGTCAGCCAGCATCTCTGATTGAAGAATAAAGAATAAAAATAATTCTTGTCATAATCTCTTGTGAAAATCTGAGGACAAGGTGCATGTCTTTGGGTGGGCTAACAGAGAATGCTAACTTTAATAAGAAAGTATATAAAGATAGAAGTAATACAGTTATAAGGAGTGCAATTAGTGACAGGTCTTCTACGTGGGAAATACATATCTTGTTTTTTTTGTTTTGTTTGTTTTGAAGCAACATTTTAGCAGGGTGTTTTTGGTTATAGAGACATTATCATGAAAAACAAATAAAATTTCTATCAAATGAATCCAAATTACATGTGTCTATGACTCTTGTATTTACTCTGTGATGACCTATAATTCATATATTGATTGAACACCATTTAGAGTCTTTTTAATGAGTTATTATAGCTTCCAACTCAACACAAAATGAGTCTATACTCTAACAGACAGCCTGTAGCTTTGATGATGTGTCAAAAGAGAGATGTGTTGATGAAGACAATGGAGGCTAGTGCTGAATTATGTCTTTATCCTTTCAGTAAAAGATACCTGAACTTTTAATTTTATGTGCAAAGCATCACTTCAAAATGCCCTTTAAAATGTAATATTTACTCAAATTGGACACACTTTATTAAATGTGCTACTAGCAATTTTAAACAGCAGGATTGTTTCTTTCATTTTTTATTCCAGTATATTTTCCTGACAGCATTGTGATTTAAGTGAAATAGCAATACTGAGTCTAACACAGAGAAATTGCCCAAATAACTGAGATGAAAATAGCTTACAATTCCATCATATTTAATAGGAGGTCAATAGTAAGGAAAAGTCTTTGCGTAGCTTGAGAAATGGAAGTCAGTTGAGGACTCACACTGCAGGGGAATGCGTTAGCAGGCATGTAACAACTGCTCAGACATCTGCAAAGGAAAGAATGTGTGTTCCTTTTGGGCTGACAGCTTCTACTTAAAGACACAGTCTTCAGTTATTTGGCAATAGGGTGGGAGGGTGGGGGGAGAGGAGTGCGGGAGGAGAGGAGGGAGAGGGAACTGGGATTGACATGTAAAACAAGCTATTTAAAATTAAAATTAAAAATGATAAGAAAAATAAATAAAAAGAAAAAAAGAAATTTCAACACAGTTCACAACTTCAAGGGTGTTGTCACTGTAGAACTAACCGATGTCCTGAAAATAGTTACTTTCTGTTACTTCCTGGTCGCTTCAACTACAGGATACCACTGTTCTTCAAAAGATAGCACTGGGACAATAAATAAGGCTACTCACAGTGGGTCCAAGATCTACCTCCAATGTACAAACTGACTTAGTGGAACCTATTCTATATGGAGAAATACCTTGCTCAGCCTAGACACAGGGGTGTGAGGGGTGGAGAGGTACCTTACTGCTGCCTCAACAAGATGATGAGAGAGACTTAGTGGACTTCCTTGGGGAGGCCTTACCCTCTCTGAGGAGTAGATGCAAGCTGGGGGGTGGGTTGGAGGGAATTGGAGTAGAGAAGGGAGGGGGAACTAGGATTGGAATGTAAAAAATAATAAAAATATCAGAAAAAATATAGCAGAGGGCGAGTCGTCATGTCTATTACTGGGTTGTGCTACAAAACTGGATAATTAGAAGTGTCATCAAGAGGAATAGAAAATAGCAGGATATCTCTCATATAGGAGTGTATTCTCACACTTAGACAGGGAAAAAGGGACCACATGAATAGCAAGTCCAAGTCTTTTGACATCTGAGAATGCCACTCCACCATGCCACAGTGCTTTTAATCAGAATGAAAGAAAGGCCTTCACATCTCCCTAGCCACTCCAAGCTCAGCACACTGACTCCACAATACATGGTATCAGAAAGATAGGAATGTGGCACAAATTAAAAACTTAAGCTAGTAACAGTGTTGAAATTATTCTCATGCCAGTTCCTATGATGTACTATGAATCATGATGATGCGTTAGACATAAATAGGGCCTATCAGCTGTAACTTATGCAGAATAAGATGTTTAACATAATAATAGCTTCAAAATACTAGTCATGATTGGAATTTTGTCTTGATAATCATTCTCTGGTAAGACAGAAAAGTAGACCAAAACAGAACAGTCATGATTACATTAGAAAGCACAGTAACTGCCAATCCTTGCTTTTATCCCACCCTCTGTAAAAGTGTTCTCTTACCTGGAGTAGTTTTTTTGCATGCTTTTCCTTCCTTTATTGCCATACTACATTGCAGTCATGTCCTTCCAACTATGCACTGATACTTATCTAGTCTCTGGTTTAACTCGGAAAATTAAGTACTGAAGCTAAATGTTTATATATGTCTGTAAATATCTATCAGGCACACAAAGGTAAATATCTATCTTCACAAAGGTAAGAAAGATTCAAGAAGACAAAAATTAAAAGGTTACTTTATATCAGTTGCCTTTAAAGTTAAGCAGTCTATAGATAAAGACATTTTTGTTCAAAAACCTGAAAAATGCTCTTTATCATCAAGCCTTTAAGGCTTTTGATATAGATGACTCTGGTGTCTTTTTAGATTGAAATTTATAGTCCATTAAATTTTTTCTTAATTCATACAACAGACAGACTCTAAGGCTGTCTTCCTTTCAACACCCCCTCACCATATCAAAACCTTTAAGTTTCAACCTGTTTCTATTTGAAATCTAGATTTTCCTCTTCCTGAGGATCTAGTAGAGTTGATGTGTCATGGTAATGTCTGAGTCCTTCACTGAGGCCTGCTATTCTTACCTGAGTGATTTGTTAGTCAGCAAGGATGTCAGCAATGCCCTGAGAGCCAGGCCAAAGCAAAGCTCCATGGGTCCCACCATATCTCTTAAGGGCCAATTTGTGCACATGAAAGATTTATATATTTATAATCTTCAATATTTTTAGTGAATTTCTTATTACTCCATAAACTTCAGGGAATTAGTTACATAAGACAGTACAAAATTGTAAAAACCTCCCCTGGTGCTTCTACTATGCCTACAGATGCTTTTGGAATGCTCAGCCACACACAGTGTACAAAAGTAGACTATCATAGGATGGGTATTCTGAAAAGTGCTGTATCAACTAAAGATAAATATATTTGAAAGTAGAACACAAGGACTCCACAATCTATGACACACTCATGAAGGAAAATAAAGATCTCTATATATACCTTCTAAAGTATGTCAGGTCCATAAATGCTACTTGAGATTAATTTTGAAGCTTCTTACTATAGCTATTCTTAGGTTTATTTAATATTTCCTTTTATTTTTAGATTACTGTTATTTTATTTAGAGACTTATTTACTCCAAGTTGTTTACTTGGAGAGGTTTTTAAAAGTACTTTCCACTTTATTAACTATTGGCTATTAAAAATTAGTCCTCAGCTTGTGGCTGAAGTGATAGAAGCTGTGTACACAGCGTTAGAACCAAAGATATATTACTGTGCTAGAACCTTGACATATGCCTCCCGGGCAGCTAACAATGTACACTCAAGAAATAAGCTCCAGTAGATGCAGGGTTAGCATGCAGAATTACTTCTGTGTCTAATTTTAAAATATCAATGGTGAGTCTAGCAATCAAGAAACAGAGAAGGAAAAGTATCTGTTATACACATGTATGATAATTTCCTCTTGAGGTGCATTTCACTCATGAGGCAAACATCAGTTAGGAAAGTATTGTATATTAACACATCTCAAAATGATCACTACAATACAAGACTTAAGTCCTCACTTTAGCTGTTATGTGATCTTCACTTCATTCAGCCAACCTTCTTGTGTGAAAGTGCTTTTTTGTCTGTCTCAATGTTCTTCAAAACTTAATTAATTTAGAATTTACTGAACATTGTTTTTCATGACATGTCATCAGTGAAACAAGGCATCTGTATTACTACTTATAGGTGCTAAAAAGATACATAAATGTCACTGTAAGTAGAGAGACTGACTTAAATCAAATGCAGAGGCACACCTATACATATGAAAAGGTTAAAAATGCAGTGTGGGTGATTACAAAATATCAGTTTATTTCTAAGTGACTTTTAAAAAACTACATTCACATTAGTAACTAACATATGTGCATTTGTGAATCTAGCAATAAAGTGTCCATAATTCATAGTATTATAGAGCATAAATTATTCTTACACAATACTAAGAATATTTTCTTGAATGACAATATCTTATTTTGGGAACTCAAAAATTATTTCTATTCACTAAATCCAAAAGTAGATCTGGTCATTCATTTGTTTCAAAAACAGCTTCCCTGTGTTAAGCTTTTATTATATTATAATTTTATTCTTTGCTTTCAGGTAACTCACTCAGTCTTCAAAAACTGGCTTTTTTCTTTACTTTTGTCTTCTCCACATAGCTAAATATTTTGCTTGATGGGCAGAAAACTGATAGTGTTAAATACAATGGATGAAATTTTCAATGTTGTTCTATTTCCAACATTGTCTATAAAGTTCTTTGGCTTTGTATGTATTGTTCTAGTATCCTTCCCTGGAAAAAATAACAAGAAATGCCCAATCTCACAACATAGCATGTGGACAACAAGAGGGGCTGGACTTTTGCCACCTGCAGTAAAACCTCTGAGATGAAACTTCTTGGAAGTCGTTATTCCTGGACCAGTGCAGTCATACTGCTTGTTACTGTCTTGTCTGAGAGATGCTGACCCCAGTTCTTAATGAAGTTCCTCTGGCCACTTTAAAATGAATTATCAGAAAAGCTATTAATAGGTTCATTATAAACCCACCAAACAATTTCAAGTCCTGTCACAATTCCATCAGCCTTGGACTCATTGAAAATGCAAATTATAAACTGTTCGCAAGGAAAATATGTAATCCAATTTTAGTATATGCCAAAATGTTCAGTAAGAAGCTAGGAAACTAGAAATGAGACCTTGATTTTAAATTTTCACAGTATATAGTCTTAGACAGAATGGATTGGAAAGCTGCAAAGGTAACTATGCTAGCTCCTCCACCCTCAAAGGTGGAGGGGATGTGAAAATGAGAGTGTGTTTGGATCCAATAAAAACACAATGATGGAATATTTCATTAAGCCAGGTGACCACAACCACAGTTTCAAGACACTGTGGCATCTGGATTTGGTCTTCAGTAAAAAGTAGTAGATGGGCAATATTTTACACACCAGAAATCAAGCAAATAGTAGTAATAGAAAGGTACAAGCATCTATTAAATATTTACTGATTTAAATAGTATGGTGACAATAAAATTTCCTTCCTTTCTTCTTGGCATAGGTAGGATTTCTCTATTTTAAAATGTGAAATGTATGTGAGGATGTAGCATGCTTTAATTACCTTTCAGTAAACTATTTCTGCAGGTGAAGTGGTTCTTTCCATATCTACCCACGTGCTAATCTGGGATCATTTTGAGTTAGAGGATACAGTTAAAAAAAAAGAAAGAAAGAAAAGCAGACCACAAAGCTGTGCTTCATCTTGAATTGTGTTAAGAAACAAAAACAGGGGTGGGTGGGGAGTGGGAGCTGGGAAGAAGAGAGGGAGAGAAGAGGAAGCAAGAGTAAGTCATGGGGGAACAGAAGGTGGAGTAGGGGATAGAATCGGGGGAGAACAGGATGAGAAATGCCATAAAAGAGGGAGTCATAGGTTAGAAGACAGATCTGGCACCAGTGAGACCTCTAGTGATCTAAAGAGATGACACCAACTGGCAAGCTAAGCAATAGTGGAGAGACCACCTTAAATGCCCATTCCTGATAATGAACTTGACGTCTACCCTATATGCCATGCTAGAACCTTCTTACAGTGACTGATGGAAGCAGAGGCAAATACCCACAGTTAAACACTGAACTGAACCCATGGAACCCAGTGACAGAGAGAGAGGAGCGATGAGCAAATTGGCAAAGAATGGGCTGGCAAAACCAGCAGAGACTGCTGATCTGAACAAGTGGGATCTCTTGGACCCCAGACAGACAGCTGGGAGGCCAGCATGGGACTGATCCAGACTCCCTGAGTGTAAGAGTCAGTGAGGAGGCCGAGGCAACTCATGGGGCCCTGGGCAGTAGATCAGTGTTTATCCCTGGCATACAAATGGACTTCATGTATCCATAACACAAAGAGGGATGCTGTCTCAGCCTGGACTCTTAGGGAATGCCTGGACCCTGCTCTGAGTGAAATGACAGACTCTGGATATCCCCTATGTGGTAGGAAGTGGGGATAGGGTAGGAGGCTGGGGGCGATTGTGGGGGAAGTGAGGGAAGAGAGGAGGGAGAGGGAACTGGGATTGACATGTGAAGCAAGATATTTAAAATTAAAGTAATAAAAAATGTAAAAAAGAAACAAAAACAAACAAAAAGCCATATTCTAAATGACTCATTTATTTTTTTTAGTACTCCACCATTTAGTGACAATAACTGAAAGTATAAAGAGTTCACACTGTCACCCTGTTGGGACATAGAATTCCTGTAAGAACACAATTCTATTTCCTTCAACCTCACCATGAATTTGTTTCTAATTAATGAGGACCTAGTTTCTTCCTTCTTGGCATTGAGCATTTCCTCCTGTTCTGTCTGTTTGAACAGGCTAGAAGTGTATGGCCATGCACACCCAAAGAACTCCATGTCTTTGCAACAGTGACAAACTCAACTTTTGGTAACTGTATTTTTATTCCAAAGTGGCACAGGCTACACAGTAAGATGCTACAAAAAGAAGCAATAACTAGGTCAAGTTTTGGCAGTCTTTAAGAATCAGTAAGGTCTGTGTACTAGTGATTAAAAAGAACAGAGAACATTTTGTTTCTTCTTTTTTAGTGGAGCAAAAAGCTCAGATATATGGTGCAGAGTGGAGAAAAGAGAAAGCAAATTCTGGGGAAAAGGGGAGTTGAACTGAGAACTATCTGAAATCCAGTTCTACTTGTCCAGCAAACACAGTGATATACTGATTGAATAAAGATATACACAGTGGTTAGTAGTCAGAATGTACATTGGGGAAGGCACAATGTTGGGCTCACCCACAATCATGTCATAGAATATAATGATGCTGGAAGTTTCTAGAACTTCTTTTTACTCCATCATTAGGTAATTGGTAACACATGCCCCCTTGGGGGAAAGCAAAAGAATGTGCTAGGTGTGGTAGTAAAATATGAAGCTCCAGGAGAGGCCCAGCCTTTCCAGGGCAGAGGATTCTCTCCTCAGTATTATGACCTCAATGTATTCTAGTTAGACGCACCAGCGCTCATGCATGGCCTATACCAAATGTACTTTTGCAACAAGCCAAATGATTAAATAACGGTTGTGCATGAAGGCAAGGAACCAAGGCAAAACTGAAGAGCAAACACGTGGGAGAAAGCCTTAGGTTAAGGTAACAGATGCACTTCATAAAAATCTGTAAGATTATTATTACCTTTCTGGGTGTTTCAAAAAGAATTATTTTAAAATGGAATAAATACCTCTTTGTATCTTTCCCCGAGTAAATCCAGTCGACAGAATTTAGCACTGGGAAGAAGCCCAGAAGGTTTGAAATTCTGTAAGAAAAAAAATAAAGAGTATATTTTTAGAGTTATGGTAACAGCTGCTAAGAAATGTATTTCTATTTGTAGTTAGTCTGAGCTGCCTAACATGAGTGTGTGGTAGAGAAAGATAACGCGGACAAGGCAAGTAGAGAGACTACAGCAAAGTGAGCACTGCCTTTGCTTGTTGTTGAGGAGAAATGAATACTAAAGATGGCATTTCATCAAAATAAAACTCTAAATTATATATCCAAGAGCTAGAATTAGATATCTAGCCTTCCCCTTTCCTGAATTTTTCTGTTTCTTAACTATTTTTATGGCTTTCCTAATGGGAGCTTAGGGAACATTTGTATGATAATACAGATCTTATTTAAAAATCAACGTCAGACATTCCTATACATGCAATCAATTGTTAAGTGAGTAATTTCATTAAAATTTTCATCTCAAAAAATTGGAATATGCTTAAATAAAGCTTCCACTGACTTAATAGGTAAACTCTTTTGCAAATTATTAATGAATTGATTGTTGTGTATTGGTTATGGGGTAACTTCTGCTTCTTGGGTTTACTAATAAGGCATTGAGTGAGCAGAAACAGCATGCACTGTAGTCTTTTCAGTGTTGAAATAGGTACCATAGTGGAGATTGTGCTTTTCCTATGATTGGATGTTTTGAAAACTAATGACATAATCTCATGCCTGGGATATGGTCTTTGATTTTAAAGCATAGTATATATTGTTGCTATGCTTCTGGTACTTAGACATCTTCCCTCTTTGAAATTAGAGGAAGAGTCCCTTCTTCATATGAAAGCAAACAAGCTTCTATCAGTATCTTCCATACTTGGAACCAACCTAGCACTAATATCAAAATAAGATACCACAAATAATGGTTTATGATATAGGTACTGTTATAGAAAATTAATTTATTATTTAAAAGGTTAATAGTGACATGTTGTTGCTGGGATAAGCCACTAAATGGATATTTGTGAAAGGAATTGCATTGCAAAATTCAATGCTCTTTTAGTTTTGTTTTTAAGCTGTGTTTATTTTTATTTTATGCGTATGGGTGTTTGGCCTGCATTTGTCTAAGGGTGTGGTACCCACATAGGCCAGACGATGGCATCATAACTCCTGAATCTGGAGATACAGATGGCTATGGCCACTATGGGGATGCTGAGACTAGAACCCAGGTGCTCTGAAAAGTGGCCAGTACACCTAACTGCTGAACCAACTCTCTAGCTTCAAGTTAAATTGTAATAGTTACTCACTGATTTAGAATAACATCTCTTATTTGGTTCTAAGTTTTAGTTTTCCTAAATTGTCTGCAAATAATCTATGACTTTTTAGACTAAACAATTAACCTTGAGTAAATCCAATACATCATATTTTTCTAAGTCTTATTGCTTTGGTTTTCTTTTCATCACAGTGATAAACCATTTATTATAACCAGCTTGGGGAGAAAACTCATTAACCCTTACAAGTTACAGTTCATCATCAAGAGTAGCCAGAAATCTGGAGGCAAGAACTGAAACAGAGATCAGGGTGTAATGTTGCATACTGGCTTGATCTTTATCCCATGCTCATGCAGATTGCTCTCTCATACAGTCTAGGAACACCTAACCAGGAGTGGCATCTTCCATAGTGTGCTGGACCCTCCCACATCCATTGATCAAGGAAATGACTTACAGATATATGTCTCCAGCCAGTGTGACAGAGGTAAACCCTGAGCTGAGGTTCCCAGGTCACTGTAGTTTGTGTCAAGTCAACAAAAAGTAATCAGCACACTTATCTTAGAAGAAGGATCTTATCTCAACCACCAGGGACCCTTTTGTCAATAGTCTCAGTTTGAATTCATACAGATGCTCTTGCTTTCTCTCTCTCTCACTCTATCCAGCTGATAAGTACCTGACTCTCTTTATCCCTTTATCTTTCCCCCTGCTCTGTGATACACATTAGAGATCCAGAATGCTGAGCCACAGAAAGCATAAGATGCTCATAATCTGCTTAACAGCAGCAAGTATTAGTCATCTGCCTAACATACTGTGTACTTTCATACTATCCTTCACCTCTATTGGCAACCAAGAAAAAATTACATAGTGCTAATATTTTACCAAATATACTCATGAACTACTTTAGAGTTTTAAAATGGTTGTGATGAAAAAATAATAAATTGATAAAAATAAAATAAAATGGTTGTGATAGCTAATTTAAATTTTAATTATGAGTTTATTTTTCTAGGACAGTTTCAGAGAAGTTTAACTGAGGTGGGGAAACTCACTCCAAATGTAGGCAGAAGCATTTAGGATGGGCTTCCTGACTATGTAAAAGGGACACAGTAGGTGGAATACATCTCTGTGGCTGAAGGGAAATACTGTGATTTCCTCAAGCTCCTGTGGCCACAGCTAGAACTGCTGTTACCACCTCCCAGCCCTGCTACAACAGATGACATCTTCAAACTTTGAGTCAAAACAAAGCCTTCCTTTCTTAAGTTGTTTTTGTTGTGTACTGTGTTACTGCAGTGACAAACAGAATATGCTGTGATGAACTCACCACAAGGTCCCTGGGCTTTTGAAACTAGTTTGAAGGAGGTAGGATTTGGAACTATAAGCTAGATAGAAGTCCAATAATGCCGTAAATGGAGTCAAATGGACCATTCTGGGGGAGTGTTCAGAAGGCCAGACACCAACATAAACAGGGACAGTAGCATTCTGGCTCAAAAAGCTTCAAAGTAAAAGATGACCCTACTGGGAACTGATCTAGTTTGACTCAAGCAAAGAACCTGGTTCCATCCCTGAGAACTTGAAAAAGACTGAATTCAAAAATACATTAACCCAGTTCTCTTGTAGAGAGAATTTCATGATAGGATAATGCCAGGCAGTGCCAGAAAGGAAGATGGGGGGAGAGGACAGAATGATATGGAAAAAAATATGTCATGTGATGCAGAAAAGAGCAGGAGTGAATTTGAAGCAGCAGACAAGGAGGGTGCAGACAAACCATGTGCAAGTGTTAGGGAGATGAGTGTCGTGTGACAGAAACCTCTTGTTCTACACTGAGAGTAGGAAAAGCGCCAGAGGGGAAGACTACACCTAGCAATGGCTTCAGCTTGTGAAATGATTGAGAGAGTCTAGAAGGAAAATGCCATGGGAGGAGTTCCCTGCTTGAAAGCAACTGTATGGAGAAGTCCGTCAGAAGGCTCTGCCCATCGATGCACAGAGACTGCCTTAAGCTGTAGAGAAAGCAGGTAAGGTGAGAGGACTTGAGCTGGTAAGACATCAACATCATCTGGATAACACCCATTTAACTGAATGTAAATATTTGAGGTAATGAAATCATGGTGGCAATCACTAAAGGAACAGAAAGCAGGCTATGTGTAGCAAGGTTAGATTGCTAAGAGGGCACTGTGTAAAGCTGTGAAGGTAAAGTCCAAGTTTCTAGTGAAGACTCCGTATTTGAGAGAAAGTAGGACAATGGAACATCTTCCATGGAAAGCCGCAGGCACAGAGCAGCACCAGTCCAAGGTAAACAGTTACTTATGTTACAGGCAACAAACCCGAAGATATTCAACTTTGAAGGCCTTTAGAATCCAAGGGATTCCATCATGAGCCCAAATTACTGAGAATGGTGGTCCTGGGGTTAGTGCTTGCCCTGCTGAGTTTCAAAGTTTGCTTTGACCCAGTTTCCTTCATTTGCCCCCATTCTACCCTTTGGAATGGAATTATTTACTCTGTACCATTACACACTGATCGAACAAAAGCTGTGCTTTGATTTTTAAGGGTTCAAAATAGAGTCTGGGTGAATCCCAGAAGAGACTTTGAACTTTTTAAGACTGATGCAGACTACAGAGGCTTTCAGAAATGAGTAGTTCATTTTAAATTTTGAGATGAACGTAAGACGTTAGGGACTAGGAATATAATGAGTTTATTTAAAATGGATGTGATGAGTGTCAGTTGACAAGGTGTGGACTTATGATGGTTGGTCTTGTCAACTTCAGAAGATTTAAAATAAACCTAGGATAAAGACCTCTGGTCACATCCGTATGAGAGTATTTTCAATGAGGCATGGGTCCCAGACAGAATAGAAGTAAGAAAGTGAGCAGGGAACCAACCTTCATTTCCTTTATGACTGCCATGCCTTGTGACAGACCAGCCTCAGTTCCAGCTACCTCATCTATCTTTACTCCCATCATCCTCCCTTCTTCTCAAGATGGCCTGTTCCTCAAACTGTAAGCCAAACTAAACTTTTCCTTCTTTAGTTGCTTTTGTAGAGTGTTTTACCACAGTAACAACAACAACAACAAAAAACTAATGCAGAAGTTGTTGAGCACTCATGGGTAATGTTTAGTGCGGGTTACCTTTCAACTCCCATTATTGTAAGTATCAGGTTCTATTATCCTTATATTCATATCATCATAAGGACTAACATACAAGGTAGACAAATATCCATGAAATTAACTTAAACTTAATTTTTGCTTCCATTTTAAAATATTAACTGACCACTTTCATTTACTAAATTCTAAAACATTTCTCCACCTAATTAGTTACATTCCATTTAAATTACACAATAAGAATATGCTAAATTTGCATTTATTTAGTGAGTTCATGTTCTGTAGCACATGAATGGAGGTCAGAGGACATCATGGGAGAGTTGGTTCTCTCCTTCTACAGTATGGGCTCAGGAATTGAACTCAGATTATCAGTCTTTAAGGAAAGCACATTTACTCACTCAGCCATCTTAGAACCCCAAAATAGCTCTGTTTATAGATGCAGGATTTAGACCTGTTTGTCACATACTAGTAGACAATTACATAGCATATATTAAGGTTGCTTAGAAATCTGCTCTAATGTAAAACAGTGTTTGTTGTATCTCCGCAGTGCTGTGACTTTATCTTACTCAGTTTTAGATGATATAGCTTTCCTTGAAAACATCAAAGTTTGCTTTTGTGACAAATTTTTAGCTTTGCTGTCTGTGGCAGTGGCATAACCCATAATGATTTGTCATGCAATTTTATTTTTAAAGCTCAAAATTAATTATAAACATGAAACAAATCATAGTGTTAAGGCATACATTAAAGACAAATTATGATCTCAAAATGGATAATTTACAACTTAGAAAATTAATTGATTAAACCTAAATTGCTTTCAAATTACTGGGAAAACTGGAGTGAACAAGTCAATGACAATGTTATCTAACTAAATAAAAAATAGTCTACAGTGAACACAAGCCACAGATAAAACATCAGTAGTCCTAACCAAACCTTAATACCCCGAAAGAGACAGGTTGAAACACAAATGCTGCAGTATCTCTTCATTAAAACTGATGGGCAGATGAAAAAAATCTTTTATTATTAAAATAAAAATAGATACTTTTGACAGAATTGGCATCAAAACACTCAAAAACATAACAGAATAAAAAATAATGCATATCCCACACTGAAACAGCCACAAAATCTTAAGTACTTGAAGGTGTGTGCTCCATCAAGTAGCTGTCACATTCCAGTACACAGTACTTTTGAAAGCTGACTTTTGTGCAATATATATATATATATGTATAAGAATCATTCATGACATTATTAGCAATATAAATATAATAAGACAAAGTAAATAATACTAGAGCATTCGTCTAAGTTTCATCTAAGCTTTGTGTATTTGCTCTCTGCTTTAAGAATAAGGATTGGGATTTAAAGTTGGAACAAACATAAGGCATATAAGCATGTATTATGGCCAAAGACTGGTAAGACTGTTGTCTCTATAAGATTAAGGTTTCAGGTGACCAAATCTCCAGCTCATCGTGTCATTTATTCTTGGTTACAAACATCTCACACAGACAATTGTTATTAATAACTCACTGTAAGCAATGTAATTTGCAAAACGAAAACAAAACAAAAAAACAACCTTCAATTCTGTCACCCTTGCAAAATTAATTAGACTAGATTTTCATTCACTTTGTCAATAAAAGTTTCTATGGGTTCAGCTATCACCAAATCATTAAATACTTTATTCCTGAATACTCCCTTAGTCACACCATAGCAGCCTTTCAGAATTATGTCAGTAATGCACTCCTGCTGTAGTAGACCACAGCTCATACTTAAATCATTAGGAGTTATCAAGGAACAAATGTGAATCAGTAGGGAAAATGATCATGAAAAGGTGCAAGCAAGCAAAGCACACATATACATGCATGTATATTTGTACACATACACATATGCACAGGCATGCACATACACACTCACCCCATACCTCAAGTCACATTTTACCACTCTTGGCAACTGAGACCCCATCCTACCAACATTCTTACGAACCTTATATAATATGGGGTCAATAAAAGGTCCTAAAATACCATAGACTCCCTGGGTTTGCTTATGCTGTGTCAAACACAGTGAACACTAAACAAATAGTATTTTAAGTCAACAGTTATAAAATAAAGGAAAAGAAATGACCATCTTAGAAGGATGAAGACGAGTGACCTACCCATGCCAATGAAATATTTCCATATTCATTTGTTCATTCACTTGTTCACAATCATTTTTTAAGGGTCCTTATGCCCAAAGATATTATCAGTATCTTTGGTCATCAACAAATAATATGTTTGTTTGGAAGACCTATAAACTATTATTCTGCACCTGATAGAACTACTTACTAATGTGATTCCTGAGTTTATCCTGGTAAACAGATCTTGTATGACAGATACTCTGCCGTTGCGGGATTCTAGTCTGGGTTCTGTCACCGCTTCAGAGCCCCCAAATTACACAGAGAGACTATATTAGTAACAATGCTGTTGGTCAATGTCCAGGGCTTCTCATTAGCTAGCTCTGTCTTAAGTATTAATCCATATATATGTATCATACTCTCCTCCCAGGATCACATGGTGACCCTTACTAAATTTCCCAGAATCCTCCTTCCCTCCTAGTCCCGCCTATCTTGCTTCCCTATGGGCCAAAAGTGTTTCATTCATCAATCAATAAGAGAGGCATGTTTACCCATCACACTGCTGTGAAAACAGTCTAGTCATGGAAGAATAATCTCTTCAAGAAATGGTGACAAGTGGTTATCCACAAGCAAAGAGAAAAGGCTTAGATTGTCTTACATTATATTAAAACACTGAAGGTGATAAAACTTTGAGACGAAAACTAAGGAAAAAACTCTTCATGAGTCTAGATTAAGCAATAAATTTGGGAATATGAAAAAAGATCAATCCATGAACCACAATGACTGGGATGATGGCTCATTTGAAATCACTTTTACTAATGCAATCATAAAAATCTGAGTTAAGATTCCCAGAACCCATGAGAAGTCAGACCCAGAGGTCTTGCCTAAACTCTTAGTTTTGGAGAGGTGGAAACAGGAGGTTGTCTGGGGCCAGCTGTTGGTTAGCCTGCTCACAAACCTCTAAACTCCGCAGTCAAGGAGCAACTTTGTCTCAAAACCTAAGGTGAAAACCAATTGAGGAAGACACTCAATGTCAAGCTTTGGCTTTCTGCATGTACATTCACACATATACATACACACAAACACACACACACACAAATGTGCACACACATGCACTCATTTACGCAAACACGTGCACACATGAATGCACATGCACACACATGCATGCACACACACATAAATAAAATTCAAATCTATGCATAACACTATATGATCCAACCAAGAACCTCTGGACGAGTGTCTCCAAGAGGACAGAAAGCCTGTATCAGTGGACAGCTGTACCTGAATATGAACAGTAGTTGTATTTGTTACATCTCCAACATGGAAATCACTCTTTATTCACTGACAAATGAAGGGGTGAACTTGCTGGCATTTCCACAAAATAGAATACTACTCAGCAATAAAAAATGAGTATTTCATTCAACGTGAGCATATCTCAACTATACAGACTGAAGAAATCCAGATAGAAGTGTCTGCCGTAAGTTTCCATGCATATAGAATCTCAGAATGGGCAAGTGTGCTGCGGGGGTGAATTGTGGGTCAATGACTTCCTGAATGATAGAAGGGACCTGAGGGAGGGGGACTTGAAAGAGACACAAGGAAAACTTGGAGCACTGAAGTGTGTTGCATGAGTTTATTCTCATTGAGTTTTTATTCCATAAATACAAATACAAGTCAAAACCAAACTTGCTGTATATTTGGGATTTGGAATATGCACTGTATTTAGAAAATGCTGCCTCAACAAAGCTGATTAGAGAGAGATGAGAGAGAATGCCATTTTCATAATGGTGTACAAATGGTGGAAATCAGCAGCCTTATTAGTCCTAACAGTATTTATTCCCAATGTGAAGAAAAACTGGATGCGACTAAACTGTCCCACAGCATAGAAAGACACATGCTCTAAGCACAGAAATGACACAGGTAAAATATACATCAGAGCAGAAGATAGCTGAGAACTGCTACGGATGTAAGGATGAACAGCCCTGAGGAAACAAACATCTTTTTTATTTTTAATTTTTTAAAATTCAAATTAGAAACAAACTTGCTTCACATGTCAATACCAGCTCCCTCTCCCTTCCCTCCTAACTTCAAGTCCCCTTCAACCCTCCCCCAACCATCCACCCAATTCCCCACTCCACTCTCCAAGAGAGTGAGGTCCTCCATGGGGGATCTCCAAAGTCTGTCATATCTTCCAGGGCAGGGCCTAGGCCCTCCCCCCTGTGTCCAGGCTGAGACAGCATACTTTCACATGGAATGGGCTCCCAAAGTCCATCTGGATGACAGGGCTAAATGCTGATCTATTGCCTAAGGTCCCAAAGACTGCTGAGGCCTACTCACTGACACCCACATTCAGGGTGTCTGAATATCATTCTAGGGTCCATGAGATCCCCATTGTCCAGGTCAGTTGTTTCTGTGGGTTTCACCTGCCAAGTCTTAACCCCTTTGCTCATCACTCCTCCCTCTCTGCAACTGGGCTCCAGGAGTTCAGTTCAGTATTTAGCTGTGGGTGTCTGCCTCTGCTTCCTTCAGCCACTGGATGAAGGTTCTAGGAATACAAGGAAGTCATCAATGCCAGTTAATATCATCCTTGTAGCTCTCTGGGCATCTCACTAGTGTCAGAGCTCTGTTCAAACCTTTAATGGCTCCTTCTATTATGCTATCTCTCATCCTGTCCTCCTTTATTGAACCTTCCTACTCACCCATGTCCTCTCCCCTCGTCTTCACCCCCTTTCTCCCAGCTTCCCACCCCCCCCCCATGCTGCCAATTCCCTCAGAAGATTCTGTCCCTGTTCCCTTTCTTTGGGATAACATGCATATCTCTCTTAGGGTCCTCCCTGTTTCCCAGACTCTTTGGTTGTGGGATTCTAGGCTGGGACTCCCATGTTTCATGCCTAAAATCCATATATGAGTGAGTACATACCATGCTTGTCTTTTTGTGACTGTGCTACCTCACTCACGATGATTTCTTCTAGTGCCATCGATTTGCTGGCAACTTTCAAGATTCCATTGTTTTGTTTTTGTTTTGTTTTTTTTTCTGCTGACTAATACTTTATTGTGTAAGTGTACCATATTTTCTCTATCTACTCTTCAGTTGAGGGGCATCCAAGTTGCATCCAGGTTCTGATTATTACAAATAATGCTGCTATGAACATAGTGGAACAAAAGTCCTTGTATGAATGTACATCTTTTGGGTATTTGCCTAAGAGTATAATTGCTGGATCTTGTGGTAAACTGATTCCTATTTTCTGAGGAATCTCCATACTGATTTTCAAAGGGGCTGTATGAGCTTGCACTCCCACCAGCAGTGGAGGAGTGTTCCCCTCTCTCCACATCCTCTCCAGCATGAATTGTCATTGGTGTTTTTGATTTTAGCCATTCTGACAGGAGTAAGATGGTATCTCAGAGTTGTTTTGATTTGCATTTCCTTAATGGCTAAGGATGTTGCCCACTTTCTCAAGTGACTCTCAGCCATTTTAGACACCACTATTGAGAATTCTATATTTAGTTCCGTAGTTCACTTTTTAATTGGTTCCTTTGGTGTTTTGGAGACTTGATTCTTGAGTTTTTTGTAAATTTTGGAGATCAGCCCTTTGTCAGATGTGGGGTTAATGAATATCTTTTCCTGTTCTGTGGGCTGCCTTTTTGTCTTGTTGACTGTGTCCTTTGTCTTAAAGAAGCTTCTCAGTTTCAGGAGGTCCCATTTGCTGATTGTCGATCTCAGTATCTGTGTAATGGTGTTATGTTCAGGAAGCTGTCTCCTGTACCAACTTGTTCAAGGGTACCCACCACTTTCTCTTCAAAGAGGTTCAGTGTGGCTGGACTTATATTGAGGTCTTTGATCCATTTAGACTTAAGTTTTGTGCATGGCAATAAACATGGATCTATCTGCAGTCTTCTACCTACCAATATCCAGTTATACCAGCACCATTTGTTGAAGATGGTGTCTTTTTCCATTGTATAATTGTAGCTTCTTTATCAAAATCAAGTGTTCATAGGTGTATGGGCTAATATCAGGGTTTTTAACTCAATTCCATTGGTGCATCCGTCTATTTTTGTGCCAATACCAAGCTGTTTCCAGGACTATAAGTCTAAAATAGAGCTTAAAGTCAGGGATGGTTATGCTTCTGAAAGTTCCTTTATTGTACAGGGTTGCTTTGGCTATCCTGGGTCTTTTGTTTTTCCATATAAAGTTGAGTATTGTTCTTTCAAGGTCTGTGAAGAATGTTTCAGGTATTTTGATGGGGATTTTGGAAGGAAGGTAACTATGCTCACAAAAACATAGGCAATAGTTAATCCAACTTTACTAAAAACCAACAGAAAAAACAGGGTAAATCCACAAACAATAACACCACAAACAACAAATCGAAAACAAACAAGAGTTAACACTCAATGGTCCTTAATCTCCCTCAATATTAATGGTCTCAATTTGCCTATGAAAAGACACAGGCTAACAGAATGGATAGGAAGACAGAATCCATCCTTTTGCTGCATACAAAAAACACACCTCAACTTCAAATACAGATATTACCTCAGAGTAAAGGGTTGGGAAAAGATTTTCCAATAAAATAGATCCAAGAAACAAGCTGGTGTAGCTATCCTAGTATCGAACAAATTAGACTTCAAACTAAAATCAATCAAAAGTTATGAAGAAGGTCATTTCATATTCATCACAGGAAAAAATCCATCAGGATGAAGTCTCAATTCTGAAATACAAAGGCGTCCACATTCATAAAAGAAACATTACTAAAACTCAAATCACATAAGACCTCACACAATTATAGTAGGAGATTTCAACACATCTCTCTCACCACTAGACAGGACCACCAGACAGAAACTTAACAAAGAAACAAAGGAACTAACAGAAGTTATGACCCAATTGGGTTTAACAGACATCTATAGAACATTCCACCCAAACACAAAAGAATATACCTTCTTCTCAGCACCACATGGGACCTTCTCTAAAATCTACCACATACTTGGCAACATAGCAAACCTCAACGGGTACAAAAAATAACCCCATGTATCTTAACAGACCATCATGCATTAAAGTTAGAATTTAACAACAACACAAATTGCGGAAACCCTACAAATCCATGGAAATTGAACAACGAGCAATTGTTAATTAAAGACTCCCTAGAACTCAATGAAAATGAAGACACAACATACCCAAACGTATGGAAACGAAAGTCTTATAGACAGGCATATGGGATGGGCTTCCCTCCCGGCATTGACCAGTCCTCTGTGCCACCTTTGGCTGAAGCCTGCTGTACTGCATCTCTGCCACCAGAATGACAAACTATTGACACTTCAAGTGAGTGATAGTTTCTTTGAAATATGTAAAGGAATGGACTGTCGATGCAAAAATGTCTAAATGCGCATATAATGACTTCTTTGCTTTCACATCTGAAATAGGGCATAGTGAATAACAGTGTAGTCAATGGTGTCATCTCTTAGATGATTCCATGATGACTCAGCTGTCACCCTGGATACATCCTGTCCTCCTGTTGAGATCAGTAAGTCAAACCTGCTCAAATGCCTCGCCAGACTTCTGTGATCAGTAGCTGCCCCTGAAAGATTCCTTTCCATGACAATGTAGAATGTTAAGGCTGCTCTGCCTCCTCATCCTGATGTCAGCTCACACACCCCTTTCTCTTTCAGCTAAGGCTCTTTCTTCAATTTAATCTGCCTTCAGCCTTTCTGATTAGGGCTAGCCTGTATATTGCTGCTAAATATGAAAAATGATAGGATCTCTACCCTTTTGCAAGAGCCATTGTCAAATTATACCCACCAATGGGTAATATACCATAGTAGTCAGTAATTTCAACTATTTGTATGCGTTTCAGGTTTACCAATTACCCTTCCAAGCTGTAAATTGCCTATTTTGAGAACATAATTTGATTTTTAATGTTTGTCTTAACAGGCTGGTTTGTTTTGTCTTTTGATTTGTTTCACATTTTAGCAATTAATTTTAAACTGACACCATATCTCCTAAAAGGAAGGTGGATACTGCAAACTCTGCAGTGCTGCAGTCATGTGATACTGACAGAAATTTGGGTTCAGACATGGACATTAAGTGAACCATACAGGCTCCCCATAGTGTCCTTTGGAGACAACTCATCACTTCTTTTAAATTAAATTCACTAACTCAAATCTCAGTGCATACTGCTGAATCTCTCAGTTTTAAATGCACATCAGTAAAACAAAGGGACCTGTGAAGTTCATTTAACATGTGGGATTTTTCTAAGTATTTGTCTGAAAGTAAAGGCTAACAGGCTAAGGTGATTCTTTTGGGATTGTAGAAATGCCTGTTTCCTTGGGGATTTATCCCGAATATTTATCTTGCGGACAAAAACTGAAAACAGTGAGTTTTTTGTTATCAGACATACCCTGTGAAAACCTTTGCTATGGTAACTTGAGAAACACGAAAACTTCCGACCTAGCTGATCTTATAATCTGTCTCCTCCCCCACAATGATCCTTGAGCCTGTTGAGGACAGGACGTGATATAGATGTGTCCATCTATAGCTGAACACACCAAGGTCTCTCATTCTCAGCACATTGGCAAAAAAAGTTTCTCTGGTAAGAGTCAGCCAATGTATGTATGTGAGAACCTATGGGACTTACGGGGCAATTTATAACCGTGTTCATTTTGCAGAATGATAGTATTGGGTTTTCCCTTAGGGTGTATGACCTAGACAGCCACAGGCTTTGTCCCAGTCTATGTTTTTTCTCATGTTCATTCTGTATGGTTTCTTTTTTTTAATTTTTTTATTTTAATTTTAAATAGCTTGTTTTACATGTCAATCCCAGTTCCCTCTCCCTCCCCTCTTCCCGCACTCCCCTTCCCCCCTCCCTCCCACCCTATTGCCAAATCCTTCCACATAGGGGATATCTAGAGTCTGTCATTTTACTCTTGGTAGGGTCAAGGCACTCCCCTAAGAGTCCAGGCTGAGAGAGCATCTCTCTTTGTGCTATAGGCACATGAAGACAGTTTGTATACCAGGGATAGACACTGATCCACAGCTCAGGGCCCCATAGGTTGCCCAGGCCTTCTCACTGACACTCACATTTGGGGGGTCCAGATCAGTCCCATGCTGGCCTCCCCACTGTCGGTCTGGGGTCCAAGAGCACTCCCCTGTTCAGATCAGCTGTCTCTGCTGGTTTTGCCAGCCCATTCTTTGCCAATTTGCTCATCACTTGTATGGTTTCTTGAAGAACTTTTTTTCCTGACTGATTTAAAATCTTTGACACATTATTTTAGAAACTCTGAAATTCTGTTTTAAACTTTAATTTTTCTACTTTCTAGGCTAAATCTGAAATGTTCCTGGTCCCTGGAGTCATGAATAATTTCCAATTTAACCTGGAGATTTTAGCTATGAATGTGAATCTTATGTAGACTTTCAGTTTTAGCTGTATTTCTCTGACATCACTCCATAATACAGTGGGTAAGTTACACTGTTAGAGGTGATGGGGAGTTCTACTAAGCTTTACATAGAAGACACAGCTGTGCTTCATGACTCCAAATACAGCTCCAAGCACAGCTTCTACAGAATCTAGGGAGTGGCAGAGTGGCTGCAGAGACTGCAGATGCCTTTTTCCTTTCTCTTATGAATCTACCTGAGGTTAAGCAGGAAAGGATTGAATGAACTTGACTTTTAATAAAGGACTATTATGAAAATGAACAAACAGGGCAAAGAGTAAAACAAAACAAATAGTATAAAGTAAAAATGAAAATGAGAGAATTTAATGTTGGAGCCAAGGCTTGTGAAGACAGAGTTTCTTTCCCTCCTAGTCCTGCTATTAATTAGCCCCAAATAAGTACACTGACACATATTAATATTAAACTGTCTGGTCGATGGATTAGATTTCTTATTGGTTATCTCCCTTTAAACTGTCAGTCATCTTCCAGAGTCTGCAAGGACTTGAACAGCAAGCATCTCAGAAACAAAACTGTGATCACCGTTTTGCAGGGAAATTATAGTGAAGGGCCAGGTGAGTACAGAGAGCCTGCTATTAGAAGACTAGACTCAGTGTAACTGTATTTATGTAGAAGTCTTTGATCTACTTGGATTTCAGTTCTCTTCATGGCTATAGATATGGATCTATTTGTGTTCTTCTACATGTTGACATCCAGTTATGCCAGCACCATTTGTTGAGAATGCTTTCTATTTTCCCTTGTACAATTTTTGCTTCTTTATCAAAAACCAGGTGTTCATAGGTATGTGGATCAATGTGAGAGCCCTTAATTTGATTCCATTGATCCACGTGTCTGTTTTTATGCCAATACCAAGCTGTTTTCATTACTACAGCTTTATAGTAGATCTTGAAATCAGGGATGGTGATGTCTCCAGATGTTCCTTTATTATACAGGATTATTTTGGCTACCCTTGTTTTTTTGTTCTTCCATATGAAGTTGTGTATTTTTCTGTTGAGGTCTATGAAGAATTGTGTTGTGATTTTGATGGGATTGAATTGAATATGTAGATTGCTTTTTGTAAGATTACCATTTTTATTATGTTGATCCTGCCTTTCCAAGAGCTTGGGAGATCTTTCCATTTTGTATGGCAGTTTCTAAGAAAATCAACCTACTTGAAGACCCAACAATACCATTCTTCGGAATATACCCAGAGGACTCTCAATCATATCACAAGAACACTTGCCCAACTATGTTCATAACAGCATTATTTGTAATAGCCAAAACCTTGAAACAACCTAGATGTCCCTCAACTGAAGAATGAATAAATAAAGTGGGGGTACATTTACAAAATGGAATATTGCTCAGCTATAAGAAACAAAAACAGCGTGAAATTTTCAGGCAATTTGATGGAATTAGAAAAAAATCCTGAGAGAGGTAACCCATACCCAAAAAATACAAACATGGTATGTACTTACTCATAGGTGGATATTAGATGTAAAGCAAAGGATAACCAAGCTACAATCCACAGCTCCAGAGAAACTAGGTAAAAAGAAGGACCCTACGAGGGGCATGCATGAATCACCCTAGGAAGGGGAAATAGATAAGATATCCTGGCCAAACTGGGGATGACAGGAGGAGTGGGAAGGGGATGGGTCTGAGAACATTAGGGAATGGGGTGGTTGAGTTGGGGGAGGAACAGAGAGGGAGAGCAATTGAAAGAGATATCTTGATAGAGGGAGACATTATGGGGATAGAGAGAAAACTGGTGCTAGGGAAATTCCCAGGAATCCACAAGGATGACCCTAGCTAAGACCACTAGCAATAGTGGAGAGGGTGCCTGAACCAGCCTTCTCCTGTAATCAGATTGGTGACTACCCTGTCATCATAGACCCTACATCCAGTAACTGATGGAAGTAGATGCAGAGATTCACAACCAAGCACTGACCAAGCTCCTGGTATCCACTTGAAGAGAGGGAGGAGGGAATATATGAGCAAGGGGGGTCAAGATCATGATGGAGAAACACACAGAGACAGCTGATCCAAGCTACTGGCAGCTCACGGACTCTGGATTGACAGCTGAGAAGCCTGCATGGGACCCAATTAAGCCCTCTGAATGTGGGTGACAGTTGTGTTGCTCGATCTGTTTGTGGGGTTTCTGGCAGTAGCACCAGGATTTATCCCTGGTGCATGAACTGGTTTTTCACAGTCCATTCCTTATGGTAGGATACAATTGCAGCCTTGACGCAGTGGGGAGGGCCTTGGTCATGCCTCTACTTGACTCCCCACAGAAGGCATCACCCTCTCCGAGGAGTGGATAGGGAGTGGGTGGGAACAGGGGGGTAAGGAGGAACTCCTGGTTGATATGTAAAATGAATAAAAAGACTAGTTTCAGTTGCTTCATGGAAGATGTGGATATCTCAGGGATGTCAGAATGACTATGTTGGGGATAAAATGAATGGCAAACCTTCCTTGAAGCTTAAATCTACTTTCTCCTTTTAATATTTTCCCGTGACTCAAACATTTAAAGAGAATGAAACAATTTAGAGATCATAAATAACTCTGTTAAACCAATAGCAGATGTGGTAGTTTGAATGTAATTGATCCCCATAAGTTCATAGGGAGTGATATCCTCAGGAGGGTGGGCCTTGTTGGAGGAAGTGTGTCATCTGGAGGTGGACTTTGAGTTCTCCTATGCTTAAACTACTCCCAGAGTCACTGTCTACTTTCTGTGGCCTGAATATCAACATGTAGCAGATCTTTCTCCAGCACGTCTTTCTGCATGCCATCATGGTCCCCATCATGATGCTAATGAACTGAATCTCTGAACTACCCCAATTAAATGTTTTCCTTTATAAGTGTTGTAGTCTTGGTGTCTTATCCTAGCAATAGAAACCATAACTAGGACAGCAAGTAATAGGAAAAAGTTAAAAGCACGGTACCCTTTGAATTTTTGTTATTTCTACGCCCGTAGATTTAATGCTAATAAATTTCAATATTTAAAGGGGATAGATGCCCCAAATATAGATGAGGCAGATTAATATAAATGTCTGAGACCTTCCAATGCTTGGTTGTAATGGAGACAAGACAATAGTTCAGTTAAGTCTTTGTTTTAGCTTCTATTTCCTATGGATGAAAGGAAAAGTACATTTCTTTGCCATAAGTGGTTTCATTTTCATTTGTTGATTTCTTTAGTTACACAGCAATTTTAACTTTCTTCAAAGGATAGTAGGAATATATCTGACATTGATACTCTACTGAATTAACCATTCTCTGGGGCAAAGTAAACCACATTCTTTTTTTTTCATAAACTACTGCGTTTATTTCAGTGTCTGTATGCATGGCTGTGAGATGAGAAAGCGCATTGCACCACCTTCCTTCTAAACAGAAGCATGAAGAAGCTGACTTCTGGTGAATTTTTTTTCTGTGCACACAATTCCCCTGAACCAACGCCCTTCCACACAGAGGATGCGCGACATCAGAAGCTGGCTTCTGAGTCTTTCCCACCTCATTCACCTGACAATCCTCCCCACAACAGACATCTTATCAGACGTGACTGATGGCTGTAATCTGTACTCTGGGCAGCCATTAAGCAAATTACCTGAATCATTGCAAGGATTAGTCTCATTAACACATGATTAGCATCAAATTAAAATAATGAGTGTTTAACTTCTGATGTCTTCCAGTTGTTTGAACAGCTTGATCAGCCACACCAGGTTGGCAGAAAGGTGGGGGTGTCAGAGAGCCACAGGAAAAAAAAAGGCAGGTTGCACTATGCAAGCCATTGTGCAGTTAGCCAGCAGAAGGAAGTGCGATCAGACCCAAACTATCTGGATGGAAGCTTTCTTCCTAACAGCAAAGAAGCAGTGTCTAAACAGAGGTCCTTCTGCTTGCCAGCCGTTCATCTGGAGTGAGACTTTGCATAGTAATCGTGTGCTAGCTCACCCCTCCACATCCTGGATGCTCATTTCTTTCCAGATTCCTTGCCTCAGAAAGAACAAAAAGCTGCTTCTCTCCTTCGTGTCCCAAACTTACAAACCTTATGAAGAATGCCTTTGAAGTGTGGGGGATTCAAGTGAACTAACCAATGAAGATCAATCAGATCCTCCATGGTCTCCATATTTTTCTTTGGATTAATGGGTAATCATCAACATTAGGAAGCGCTTGAATTATCTCTGGTGGCTACGCAGAGCACTGTCTACATGTAGATGCTGTACTACTATGAGAAATCTGATGATGGATGAGAGGACCAACTTAATGTAGTGATGTCTATCAACTATCAGGGTTAGAGGAAGACAGCAGGGAAGCTGGGAATACTTCTTTGATTCCTGAAGTGTTGGCTGTGCTGACAGCCATTCCACAGCCTGCAAATGATGAGACTTAAGGAAGTGAATGAAATAACAAAGACCTGCTATACCTTATTATTACAAAGGAAAGCATTTTGGGGGGCTTGCTACAGTGTCAGAAGTTTAGTCCCTTATCATAGCAGGAAGCATAGCAGCATGCGGGCAGACATGGCACTAGAGAAGCAGCTGACAATTCTACATCAGATCCACAGGCAGCAGGGTGAGAGAGCTATTGAGCCTCGATTGTGCTTTTGAAACCTCAAAGCACACCCCCAGTGACACATTTTCTCCAACAAGGCCATACCTATCCTATAAGACCACACCTACTCCAACAATGCCACACCCCCAAATCTTTTCAAATAGTACCACTCCCTGGTAACCACACATTCATATCTGTGAGCCCATGGGAACATTCTCATTCAAACCATCACATGCTGTGATGAATTCCTCTACCAAGTCCATGAAAAAGATTAATATGAGTACAATATTATGGAAGAAACAATGCAGCATCAGGAAAAGTGTAAAGATAAAAATCACAAATGCTAAATATTAGCACTTGCTGATAGGTATTACATGAAAAACAAAGGATTTTCCTCTATTCCTCTTAGATTCTCCACTTTGAGTCTTATAAATTAGAATGACCAAAAGCAGGGTAATCAGAGAAAAACAAGTGGAAGTGTCCCAGTGGTGTTTGTAGGGGATGGATATATGGAGCACAAATAATAAAAAACCCAGAGACAGATATCGGGGTCCAAGCCAAAGATCAAAAGCGCAAAGTAGCCGGGCAGTGGTGGTGCACACCTTTAATCCCAGCACTCAGGAGGCAGAGGCAGGCGGATCGCTGTGAGTTCGAGGCCAGGCTGGACCGATAGCCTCCAAAACAATACAGAGAAACCCTGTATCGTAAAACCAAAAAAAAAAAAAAAAACCAAAAACAAAAAAAAACAAAAAACAAACAAAAAAATACAAAACACAAAGTAGCCAACCACTAGAGAGTTCTTACCTCTACCAAAGCTGAGGCGATCCTGTCCTCAGTGTGACTGCAGACTGAATACACTGCACTCCTGTCTCCAACCATCTTACATCCCTCTCCAGTGGTGGAATTAAAGGTGTGTACCACCATCACCCAGCTTCTATAGCTAACTAGTGTAGCTGCTAGATTAAAGGTGTATGCCACTACTGCCTGGCATGTATGGCTGACTAGTATGGCTAGCTTTGCACTCTGATTTTCAGGCAAACTTTTTTGTTATATCACAAACAAAATATCTCCACAGATATAATCACAAAAAGCATGCTAAATATACCATCTGAACTGGCACAAAGACCATTGTTATTGTTTAGTATCATTGCTGAAGATGGGAGAGAAAATAAATATAAGTAACTTTTTAAGTGCTTTTCAGAAGGGATATCAGAAGGAAATGAAGAAATGGTATCAAAGCAGAGGTTGAGTTCCTGGGAATCAATAGTCCCTAGGAATAAGGGTGCAAGCGACAGTATAGCATTACACCCTGTCACTTAAATTGCTGTAATATTTATACATTTTATTCAGTTACTAGATAAAATTAGATATAAGGAGACCACAAACACTTGAACATTTATGTTGTATTCCTAAAGCAAATAACAAAGAGTAATTCAAAGAGAAGTAGATGAATATATAATGAACTAAATTGAATTTTGAAGGGATTAAATAATCCAAGATGTAGAAATATATAATTCCACAATTGTGAGAGTTAATATTGTTTCTCTTGGCAATTTATAGAACTAGGTAAAAAAGTAAAATGGTTTTATTAACTACTGTGATCTACATGATATAAGTTATATAGTCATCAGTTTCAAATGTTTTCTTAAATAATATATAAATTTGGCCTAAAATATGTGTAATAAATGGATTGCAAACACAGATATTTTCTCTGAACAAGACATTTTTAAGTAAGCAGCAGTTAAGAAATAAATCTGTAAATTTAAAATGTACCATATAAAATGTATTTTAAATTTAGAAAGGGAAAGACAAAATTGAACGGCAAAGACTTCAAACCTAAATTAATAAACTAGAAAAAGCAAGTTGATCATAAGCAATCATAAGAAATAAAGTACAAATAACAATAGAACAGATAACTAAATATAAACTGAACACAAAGTGAAGAAAAGGAAAAAAAGCAAAAGCAAAAAAAACCAATTCTTTTTGTTTCAATGTTTCAAAGATGCCAAAATCACAAATCATTAACCAGGCTAACCAAAAATTTGAAACAGCCATTAAAATTGAGAGGCTGTCATTAATGTCTTTACTGACATAGAAGTTCAGTGGAATACTAGCAGTGATGAACAAGAGAGTATACATGGTGGATGACATGGTCTTTCTAGAAGACCCAGTGATGGAGGAAGAAAGAGATAATGCAAGCAGACCTAAATCAACCAAAGACCTCAAAACTGACAGTTACCAAGCATTCCCACAGAGGAAAACCCAGGACAAAGAAAATTAGGAAAAATAATGATTCGATATTGTTTTGATGAAAGTTTGGATTTTAAAAATGATAGAAAACCAACAAAAGTCATTTATTATTATTATAATTATTATTATTTGTGTGTGTGTATGTGTATGTGTGTGTGTGTGTGTGTGTGTGTGTGTGTGTGTGTGTGTGTGTGCAGTTTCATGTGCAAGTTTGAGGGGAGGTTTGTGGAGAACAGAGGTTAACCTGAGGTATGGTTCTCCAGGAGCAATCTGCTTCATTTTTTCTCTTTTGATTCTTAATTTTTAAAGACTTATTTATTTAATATATTTACATGTTTTGAGCATACACACACATGTACATCGTGTTTGTGCCTGGTACTGTAGGAGGTCAGAAGAGGGTGTTGGGCACCGGAAACTGGAGTTAAGGATGGTTGTGATTCACCTTGTAGGTCCAGAGATTTAAAGTCTGTCCTCTGCAAAAGCAGCCAAGTGTTTAAAGTCATTGAGCATTCTCTCCAACAGCACTTTGTGTTTTGAGAGATGTTTTCTAACTAGGACCTGGAGTTCACCAGTGCAGCTGGGCTGGCTGGCCAGCAAGCTCAAGGGTTCACCTGTTTCTGTCTCCAAAGTACTGGGACTGCAACATGCGGCACCGTGGCTTATTGCATGAGCTCTGGACCTTGCACCTCGGTCCTCATGCTTTTACATCAAGCACTTTACTGAGCTCTTTCCCCAGCCCCTCCTTTAGTGTTATTTGTAATTACTACACTCAACTTCTATGTAAGGGCTAGAGAAACTTCTATACTGAATAAATAATCTTCTTAAATGATGATTGTCTTATTGCCATTGTAGAAAAAAATAAGCTTTGTTCTTTAATGACAACATGATTATGAAAAACAGGAAATTAGAAAAATACAGGTCACTGATTTTGAAGTAATATTAAAAACTGAATATTTTATTAATGCATATTTATAAATCACATTAACATACATGAATCAACATGTGTCAGTTGGGGAAGGGTCTAGGCCCTGCCCTATATGAAATGACAGACTATGGACACCCCCATGGAGGGCCTCACCCTCCCTGGGGAAATGAAGGGATAATTGGGGGGTTGGGGGGAGGGCATGGGAGGAGGGGAGGGAAAGGGAGAGGGACCTGGAACTGACTTGTAAAGCAACCTTGTTTCTTATCTAAATTTAAACTGAAAAATAAATTTAAAAAATACACACAAAAATAAAAAAAGAAAAATACAGGTCACTGATTTTGAATAATAAAAACTGAATATTTTATTAATGCATATTTATAAATCACATTAACATACATGAATCAACATGTGTCAGTTACATATTCATCTTGTAGTATGGCTTAAATTTGTTAGTTTCCTACAATAGCTCTGAATACCAATCAAATTTATATTGCCTACATTTATAATAATTATCAGCTATCCTTAGGGCTTTTGTTAGATTAAATCAACTCTGATTTCTAGAAGCAGATACAGATGCAAACTGGAAACCAGAAATGAAAGAAACAACTGCATCTAGCTAGTAATATGTGTGCGAATGCAGACACCTGAGAAAAAGCAGGTGAAGCATTTTAGGAAGAAATTGCTACTTGATGTTATATTTAATTGAGCTAGTGAAATGGAACAACCACTTTAAAAATTACATATTTTTTTATAAAAAGCAAGATCCCTCCTTTCTTCAAAATAAATTAAAGATAGTGCTAATTAAAGCTCGTAGTCTTTTATACCACAAAACAGTACAGAAGCACAGACACACTTTAAACTGTGGTCACATATATAGCAAATGACTGCTTCAAGCATGGAAAAATGTTCAGTGTCTGCTGTTCCAATAAATATTCATGGGCAGAAGACACTAAAACTAGAGCAAGAAGCTCCTTGTCATCGCTAGAGTCTTGATATGTCTTCATTGCCTAGAAATTCAAGGGCTGGAAAGGCAGACTACGTCTGCAGAAGGAATGTGGCTGTGGCATCTACTCACCCTCTTTCTGACCCATTACAGTATATAGTAACATGTCATTTGCCCTCTCTGTTCTTTGTCCTCTCTTTATTACCCTGTCTAAATATAGATGTCATACATGAAAGTCCTCTGTAAAATTTCAATCTGGAAAAAATTAGTGTTTATCCGATTCTGAGAAAATGAAGCTGCTCTGCTGTGGTTAAAGCAGGGACATGTGGTCATTGCATCAATGCAAAGTCACTTGTGGATAGGGTTTTCTTTCTATTTCTGTAATTGTTCCAGATTTCCCAACTCTAAGTAAATGCTAGTATACTCACCACACAGTGGAACTTGCCCTCACTGAGTAGAAAACATTAGGAATGTTGGGTACAAAACTGTTCTTCAAAACACTTCAAAGTATATCAAAAAATTTGAACTTCTCTGAAAAACTCCAGAGTATTTGGGTGAAACAAAAACAACAACAAAACAAACAAACAAACAAAAAGTATTTTAAATGCTCAAAACCCAGAGTGGAAGTTTTCCAAACTAAGACTCTTGAAGACAAAGTATAAAGAATTCAAATATGACTGTCCTTCCTCAAAAAAGTCATTAAATAATGAGATAGAAGTACAGGTTAAAATACTATATGAAAGTTTATATCAAAAGCTCCTCAAAGTGAAATACTTTCAGCTGATGAGCCTAGGTAAGTAAAGATAGAGGGAAAAAACCCTCTGAAACTGATATTAAGAACATAGCCATTTCTTAGCTCTTGATTCCCTGACTGATGGCTGGGAATCCAGCATGGGACTGATCAAGACCCCCTGAATGTGGGTGTCAGTGAGGAGGCCCAGGTAATCTATTGAGCTTTGGGTAGTAGATCAGTATTTATCCCTGGTATACAAATGGACTTTGGGCACCCATCCAACAATGAGAGTTGCACTCTCACCCTGGACTCTCAGGGGAGGGTCTAGGTCCTGCCCTGGATGAAATGAAAGACTATGGACACCCTCATGGAGGGTCTCACCCTCCCTGGGGAAATGAGGGGATATTGGAGGGGTTGGTGGGAGGGTATGGGAGGAGGGGAGGGGAAGGTAGGGGGACCTGGAATTGACATGTGAAGCAATCTTATTTCTATTTTAAATTTAAATTTAAAAATAAAAAAGAACATACCCATTTCACAGATGCTTAAGCCACCTTCCATAGATAAGTCTACAACTAGAGTTCATTTCGAAATGAAAATCATGCATTTTCTCTATACCAATTCAGTCTTCATCATTAGAGGAAATGCAGTTATAATAATGAGTGTTAGAAATTTTCAGTAAATAACTACACTGCATATTTCCCCACATATCTGTAGAGTTTCAGAGTAAGGGAAAATCAGTGGTGATTTACTGCAAACTACTAAGTAAAAGTGGAGAAACTGAAGACCAAGAAAGTCAAGGAACTAGTCCTTAGTTGTAACATGAAGAGTAAAAGCCCAGAGACAGATACTGGGGCTCAAGCGGAAGACCAGAAAAGTGAAGCAGAGAGCCACTAGCTCTTACCTCTACCTCAGACCAAAATGGGTGATCCTGTCTGCACAGATCCTCAGAGAGCGATGTTGACTGCACTGCTTGCCACCAAGCCTCAGACTTCAGTCCCCAAGTTCCAGTCTCCTCTTGCCTTATATCCCTTTTCTGCCCAGCCATATCACTCCTCTTTCCACCTCCCTAGTTCCAGGATTAAAGGCGTGTGATCCTGAGTGCTGAAATCTCCTTGTGTGAGCTGTTTCTCTTTTAGACTGGATCAGTTTCATGTAGCTCAGTATGTCCTTGAACTAACAGAGATCTGTCTGCATCTGTCTCCTGATTCCTAGGATTAACGGTGTGTACCATTACCTGCCTGGCCTCTATGTCTAACTAGTAGGGCTGCTGGAATTAAAGGTGTGTATCACCACTTGCTGACTCTATGGCTATGGCTAGCTTTATATCCTGATCTTCAGTGGCTTTATTAAATCATAAATAATATATCACCACCCTTAGTCATATGCTAAATAAAAATAATCAAAATTCTCCAGGAAGAAAAAGAGTCATTAGTAATCTAATATGATATTATTTCCCAGTGATTACATTACTTATTCTGAAACATTGGTCTATGTATGTATAGTATCTTCTACTAGCTGAGAACCATTTTCTCAGATACTAAAAGCATCTAACCAATTATAACTTGGTGAAATATAAATGGGGGCAGGGAGAATATCTAGGTCTTTCATTCCAGAACTGAAGAACAGTCCGGCTCAGCAGGACACATATGGGTCTGCTGAAAACATTTGACAACTTGAACACATTTTCAGTGTTTCTTTTTATTTAGCCTAGAATTCTCCTAGATCTGGCTCTGATTAAAGAAGGCTTGGAGAGGTGCATCTGGAGAGTCTATTTCAAACACAAGAAGTGTAATTCTCTCTCCACTAATTCCATTGTCCATGTTTGATCAAATGAAGCCCCAATTATGAGTGTGAGGAGAGTTTAGCAAGTAGTAAGCAGCACTACAGGATTTCCGCTCTGTCCCACAAACTCCACGATTGCCATGGAGGAAAGATTGGTCCTTCCCCTTTGTCTCATCTGCCAGCCTTACCAAGTCTCAGCAATGAATGTGGAAGCTGCATGAATGACACAAAATTATTCCACAAAGGAAGGGGACAATTTTACATGCCTTTCTTGTTTGTCTGTTTCTTCACTGTAAGATGTAAAACCCTCTTCAGATTCCCACACACTATTTTCATGATCTCTCCCTGCCTCCATCTGTTCCCTATGACTGAAAATACATCAGAACTTTATTAAAATTATCTCGATCTTCAGAGATGTGTCTGTACATGATAAAAGTGAATAATTTAGTGGTAAACACTCGTGGGTGCATTTCTGGTATTAAATAGTGCACTATATAAACCACTATGGTGTTCCAACTGTCCTTGCTTTGTAGGTATGCCTTGGAAAAAAATGCAAGAAGTTCGTGACAAGGGTAGGGAAGGAATCCTTAAAACTAACTGAAAGAGAAATAAATGTCTATTTCTGAAATTTGATAGTTTGATAATCTGAACATGGTTGTTGGCATAGAATTTTAAGAATTATGCATAGGCATCATCTGGACCAGCTACATGTTCAGTTTGCCTATTCAGACAAAACCTGTGGTTTATTGATATTACCTAAGGTCTACCAGAATTGCCTATCTGTATTCCTGGCAAACTTATACAACCCAGTATGCTTTAGTAATGAGGGTGTTTATTCTTTTTAAAATAGAGGGCTAAGTATGGTAGTGTTCATAGCATCACTAACCACCATACCCAAGAGGAAGAAATACATGTTCTTGGGAGATTAATGGACAATCTAGATGTGGCAGATACCTGCAATGGTTATTATTCAGCTTTAAATAGAAGTAGGGTTCCAACCTGTGCTGCTTTATGGATAAGTCTTGAAGCCATTCTGTTACCAAAGGAGACCACACACGGAGGACACATACTACATACACAATCCCACTTCAGTGAGGTATCTAGAGAGGAAGTAAAGTGGTGATTTCCAGAACCTGAGGAAGAAGGAATGTGAAGCAGTTTTATGAGGACAGATGTTCAGTGTAGGGGATGGGAATGTTCTGGAGATGAATAGTGATGACAGATGACATCATTTAGTGAAGTGAATGTCCTATTATCACTGAACTACATATGTAAATGGTTAACAGGATACTTCATACCACATACTCTATGTGTATTTTATTACAGTAAGAGTAAGTTTGATGGTTAGTAAGGTTTTATAATTTAAAACTCACTAACTCCAATAATATCTCTAGTCACTATCACCTGTAAAAAGGTTGTTAAGAGTATAGAAACACAGTGTGATAGCCTCCAAAAAACCTTACAGAACATCGCAATTGTGATCAGAACGTGAGAGACAAGAGCAAAGGGACACAAGATCATAACCCCAAGATCGGGTCACAAGAGACAAGGCGCATGTGCATATTCCAAAAGACTCACCATTTGGAGAGTTAAATTGGTCACCTGCCTTTGTTTTCTGACTTGAACCTTCAGACTAGAATCTCTAGAACAGTTCCTTGTCCTTAGATAACAGGACATGATTATCTTCTTTGTGCTCAGTTCACTTTCTAGAAAACCCTATTAGCTGACCCCTGATCTTGGAACCAACCAGCGCTTTTCTAGTCTCATACTTAGTCCTGCCCATTCTCTTCAAGTGAAATCACTCTAGTTCCTCTATCTAAACTAATCTAATTAGTTAGACTGGCTTCCCTAATAGTGAGCAATAATAAGATAATATGGGGACTCTTTCCATAAAATGTCTGTTTCTTTCACAACTCTCAATATTTAGGACCCAAAGAATCAGTTAACTTCAGGATTCTCAAAGACAAGATGCTTTGAGGCACTGCCTTTCAGAAAGGTAAGACCTTAGATCCAAGACCAAGTTTACATACTTAGTTCTTCCTTATTTGTGTAGCCCATTTGACGCCACTTTGGGAACCCACCATGATAAAGGAAACCCATGTTGAATGGCTTTTAGAATCCTACAAGCATAAGCCACAGCACAAGCACATCAAATGTAAAGTTAGATATGAGAAGCAAGTAGATAGCACATTAATGGTTATCAGGAGATTGATCGTCTTCCCTGTGTAACTTCAGAAAACCAAGGCTGGGAGATGCTTCAGTCAATAAGCTACTTGCCAAGGAGTTACTAGGCTCAGATTCTTAGCACCAACATAAAAAGTCAGGCATGAGGAATTACTATAATCCTAGCATGGGACAGTAGAGACAGGAGGACCCCTGGAACTTATTGGCAAGTGAAACTAGGCAAATCAGGCTAATAAAAGGTACAGGCTCAGTAAAAGTTTTCTCCAAAACTTACGGGTAAGCAATTGTGGAATACAGCTAATGTTAATCTGTTATTCTCACATATGTATGTACATACCTGAACCCACATATAAACATACACTATGCACACTAAATAAATACTGAAAGAATTTATGATTACCTGTCTGTCTTATTCTATAATCCCAAAATATTTCTAATTTTATCTACACTTAAATCTAAGCTAAAGTCATTTTATTGAAAATATTTGAGCCTATACAAAATGAATTTTTTCTTTATTCTTTCTGTTGATCAAAGATAATTTGAAAATTCATTAATTATATTTTATTTCATCTTATTTTGAATTCCATGTTATTTTTTTAAAAAATTACAGAAAACTGACAACCCACCCATATTGGTTTTACTAGTAATAAGCTGACACCTTCTACAGATGCTCATCATTACTTACATATTTTTCAATGGCCAGAGAATATATGGAAATGCACCTGGGTATATTTGCAAAAGACAATGAGAATGCATAAGTACATATACAAATATGAGTCTCCTTAAGTTTATATGTACATATGTTTATATACATTACTAAGTATGCAAACAAAAGTCAATGTGTTTAACATCTTAAAGAGCTTTTTATCTTAACATTGTTTTTAATTTTGAATAAGCATGGAGCATCTTCTTCAAGGTTTCATCATGAACATACACATTATAATGTGTGTGCTTTGATCACTTCCTTTCTCATTATTTTTTCTTATTTCCTTCTCTCTCCCCCCTCAATAACCCAGGCTCATGCCTGCAGCCCCAATTAAGTGCAGTAGGGCCACAAACAAAGAAAAGAGGATGGCACAATATTTTATATGTTCTTTTAAGTCTTTTATACTCCCTTATCCATGAGCAACCCCATCAATATGATCCAGCTTTCTAAAAGAAAAGACAGGAAACTCACTACATTCTTCCTTACTATATATATATATATATATATATATATATATATATATACATATATATATGTATGTATGTATAAAAAATGAAAAGAGTGGAATTGCTGGATCTTGAAGTAGACTGGCTCCCATTTTCCAGAGAAAATGCCATACTGATTTCCAAAGTGGCTATACAAGTTTGCACTCCCATCAGCAATGGAGAAGTCTTTCTCTTTCTCCACATCTCCTCCAGCATAAACTGTCACTGGTGTTTTTTATTTTTAGCCATTCTGACAGGAACAAGATGGTATCTCAGAGTCGTTTTGATTTGCATTTCCCTAATGGCTAAGTATGTTCAGCAATTTCTTAAGTGTCTTTCATCCATTTTTAGATTCCTCTATTGAGAATTCTATTTACTTCTGTACCCCTACTTTTTAATTAAATTATGTGGTGTTTTGGTGACTAGCTTCTTGAGTTCTTTGCATGTTTTTGAGATCAGTCCTAATTCAGATGTAGAGTTGGTAAAGGTCTTTTCCCATACTGTGGACTGCTATTTTGCCTGTTGACTGTGTCTCTTCCCTTACAGAAGTTTCTCAGTTTCAGGAGGTCCCATTTATTAATTGTCAATCTCAGTGCCTGTCCTACTGGAGTTATATTCAGGAAGGGGTCTCCTGTGCCAATTCAAGGGTCCCTCCCACTTTCTCTTCTAAGAGTTTCAGTGTGGCTGGATTTATGTTGAGATCTTTAATCCATTTGAACTTAAGTTTTGTGCATATATGTATCTATCTGCAATCTTGTACATGTCTGCATCCAGTTATGCTAGCACCAATTGTTGAAGATGTTTTCTTTTTTCCATTGTATAGTTTTAGCTTCTTTGTCAAAGGTGTGTGGGTTAATATCAGAGTCTTCGATTTGATTCCATTGGTGTACCACTTGGTTTTTATGCCAATACTAAGCTATTTTCATTACTATAGCTCTATAGTACAGCTTGAAGTAAGGGATGGTGATGTGTCCTGAAGTTTCTTTATTGTACAAGGTTGTTTTGGCTATACTGAATCTTTTGTTTTTTCCATATAAAGCTGAGAACTGTCCTTTTAAGGTCTCTGAAGAATTGTGCTGGGATTTTGATAGAGATTGCATTGAATCTGTAGATTGCTTTTGGTAAGATTGCCATTTTTACTATGTTGATCCTACCTATCCAAGAGCATGGGAGATCTTTCCATTTTCTAGTATCTTCTTTATTTCTCTCTTTAATGACTCAAAGTTCTTGTCATATAGGTCTTTCACCTGTTTGGGTAGAGTTACCCCAAGATATTTTACATTGTTTGTGGCTATTGTAAAGCGTGTTGTTTCACTGATTTCTCTCTCAGGACCTCTATTGTCTATATATATTATGGCTACTTGGTTTTTTTGTTTTTGTTTTTGTTTTTGATACTCTTATATCCTGTCACTTTCCTGAAGGTGTTTATCAGCTATAGAGTTCCCTGGCAGACAGCTATAGAGTTCCCTGGCAGAATTTTTCAGGTCACTTATGTAAACTATCATATCATCTGCAAATAGTGACTGTTTGACTTCTTACTTTCCAATTTGTATACTCTTGATCTTCTTTGGTTGTCTTATTGCTGTAGCAAGATCTTCAAGTACAGTACTGAAGAGATATGGAGAGAGTGGACCTTGTCTTATTCCTCATTTTAGAGGAATCACATTGAGTTACTCTCCATTTAGTTTGATGTTGGCTGTTGGTTTGCTGTATATACCTTCATTATGTTTAGGTATGTTCCTGTTATCCCTGATCACTCCAAGACCTTTATCAGGAAGGGGTGCTGAATTTTGTCGAAAGATTTTTCAGCATCTAGTGAGACACATTCATACAACAAGACCATTTGTCCAACTATGTTCATAGCAACATTATTTGTAATAGCTAGAACTTGGAAGCAACCTAGATGCTCCTCAACTGAAGAATGGATACAAAAATATGTTACATTTACACAATGGAGTACTACTCAGCAAAAATAAAAACTGTGATATTGAAATTTGCAGGCGAATGGATGAAACTAGAAGAAACCATCCTAAGAGAAGTAACCCAGTCACAGAAAGACAAACATGGTATGTACTCACTCATATATGGATATTAGACACAGAGCAAAGGATTATCAGCCTACATTACACACCTCCAGAGAAGCAAAGAAACAAGGAAAAAGGTGAGAGGGACATACATGCTCCCCCAGTGAATCAGAAAATACAAGAGTCACTGCACAAATTAGGAGCATTAGGGGAGATGGAAGAGAGGTAGGAGGAAGAGAATGGGGGAGGAGAACATGAGGGATCTGGAAGATTGGGTTGGGGGAAGAAGAGAGGAGAGCAAGGAAAAAGATACCATAATAGAGGGAGCCATTATAGATTTAAAGAGAAATCTGGCACTAGGGAATTGGACAGAGATCCACAAGGATGACCCCAACTAGCAACATAAGCAATAGTGTAAAGGCTACCTTAAATGTCCTTCTCCTATCCCCTTCATGGAAGCAGAAGCAGAGATCAACAGCTAAGTACTGAGTCCAACTCCTTGAATCCATTTTCAGAGAGGGAGAAGTGACCAACAAAGGGGTCAAGACCACACTGGGAAAACCTGCAGAAACATCTGACCAGAGAAAGTGGGAACTCACAGATCCCAGTCTGACATTTGGGGAACCAACATAGGACCAAACCAGTCTCCCTGAATAGCCTTCATCCAGTAGCTGATGGAAGCAGAAGCAGGCACCCACAGCTAAGCACTGAGCCATACTCCTGGAATCCAGTTGTAGAGAGAGAGGAGGGATGAGCAAAGGAGTCAAGACAATGCTGGAGAAACCTACAAAACCAGCTGACCTGACCTAGTAAAAGCACACATACCCCTGTCATAAAGCTGCAGAACCAGCACTGGACTGAACCAAACCCTCTGGTGGGTGCCATTTAGGAGGCCTGGGCAGACTATATGACCTCTAACGGTGAAACCAGTATTTATCCCTAGTGCACAACTGGACTTTGAGAGCCCATTCCCTATGAAGGGATACTATTTCAGCCCAGACACATGGAGGAGGGCCTAGGCCCTCCCCTCAAATGATGTGAAAGACTTTGATGGTCCCCCATGGAAGGCCTCACCATCCTTGGGGTTGGTTAGGGAGGGTTGATAGAGGACATGGGAGGATGAGATGGAAAGGGACCAGGGGAGTGGGGAGGGGTTGATATGTAAAATGATTGTTTCTAAATTTAAAAACGGAAAAATAGATAAATAAAAATAGAATCTAATGTCAATAAAATGTCTCAGTGGGTATATGTATGTTGGCTTTACGGACGCTGTAACGATACGCGACACACAATTACGGAAAGTGAAGCTAAGTATTTAATGTAGAAAATTACTCACAAGATACCAAACCCCGAGAAGCCCAGCAGATCTCAGCTAGCGACTGGACCGGAAGCCAAACTCCAGGAAAAGAGAGCGAGACTTCCTGTGCGCTGTCTTTTATGCCTTCCCCCGTAACGCCCCTAGCCATGCCCAAAAGTGGGCCTGGCTAGTGACGTAGTTCCGCCTACGTACGTATACGTCTTTACGTCCAGCCGTATACGTCTTTAGTCCTGCCTAAAGTGGGTGTGGTTAGCGGTGTGGTAAACCGCCCTTTTATTACCTCATCTGTATGCGCCTCTAGTAAGTCACATGTTTAATGGCGGCATAGACTTAGTAAGTCACATGTTTAATGGCGGCATCAGACTTCCTCCTACATATGTACTTGCCACAACACCTAATGACATGAATGTCATCTAGGAACTCACATGGAAAGAACCAACTCCTGCAAGTTGTCCTGCAATGTTCATTCACACACACTTGTATGCCCACACACACACACACACACACACACACACACACACACACACACACACTAAAATAAACAGCATTTTAACAAATCATTCAAAGAACTGCCTTCCCTTTGAGAAACACCACAATGATGTCTGTGAATTTCACATCTACTCACATTCGTGTGGATGTGGTGATTTTAAAGGTGAGGTGATCTTAGAAAGAAACATCATGCCCACTGGGAAGAGGTGGGACAGAGCAATGGGAAGACACTTCAAGGGAAAGAAGAAGAAGAAGAAGAAAGCAGGAAACAAACGTGAGAGGATAAACAAGGAAGAAATAAGAAGACAGAAAAGGAGAGATGTGTGGGAAAGAGGAGAGGTAAAAACAGAGATGGTCTGTTAAAGTCTCAGTTGACTCTGTCCAACAAAAGAGTATTAATATTGCACACAATGATTTCATGTGTCTGCTTTTGAATTTATTCTTCAGGATAAGCCTGAAATACTGGGAGTTTTAGTGTATAATCACAACGTACTTTGTATTAAATAAAAACACAGTGTTCATTGAAATGATATGAAAGTACAGTTTGGACATCATTTGTGAAGACAGCATATTTTCCAGTAGACTCCCTTTATGTACTTGTATTCAAGTCAGTATGGATGGGGTCAAAGAGCAGCTCATTGTATATTGCATTCTAGCCAAGAGCATAGCGTGTTAGGAAAAGTCCAGTTCATTATCGTAACTAGAGCATTGCTATAATTAATTTAATAGTATGGAATTCAGTCACTTTTATATAACTTGTGATGCTTACTGGTTTTTGTAAAACTCTGATTATTTCAACAGTTCGTCTACTATTTGAGGTTCTTACTAATTGCTCCATCATGTATTTCTGTTTTATTAAGCACACGACAGAAGTGTCAGCAGCATGAGGTCCATAGCGGATCCACCTGCGCGTTGCAGAAGCCCTGGACGAGTCCAAGAACAATGCATCTCCAAAGAACTACATTAACTGATTTCAGGGCTGTAACTGTGAAAGGAAAAATAATTAGGATCCTGAGAAAGAAAATTAGGATAATAATAAACTTAGAAAGAAATATTTAATTGGCAAAAAATATTTAATGTTTTACAAAAATTCAATTTAGAAAAAGCATCCAAGATATTAAGACATAACCCCACTCTAATCAAGTGCATGGGAATACAGAAATTGTTGGTGTAATTAATTAAAGAGAGTAAGATTCAGGAAAGTATCAAGTTCTTTGGAAACTACACTGAAATAACTAAGATACTGTTATTATAGGGAATGTTAAGAGAGTAGTTTGCATGCTCTATAAGATACTACAGTTTTAGATTTATAATTAAGACATAATTTCATAAATAAAAAATACCTGCTGGTAAAGCCATACACACACAATTCCCGGGGGACTGTAAATCCAGGGTCCTCTTGCTCTTCCCGGCTGCTTTCCTCCTTACAAGTTTCACCACTATTTCCCCTGCCACAGATCCAAAAGCAACACTCCCAAATTGATCATGGGTATAAACACTAGAACCATGCTGTGAATTAATTCTATCACATATTGGTTATAGCAAGGGGGCTAACAAGTGTGCCTTACATTGTTCCTGGATCATCTGACAAAAACAAAGATCTTCATAACAGAGAAGTCACCTGATTGTCATGCAGAGCTGCTTATTTCAACTCACTGTGTCAAGAGTTCTTCATGGTGGATGTGTCTCCAAGGGAACACTAATAACGACTTTAGATTGCCAGGGACACTTATTTAGAACAACTAGTTTAGAAAGTTAGATTGATCAAGCAAAAGATATTTGACAAGTATTTATATATATATATTAATGAAGGACACTGGTTACAAGACTATTTGTTGCGGAGATCCACTCTTACTAGAGGAAACAGATGACATTCAAGTTTTGGGTTTTTTTTTAAAGAGTTTTTCTATTTTACTTAAAATAGATTATTTTCCCATACAATATATCCTGGCTACAGTTTTTCTCTCCCCTCTACTCCTCCAAATTCCTCCCTAAATCTTTTTTTGCAGTACATTTTAATTATTTAAGTTAGAAACAAGCTTGTTTCACATGTCAATCCCATCTCCCTCTCCCTCCCCTGCTCCCCCAACCCTCCCTACCCGGTCCCCCAGTCCCCCACTCAATCTCCACTCCGATCCCCAGGGAAGATAAAGCCCTCCATGATGGGTCTCCAGAGTCTTCATTTCATCCAGGAGAGGACATAGGCCCTCCCCCTCCCTTTCTGTCTCTCATTAGAAAAGAACAAGCTTCAAAGAGATAATAACAAAACATGACAAAATAAAATATAATAAGATAAAACAATACACATCACATGGAATTTAGAGAAGGCAAATAAACCAAATAAAAAGAGCCTAAGAGAAGGCACAAGAATCAGAGACCCATATAGGAGTTCCATAAAATTACTAAACTGAAAGCTGCAACACACACACAGAGAACCTGGTGCAGACCCATGCTGCAGGCCCTGGCTTGCTCCATCAGTCTCTGTGAGTTCATATGACCTTTGTTCAGTTAGTTTCCAGGGTCTCGTCTTTCTGACATTCTCCATCCTCTCTGGTTCATACACTCCTTCTGTCTCCTCTGCTGTAGGGTTCTCTGAGCTCTGAGGGGAGAGATTGATGAACACATCCCCTTCAGTGCTGTGTGTTCAAAGTATTTTCTCTGCTAATTTCTAACTACAAGTCTCTGTCTCAAGCTCTGTTTTTTGACTTTTGTGTCTTTCATCAACTTGAGGCATAGCCTTGAAAAGCCCTGCACTACAGCTTCTTCATGCAAGGCTTTATAGAAAATGTTTTCAAAGGAAGACATCCTTGGAAATCTATAATGTGTGAAACAAGGGAATGATTAAGAAAAACCCTCCAGGAGAGACGCAGAGGGACTTCTTTCCTAACTCCCTATTCTCACACTCCCTTGACCTACAGTGCTCTTCAAGAATAGTCTCTCGCAAATATTGATTGAATAAAAGTGATTGACAAAGAATTGCCAGGTCTTCTAGCACTAAATTTCTGCAATTTAGAAGTTACACAAGTACAATATACTATTAAATGTAGAAATATAGCATGATAATTTTTAAATAACAGGATCAGTCATAATAATTATGCATATAAAATCAAAAGGATTTATATAAAAATTAATTCCAATCATAATCTTGTCAGCTTGACATAATGTGCTCACAAATGAGCTCCATTGGCACCCCCCCACACACTGAATGAAGGCACAGGCACACATCTACTTTCAAGTACCACATTTTAAAATAATCTAACACATTCTGGAACTCTGTCTTAAAAATGAAGAAATTCTTCACAGAAAATTCAGTGGTGATTTGCACATCAACATAAATGCTTTCCTTTAGGAAAGTTATCAAACACTAGAATTCTTTCTCTCATGCTTTTCTTGAGTCTGCCCTCTGTCATTATTTCTGTTGCTGTTACATGAATCAAAAACTACCCCTATCAGACATTTATAGTACAGGTTCTTAATTACAGAGCACAGAATCCGCTGAGAAAAGACCTCTGGGTGCTAAAAGCTAATCAGAGCGTCTCAGAATGTCTCTTCTGACTGACATTTAACACTCAATCATGCCTTCACCATAAATTAAGCACTCGGATCCTGTCATCCTTGGAACAGTTTGGAAGTATGGACTGCCTATTTATAATTTTGACCTGCTCTGAAACAGCATAGCCTTCTTGTGGAAAGTAAAAGTTTAAATGACTGACACTTAGATGTAGCATAAACTTATATTTAAGTGTTTCTATACATTTCTATTTAGTCTCCAGTCAGTGATACCTCCAAATTTCTTCCAAAGCTATATAAAAAAGATACTAAAGCCATCCTAGCCACACATTCTTGTGTCCTTGACTAAGCCAAAACACTCAACTATGTTTAGGCCTGAGGATTTGCTGTTATGAATTTACTGACATGAGCTACAATTATTTTCATCTCCTCCATCACTGAAGGACAATGGCCCTTTGTCCCTGATGTACAAATAGATTTTGAGTGCCCATCCCACAATGAGGGATGCTATGTTAGCCTAGATTCTTGAAGGAGGGCCTAGACCCTACCCTGGATCACATGACAGACTCTGGAGATCTACCATGGAGGGCCTCCCTCTCCCTGGGGATTGGAGTGGAGATTGAGTGGGGCTGGGGGAGGGATGGGGAAGAGGGGAGGGAGCTGGGATTGACATGTGAAACAAACTTGTTTCTAACTTAAATTTTAAAAAAGGAAAAAAACCAAAATAACAAAACTCCTTTTGAGATGTGATTCACATCCAATTCAGACTAACAACGAGCCTCTATCGGCTATCTTCTTCCACCCCAGCAGTCCCTTCTTGTCTTCTCTCCTTGGAGACGTACGGTCTTATATTTTGAACTGTTTTTATTTGGTTTCTATACTTATTTTCCATATGCTTCTACTTCAAACTCAAAATACATAAAACTAAATCTGACTAATGGGTTGAAGATTCTGTCTCTTATGTTCAAACTTAGCCCCCCATCCTCATTGAGTCTGCCACTGTTATGACTCATATCACCTTTCCTTTCAACTATTTCAGTAATCCTTTACCAAAATGTTCCTTGAGTCATTATCCTACAAATCATTATGCAGTAGATTGTCCTGTCCAAAAGAGAAAACATATCGTGTCAAAGACTTGCTTAAAATTCTTAGTGACTTTCAGTCCCAAGAGTTGAGAAAGTTTTCTTGAATGAAAGATCTTCATCTACACTCAAGCTTTGTGACTTCCAATGCTCTCTCTCTCTTTCTCTCTTTCCCCTCTCTATCTCCCTTTATCCTACTAATTCTATAAAACTGCTTAGTTAAATACAGTTCATATGTAAGTTCCACTTCCTTTAACTCCTTGAACAACTTCTTGACAACCCAACCCTTTCCCATCTACTTTATTAGAATTAAATACACATGTGTAAATCTAGGATTTACATTAGGATTGAGATTAAGGACAACTGCAATAACTTCTTAAAGTATTAAAAAATCAAAAGTTCCACGGTACCAATATACCCAGAATTTTTGATAAAACTTAAATTAGCCCAGACAAGCACTTTAAAGAAAATCCTTCTAGAAGATTTCATCACCATTAAAATGCAAGATGCAAACAAGTGGAATAATCAGAATCTGATGAGCAGTTTAGTAATTTGATCTTTTCTTCCCACAGGTAGTCTCTATATTCTGTATCCTAGAAGTTGTCTGGACTTTCATTTTGCATATTGCTCAGCAAAATGACTGCCTGTTGTTAGCATTATTTTGTTCTTATCAGCTTTAAAAAATTAGAACTACATGCGAGCTTTAATCCTATTGCCTCAGCAGTTACTATGATTTCTGATTGTTTTACACATAGATGCTCAGTAATTGCTTTTTACTTAAAATCTGATTTTAATATGTAATTTGTATAAGTAAAATTAAATTGGTGTACAGTTAAATGGAAATTATTTGGTATTTGCCTTTTGATTAAAATAATTTTGGATGCTGGTCATAAAGCTTTTACCTCACATGCATGAGATTGTATTCTATCCACAGCATTACACATGCACACACATACATGAGCACATGGACACAGGTGTGCGTGCACACACATACACACAATGTTTTAATAAATGAATAAATTCATCAGTATTTCCCCTTAATGATTGGTTACAAAGAAAGAAAAATAATGAAACTTCTGTAACTTATGTTTAAAAAAATACCTAGTGGTGTTACAGCCTACAATAACTTTATTTTTTGGGGGGAGCGGTTTTCGAGACAGAGTTTCTCTATATTGTTTTGGAGGCTGTCAGACCAACCCGGCCTCAAACTCACAGAGATCCACCTGCCTCTGCCTCCCGAGTGCTAGGATTAAAGGCGTGTGCCACCACTGCCTGGCACAACAACTTTATCTTAAAGAACAAAAAGAAAAGAAGTTTCCTACAGCAGAAGTATTTAAAACTCTAAATGGAATTCTTTGGCATGTGTAGTTTTATATAGTAGTTTGCTTCAGAATCAAAATATCACTTACCGTCTGGTAACCAAAATCTTAGAAACTATTCACAAACAATTACCTAAGTTACAAGTCACCTACAAAAATCTAGGCAAGGCATTTGACAACCACTTTGCCAACTAATTATCCTACAGAGCCTGGATGGGGCTGACTTAAGTATGCTTCATTGACATACTATTGTCAAAAAGAAAAGAGGAAAAGCTCAATGTGAACTAGGTTGGAAAAGGACTGAAAGAAGAGGAAAGGTGTTTACTTAATGTTTATTAGATTCTCACACATTTCTAGAACTCTAGTCCCACTTGAATGGCCATCATTGGCACACAGACTCATCCTGCAGATGGATCAAGCCAAGGAAAGCAGAGACCGTATCTGTCACACAGGTGTTTGGTACTGGATCTGCCCTCAAACAGAAGGTAGCCTTGGGTGATGGTAGTAGAAGGAAAGAAATGAACTAGTGACATAAATCATAATTTTTCAAAGTGAAATATGTGTCAGACTCTGATTCAAGATAAACGAACACTGGGAGCTGGTATACTGTGAGCTTAATCATTCCTGGATTCACCATCCATTTTTGTTACAACAGAAGTTTCTGGGGGGAATGGTTTAACATATTTCTTCTATCTGCTTTCTTTTTATCTGCTGGAAGAATTAAATGATACCTTTCTTTCTCCCAATGCATCAAGGGCTCTCATTTGTCCAGAGCAGAGCTGCTTACCAGTATTGCTTAGGTTTTAAGTGAAGACACACTTTTATTGAGAATTTCATACACGAATACAGCAAATTTTGGTCATATTCACTCCCTCCTCTCTTCCCTATAACACTTCCCAGATATACCCCTAGTCCCCTCCCAAATTCATAGCCTCTTTTCGTGTATATTATAACCCACTGAGTCCAATTTGTGTTACCCATACCTGCATGGTTTGGAGACAGTATATCAGAGCACAATTTATCCAGTAAGGGCCAAACCATTAAAGAAAACTCATTATTCCTCCCTTAACAGCCATCAGCTATCAATAGTACCTCAACTGAAGGAAGTGGCTCATGAGCACTGCTGTCACCCCCATTCCAGAATGTTCACTGGCTGATCATGAGTGTAGCATATCCAGAAAAAACACTATTTCATCTTCCCTCCCTGAATCACTGGTTCTTACACTCTTCCAACTTTCTCTTTGACTATGTTCCCTGAGCCTGAGATCAGTGGTGGTGATATAGAGGTTCCCTTGCTAAATAGCTCGTAGATGCTTATTCTCTGCACTTTGACTTATTGTGAGTTTCTATATTATCCACTATCCCCAAAAGCTTCTCTGATGAGTGCTGAGGGTTGCAGCTTATTTTTAATCAGAATAACATTAAATATGTAACTTTTGAACTATAAAAATCTTACCCCTAACAAGTAACCTTTCAGACATGCAAGAGACTCTATGGTTAAACTTCAACTCTTAAATGAAGAGGTGTCACGTCCTTAACATTTTCACTGCAGGTAAAGCAAACAGGTACTAAGTGCATATAGAACCATAAAGCCGTGGCCCAGCCAGTCAGCTGCCCATCCTGTAGAGTTGTCACAGTTCCCTCAGGGAGTGAACTGATGAGAGGAAGGACTGACTGTAGCTCAGATTTTCAGGGGTCTCAGTTGCTCCATCACTTGTGGCCAAACGTAGATCATCCTTGGAGGAACACATGATGAACAAAATTGCTAAACTTAGAGTGGTCCAGAAGAAAGGGTGGAGGAAAGGGGGGGTCCAGGAGTCCCAACATCTCCTTCTGTTTATCCTTGGGGACCTAACATCCTTCAACTATAGTCTAATTTCCAGTGGTCTCACCTCCTCCCAGTAATGCCACAGGTCAGTGACCAACCCTAACATCAAGCCTTGGAGAAACACTTAAAATCCCAGCCAAAACATGCATATTTAAAGAAAAGTAGAACACACTTCTCACCTCTTTCTACAATGAGAAAGTGAAATGCAGTAACATGTCGCATAAATCCAAGACAAACAAGGCCAAATGAGTTTTATGGAAATTATCTTTTGTCATTAGATGTGTTTTACTATATGTTTACATAGCTAAATGTACAATGGCTTTTTTAAACACACTTCTCTCTGTCTCTCTGTCTCTCTGTCTCTCTGTCTCTCTGTCTCTCTCTCTCTCTCTCACACACACACACACACACACACAAATTCAATATACGCTTTTGTTTAGATTAAAAGCATTTTCTGCTAAATACCTGACTGGGAAATAAATCTATAAGTTTTGCATCTAATTTTATTTTATATAAATTCTGAAAATTCACAAAAATATTACCCACACTATAAGAACCATATAATAAACCAGAGTTCATGTAAGTATGAGTATATACCTAACGACATCTGAATTATCATGAAAAGTATTACTGTCAAACACTTAGAAAAGAAGTCCTGGGGATTAATTCATTGATACATCTACATAGTCAAAATCAAGCCTCCTGTTTAGAAGAAACCAAGTGGATCAGAGTCCAAAGTGGATCAGAGTCTAAAGTCACACAGCAAGAGAAGCAGAATAATTAAAAGCTCAGATAGAAACACACATAAAATTCAAAAGGTCCAAACATTATGGGTCAGAGAGACAAAGAAACCCCAGGTTCAAGTACAGCAGAGCGAGATAGCTCCAAGCACCAGGATTAAAGCATTGGTGAGAAACACTGGGAAGTAAATAAACACCTTATTTACTTCAGAAAGGAAAGAATGTAGCTAACTTCAAGCATAGAGTGAAGTCAAGCCAATAATCATACAGCTGGCTTTATCAGGCCAGAAATGGACAACCTGGGGGAGAAAACACAACCCATTAACAGAGAAAGAAGGGAGGCTTAGCTTCAAGAGAAGCCCTGAGGATGTGAATGAACAGGTGTAGCACAGATGACAGGAGGCCCCTTTGGCATTGCCTCCCGTAGATCATGCCATCTTACTGGAATAGACACTTTTCCAGCAGAAGATCCCTCTCCCTTACCCCTTTTTACTATTCCAGACAAGAGCCAAAAGTCAGAACTCAATGACAACCCCTTCACACATAAGGACAACTGCCTTCCTCAAATGTAAACAGAAATGTGTACTTGGGAGAACTGGGACTGGGAATGTGCTTGGAGGCAGTTTGAAGCACGATTTCTTGAGACTGTAACTGTCTTCTTGTGTAGCCTGAGAAAGATATATTGAAGCTATAAGCCCTGACATGAGGGTGATTAGCAGCCATTACGGGCTGTTTTGGAGCATTCATAAGGGATCTTACTGTACCAAAAACAATCTGCAAAGAAAATATCTGCTAAGGATGATGACTGCTGAGCACCTCATTGACTGAAAAATGTCTTATGTTGGTGCTCTCACCCAGGGATTTATTCAAATGTCTCAAGAACCTTGAAAACACATTTGTGTTATACCTTAAAACACCAACATGATGGTGGGAGAAATAGGCTCTATTTAGAAAGCTGAATCTGAAATTAACTGTTTGGAAATTCTACTTCAAGAAAGTCAGGGCTACTCAAAAACAAATGAGTAAATTTCAACCATACAACTTTCTTGTACAATCAACTGCACAAACATTGCCATTCAGAAGAAAATTAAAGTAGGCTTTTAGAATAAATACACAGAACACTTGCTTACATGAAATAGAAATGTGGGTCACTGATATTGAATATTTTGTTGAAAAATGAAAATGTACCGTGTTATTTTTTATTTCTAGAATCTCACCAATGATGATATAATGGTATGTTGTAGAATATTCTTTTTTTTACACTGTGAAGAAGTGTCACTCAGATTGGTTTAGTAAAAAGCTAAATAGCCAATAGCTAGGCAGGGTTTTTAGGACCAAGAGAATGTTGGGGGAGAAGATGCAGAGTTGCCAAGAGACATAGGAGGAAGCAGAAAGCAGGATGAACAGTATATGGATTAGGTGAAGGAGACTTGGGGCAGTTCATAGATGAATAGAAATGGGTTAATCTAAATTACAAGAGCTAGCTTAGAACAAGCCTAAGCTATAGACCAAGCTTTCATAATTAAAAAGAAGTCTCTGTGTCATTTATTTGCGAGCTCGCTAGAAAGACAGAAAAATCTGCCTACAATGGTACCTGTCCTCCTAATGAGGGTTTTACTCTCATCCACATTAGGCTTTTTATTTCCTTTCTATAAAACACACCATTTGCTGAGATGACTGCTCAGTCATTGTTTTAGGAAAACAATCCTGGATATACATTAAAAACTTACTTCTAGGACCAGAATATCTGAGTTCCTGCCGACTTCCCTCAGTGAACAACTCAGTACCTGGGGAAGTCGCTTGGGAGCTTCAACTGTATTTTTGCTGTGAAGAATTTTAAGTATTCTGCAAGGATTAGCTATTATACTATTACTAGATAAAATGGGTCAAAGACACAATGTGATATAGTAGTTTCTATCTGCCTTCCTAAACTGCTGAAATTTTTTACATATACAAAATAGCATACAACCAAATACAGCCAGGCCTACAGGCACAAGGCTGGAATGAGATATGAGAGCTGAGGTTTTGACTTAGTTTCTATTTTGAAAGAAACTCAGACTAGGAAAGTGGAGTACAGCAAAGAACTAAAATCATAATAATAATTATTTCAATTGCCTGTTGATGTAAATTATACATGCTACCTGTAAGTAAGGCTGGTAATGATTGTTGGCATTAGCCTGTACCTAACTGGGTTGAAGCACTAAGGGAGAGTGAGTTTTTGTGGCATATACTTCTTACTACTCTGCAGAGCAAGGTTCTGTCCACTGCTGGCATCTTCATGTATGGCTTATTTCCCCTGGACCTTGTCCTTGCTTTATGACAAACCCCCTTCCATTTCAAACTGTTTCTGTGGAGAAGCATTCTCTTCCTCTCCCTGCCTTTCTGTCTATATAACAGTTTCTAGCTGAATGGAAAACCAAATGAGAACACATAAGTGCTTCTGCTTTAAGATGTCGGAAGTGTATCTTCAACTGGCAACATCTTCATCCTTAAGCATAAATGCTTTCTATTCTTATAGTGATGGAGAAGCCAGATGCTTGTGGGCACAACAGGGTGAAAATGCAGCATGGAGACGGCATGGGGACATGTGCTTCTGCCCCAGCTGAAGGGCTATCACAGTTGCTTTCCTCCTACTGCTGTGAATGGACACCATAACCAAGGAAACTTTAAAAGAAAGCATTTAATTAGGGGTTTGCTTACAGTTTCAAGGATGAACATCATGGTGGAGACAGAGCATGGCAGCAGGCTAGAAGGCAGGCATGGTGCCTTCCCTCCCTCCTAATGGATCCCAATAGATGAAAAGAAGAAGACACATTGGCAACTGACCTACTAATAAGTGCTCCATCTCCATTGCATTCTCTGTCCCATGACAACATTTCTTCGTAGGCAAGTTCAGTGAGAAGATAGAAACAAGACACAAAGCAAAATCAGGGCGTCTTCCTGGCCATTTCAAAGACCTTTGTTTCCCTTTCAAGGTCAATTTGTATGTGTGGGTGTGTGTTGTCAGTTGCTTGCAGTGTGATAGCCTCCTGCTCCCTGGTGCTTTCTTAAGTTTAAATTAGTTTTCAATCAAGACACTCTGCACCTTGCAGGGGATAGCATTGTTTTTAATACACTTGTCACTAATGTGCTGGTCCTTGGGGAGTTTCAAAGGACCTCAAAGGCAATAGTTCTCTACCCAGGAGCAAAGAAGCCATTACATCTTGTAGCAGAAGATTTAATAGGTGTCATAATTTATCATGTAAACTGAAAAGTGTTTCTTAATTAAGTGCGTACGTTAATGAATTTTTTAATTTGATCCCTGTAAGTACCTAGCTATACTAATTGCGATATTCTCCACATTAGTCATCCGCTGTTGCCCTTGGCTATTTTGTACCCTGAGAGGAAAAGAAAGGGAGCTTTTCAGTTAAAGTTCATTTAACTCTTTCCACCCAACAAATTATACTCAGTCTTACTCACATCGGAGTGACAGCTGTGACTGAAATTCTCTGAGCTTTCATAGGAGTTGGATATGTATAAACTGGTTACATGCTTGCTCCACAGCATGGTAAAAGGGGTGGTTTTTATTGTAGATATGAGAGAGAATAGCCAGAGGCATCTGGAAGCTTCCAGATCAGAGAGAAAGTAGACTGAACATGGCCAGCAGGCTGGACCTGGCCTGGACTATCTGTGTGAGAGGGGAGACTAGCAGGGGATATCTTTAATAGAGAAGCAGGAGTAGAGCAGATAGACAGCAAGAAGATATCAAGAACAGCAAGTTTGTAAGGAGTATGAGTAGTAGGCGAATGGGAGCCTGTGAGCTGGAAGGAGTTTAGAGAGAGGAGGGGCAGGGAAGGGCTAGGATGCTAGCATGGACTTTGAAATGTGCAACAGTTGCTTGACACTGTAGGAGCCTGGAGGCCAGCAGAAGCTTTGATGCCACCAAAGATAGTCATTTGTCCCTTTTGCCAGTGGTAGAGGAAATGATTCCTTTTGGTAGAAGGGAACCCTTTACAGAAGTTCCTGAGATATGTTGACTTTAATCTAACTGCAAGAAATCATCCTGTGGTTTAGGTTGAGCTCACTGGAGTGCCTTTTGGAGTTTCGGGAACTGGAGTTTGCTTTGGACCTAACAGTATGTGGAAAACAACTAAACTTTCTGATAGCTTTCAAATAAAAGGAAGCTGAGGTATCTGACTAGAGACGAGTTCCTGTTCTTTCCCAGGGGAACACATTCTTCATTTCTCCAAAGAATGGGCACATGTATAAGTGACAAGATGGAGAGGTTGGGGGCCATGTTAGCTTGTGTTTGCTATGCAGTGTTATTAATAGCAGATATTGAATTCTACTTCCCAAACTCAAAACAAAGTAAAAAACTAAAATTTGCTTGTAACCAGTTGTCTGGATATTATATAAGTATGAATGTAATAATAAATAAGTAATCAATGTAATGATAAAGTGTTTATGATATAATGCCCAGTCTGAAAGTATAATATTATATGTCATGGCAAAGTGTTACTAAAACTATGAAAAGTGTTTGTAAGCCCTACCTCTGAGTCATCTTGGTGATTGTTTTCCATCAGTTCTAGGTAACCACTGTATCTTATTTGTCTGTAGCACCCTACATCATTAAATGTTTATAAATGATTTAAAGGGAAAAATGGCAGACTATTACTCTATAAAGAAACTTTGGTTTCAGAATTTATTTCAGTAACAAATATTCTTTAAATATCTGTTCTATAATTTTTATATGTCCAAATTTGTCCCAAGTTAAGTGAAACAAAGCCTACAAAGTTTATTAAAGGAGAATTGAGTACATTAACTATCTAATTCTTGGCTTTTCTATTAAGTGGACACATCAGATTATTCATGAGGATGACTGTATTGTAATAAATCCTATTTGGTTTACTGATTTACAGACGCACAGTTTCCTCTCATGTGCTACTTCAAATGACTGATTTACAATACTGAATGGTACATGAAAATGTATAAATTAAGAAACATGACAATTTGCACAGGTACCTTGCTCTTTATGTAGTTACATATTACAAATAATTCCCACACTCAGAACTTGTTTTATGTCTCAGCTCTGACATGGTTAACAGTGGAGGTTTTACAAAGGCATTTTGACTGGGTTTCTGATATGTCAATGAATAGCATTGCTATAGAATACTCAATTGAATTTGAATGTCGAATATACAACAAATAACCTATTTCCAGCACAGTTTGCTAAGTCTGTCAACCCTCCAGCTGAAGGAAGAAAGATGCACCAGAACTAGTGGCCAACTCTTGTTTATCTGATTACTTGCTTATTATGTATTTCATTATTCCATTCTTGGGGTAGTGGGAGGGTGAAGCCCAGTAACAAAAACTAAAAACTACAATTCCTATTCCAGTTAACTTTCATTCAGACTGCAAAAGCTAATGTCTCAGACTTACTGTTACAATGCAGTGCCTATCAAGCACTTTGCATGTGTAAGTCATCAGAGAATTCTTTTAAAATACAGATTTTTCTTTGTGGGATAACTTGGGGGACCAGAACTGTGCTTTTCTAAATCAAGGTACAAAGAACATACATTTTTCCCTAAATGAAGTCTCTGTTGGGTTGAGAATATGAGTCACTGATTCAATCAATTTTGAGCATGTATTTTTTTAAAAATTAACATTTCCCTTTCAATAAAAAGAGGTGAATTTTTTGTGAGCCGAGTCTTAACTAGTAGAACGCATATAATTCAGCATGATATTGCAATGTCACTCTTGTCTGGAGGAGACAGTAACAGTGAGTCTGTAGGAACATCACACCTTTAATGCCATTTTCATTTATATGATTTATTGTGGTCCATTAGGTCATGTAATGGGCACTTCGTAATATCTGCCATATACCTGATACCATTGTAGATCAACAAGGAAAACATTTCAGTATGATCCATGATTTAAAATAGGAACTCCATCCATGTGATTACTCGTAATCATACAAGGCGGAGTGCTCATCTTTATGGTGTGGGCCTCTCCTCAGTGCTCTGAGTAGATGCTGCCTGTGCCAGGGTTTTTCCCATTGTTGAAATCTCAGGTCACATGTCAGCCCCCAAAGACTGTCTTACTTTTCTCTATAAAGCATTTAGTGTTTTGTGGTATTGCTATTTTATGTGAGCCAAGGTTTTCTTAGTTACTCATTTATACATTATTTTCAGTAACCTGCCCAAGAAGACTACAACACTTATAGATAACAATCTTCTGTGTTTTTTTTCCGCGGGTGATATTTCCTAAGAATGTATGAACTGGAAGATTGTTTTCTTAATCTAACCCCAAAATCAATTAAAATGTGCATTTCTGCAAGTAGTTGTAAATACTTAAATAAAAGCCAAGGTCTGCAGTGTTGTTTCTTTGCATAAATCTACCTGGAAAATGTAGGAATCATTCTCATCTTGAAAAACATTATTATTAGAGCCACATTCAAGTAGTATGTATATTAAGTTGGTCCTGAATATTCTTTATGTTTAAATGGTTTGTATATATTTTCTAAATGTTTCTTTCAAAAGCTGAGGAAATCACAGTATATGGCAACATAGAGGTCAAGTTTTTTTCTTTACACTCAAAAAATTTACATGTGGTATAAAAGGGAAAATAGTAAAGGGAAAAAAGAGAAGAGAAGGGGGAATATACAATATAATGTTACTAAAATTTCTTTTCAAAAGGTAAGTATGGGAAAGATTAGGTATACTCTCAGTGAGAGCAGATAAGTACCAGCCTAAGACACATCTGAAAGTGTGTTCACTGTTGTACATATGTTATAAAGCATTTTTAAAAAATATCCCATGATCTTAAGTCATGAATTTAGACATTCATTATCTTTCTAGAATTAAAGCTATGGGTTTGATAATTAACTGGACTAACCAGTCTCTGCATTATAATTAAGACTAGACTCTGAGGAGGCTGGATTCCTAATTCACTCACACTGTCACCTAATCAGAATCTATATCTCAAATCCTGACCAGGAAGCCCCAGAAGTTATTGGTCTAATTATTGATCAGGCTAACAAGACTCGAAAGCAATCGGCCAGCACACTCTGAGCAGCTGAAAACTCCATTACTTGTGCCTTCCCACTGTGCTCTGAATACATTATTGATTTGCTTTAGCTGGAGGGTCTCCTGACAAGCTTGTGTGTGCAATTAAGTGGATCACATAGGACACGTTAAACAGCCTAAAAACTTGGGCTGGAAAAGCTTGGAACACAGCACTGACTCTCTACCTCAGCTTCCCCAAGCAGGACCCAGGGAATCATGGGAAAGGGCATCACATCCTGTACTCAATGAGGGAGAAGTTCGCAGGGCTATGGTTGAATCACGCCTCGCAGAAATTCGACATTCTGACCCCACATACTCAGAAAGATAGTGATACCACCAGTTGTACCAATAATAATAATAATAATAATAATAATAATAATACCCTAAAAGTATGCGCCAAAGAAATCCATACTACTTTTGTTTTTCTTCCAGAATACCACTTAGGTTGTCTAAGTATTTGATATGCAATTTAGTACTTCCTGGGAAATGATTTTCCATTTTACTCTCCAAGTACATTAATGAGTTATTTTTAAAATTTTTTTACATAGTCACAAGATATTTCTCAGTAGAATAATGCAAGGCAACACTGACATTAACAGCAATGTAGACCATTTCAGGTAAGGATTCTCACATGACATAGCCCATATGAATACATAAAAACAAATCATGAGTAATATAAAAGCAATAAATACCTGTGTCTTTAAAACTAGGCACAGTGGGATCTCATGAATACCTGTAAACAGTATTGAAAAGTCTGAGTATTATAGGAAGAAAACTTCACCAGCACCAATAAGTAAATCTACAGAAAACTCCAGAGAAGCCAGACATGGTGGCTTCTTTAATTATAGCACTCGGGAGGCAGATGCAGGTGAATGTCTGTGAGTTCAAAGCTGGTCTAATCCAAGATCCATGCCATCCAGGGATACATAGAGAGACCCTATATTTACAATAAATATATGAACCAATGAATGAAAGAATTCCATAGAAAAAGTTAAGATGTTCAACACCTATAGATACAGGGATGGTATTTAGGAACACCCTAAGATACTACTCTTGTTATTTAATAAAGTATAAGATGAAAACCAAACTACCTTGTATCTAGCACAAAGAAGTCATCAGCTCCTGCAAACTGCTTGGAAAAGGTAAACACAGTAGCTGCAGTCAACACAAAGCTCCTCAAGCCTTAAGGAAACAGTTTAACTTCTTTGTTTTGCTTCAGTTTTAGGTGAAATGGTACGACCTATAATTTAAAATGCAACTTGTTAAAGTAATGAATAATAATAATGCAACTACTGCAATTAAAAAAATTGGATTGGGGAAGAAACTAACTGTGAATTGGGTGTTTAATACTGTGTGGTCTTTTCCCTACAGTGAGACCAGAAAAGGATCAAATGAGTTAGCAGTGAGCATGCCCTCCTCAGTGTTCTCAAAGGTAAGGTGTTAACACCATGAAAAAGCTTTGTGTTCTTCTCTTACCAACTCAGAAAAGAGTTGTTATTGCTTTAGTTACTGTCAGTCATTTGCTTGGATTATGTATATATGAATTATGTGGATATAGTATTGCAGAACCAGGATCCAGAATAGAAGTTAAGGACAAATAGACTTTTCTTCAATTAGCTTTGTGTACACACACACACACACACACACACACACACACACACACACACACACACACGGAATCAATATCATTTCAAAATTAGTTTTCAATTTTTAATAAGGAAATAAGATGATTTCTCATTGAGTTATAAGACAAGGTGGTGGGGAGATAGTTCAGTGGGCAAAGTGTTTGCTGCATGATGTTGAGGATCTGAATGTGAATCACCAGCATGCCTGGAAAAAAAACCCAGCATAGTGGTAAGTAGCACTCTAGACTTGGCCAGCGAGGGCAGCTGAATCATTTGCTCTTCAAAATGAATGAGAGACCAAGTAAAACATAGAGGGGGGGCAGCTAAGGAAGACACCTGACATTGGTTTCTGGCCTCTGCAAAGGAATTCATTGACAAACACAACTGTGCACACATACACACACAAAAACACACAATATAAAAATTTAGAAAACAGCTAAGTAGGAACAGAAGACACTTCCACTCACATTGCTCTGCCACAGAAAGGTATATTTTGTTAGGGAAGGAAATATCTCAAGATTACCCTCCCCTGTATTTTTTGGACGAATATTTGGCATTAATTGAGGTTCAAGCAAATAATATTTTTTGGTAAATAGTTTTTTATATTAGTGCAAATAAAATGAACCAAACACAACAGTTTTAAATTTTGTTTATTAACTAGTCAGGGTTTAGAATTTGGGCTTATTAGGACATTATGTAGTCTTTTATGAGAATAT